>NC_136962.1:1735000-1745000 GCF_032717465.1 Coenobita brevimanus
GCGTCTGGCAATAGATAGACAGACAGATAGATAGATATTAATTACGTAGCAAATTCCTGTGAGCGAATTATTTTATATATTAATAGCATTTGAAAACTCTAACGATATAACCTAGATAGATAGATAGATAGTGACGATAGATAGAGAGAATCCTGTGCTAGTGTATAAACTAAATCGCTAGGGAAAAGTTGCTAAGGAGTTCCATTGGCCCACAAGTGTGTCGCTAAATTCAGATAGATAGATGGATAGATATAGATAGATAGACAGATAGATAGAAAATCCTACGCTACAATATACAAACTAAATCGCTAAGGAAGTTTTGTTAAGGAGCTCCTATGGCCCAGAGGTATGTCGCTAAATTTAGATAGATAGATAGATAGAAAGTCGCTAAATTTAAGCCAAAATTCGCTTAGTTAGCAACATTGATATTGCATAAGTTTAGGATGCAGTGTTGCCAGGCTCTCTTTCTCTTCTCTCTCTCTCTCTCTATCTTACGTTTCTCTCTCTCATATCTTGCTCACCTCTCTTCTCTCTCTCCAAATCTACCCCCTCCCCTCTCTCTCTAGATCTTACTCTTTCTCCAAGCTTACTCACCTTTCCCCCTCTCTCTCTCTTTCTCTCCAAATCTTACCTCTCTCTCTCTCTCCAAATCTTATTCTCTCTCTAACTCTCTCTCCAAATCTTACCTCTCTCTCTCTCTCTCTCTCTCCAAATCTTATTCTCTCTCTAACTCTCTCTCCAAATCTTACCTCTCTCTCTCTCTCTCTCTCCAAATCTTATTCTCTCTCTAACTCTCTCTCCAAATCTTACCTCTCTCTCTCTTTCTCCAAATCTTATTCTCTCTCTCTCTCTCTCTCTCCAAATCTTACCTCTCTCTCTCTCCAAATCTTATTCTCTCTCTCTCTCCAAATCTTATTCTCTCTCTAACTCTCTCTCCAAATCTTATTCTCTCTCTCTCTCTCAAATTCTTACCTCTCTCTCTCCAAATCTTATTCTCTCTCTCTCTCTCTCTCCAAATCTTATTCTCTCTCTAACTCTCTCTCCAAATCTTACCTCTCTCTAACTCTCTCTCCAAATCTTACCTCTCTCTCTCTCTCCAAACCTTACCTACCCCCTCTCTCTCTCTCTCCCCATATCTTACTCAGCTCTCTCTCTCTCTCTAATCCTTATCCACCAACTTAGTCTCTCTTTACATTCTCTCTCTCTCTCTCCCAAATCTCACTCAGCTCTCTCTCTCTCTCTCTCTCCCTCTGCAAATCTTAACCAGCTATCATTCTCTCTCTCTCTCTCTCTCTACATTCTTCTTTTTTCTCTCTCTCTCTTCTCTCTCAAAATCTTACTCTCCTACTCAGTCTCTTTACATTCTCTATCTATTTCTATCTATCTTATCTATTATGGAATCTCTCTCTCAATCTATCTAACTGCCTATCTATCTATCTCTGTGTCTATCTCTCAAATCTATCTATCTGTCTCTCTCTCAATCTATCTTTCTATCTGCCAATCTATCTATATTTCGTAATGTCTTTCTCTGCGTCTATCTCTCAACACATATCTATCTATCTGTCTCTCTCTCTCTCAATCTATCTTTCTATCTGCCAATCTATCTATATTTCGTAATGTCTTTCTCTGCGTCTATCTCTCAACACATATCTATCTATCTGTCTCTCTCTCTCTCAATCTATCTTTCTATCTGTCTATCTATCTATATTTCGTAATGTCTTTCTCTGCGTCTATCTCTCAACACATATCTATCTATCTGTCTCTCTCTCTCTCAATCTATCTTTCTATCTATCTATATTTCGTAATGTCTTTCTCTGCGTCTATCTCTCAACACATATCTATCTATCTGTCTCTCTCTCTCTCAATCTATCTTTCTATCTGTCTATCTATCTATATTTCGTAATGTCTTTCTCTGCGTCTATCTCTCAACACATATCTATCTATCTGTCTCTCTCTCTCTCAATCTATCTTTCTATCTGTCTATCTATCTATATTTCGTAATGTCTTTCTCTGCGTCTATCTCTCAACACATATCTATCTGTCTCTCTCTCTCTCAATCTATCTTTCTATCTGTCTATCTATCTATATTTCGTAATGTCTTTCTCTGCGTCTATCTCTCAACACATATCTATCTATCTGTCTCTCTCTCTCAATCTATCTTTCTATCTGTCTATCTATCTATATTTCGTAATGTCTTTCTCTGCGTCTATCTCTCAACACATATCTATCTATCTGTCTCTCTCTCTCTCAATCTATCTTTCTATCTGTCTATCTATCTATATTTCGTAATGTCTTTCTCTGCGTCTATCTCTCAACACATATCTATCTATCTGTCTCTCTCTCTCTCAATCTATCTTTCTATCTGTCTCTATCTATCTATATTTCGTAATGTCTTTCTCTGCGTCTATCTCTCAAATCTATCTATCTGTCTCTCTCTCAATCTATCTCTCTGTCTATCTATCTATATTTCGAAATCTCTTTCTCTGCGTCTATCTCTCAACACATATCTATCTATCTATCTGTCTCTCTCAATCTATCTTTCTATCTGCCTATCTATCTATATTTCGTAAGTCTATCTAT
The DNA here is from genome assembly GCF_032717465.1 of Coenobita brevimanus. Classification (NCBI taxonomy): domain Eukaryota; kingdom Metazoa; phylum Arthropoda; class Malacostraca; order Decapoda; family Coenobitidae; genus Coenobita; species Coenobita brevimanus. The sequence continues at coordinate 1,737,581 of NC_136962.1, forward strand.
CTATAAGTCTCTCTCTCTCTCTCTCTCCGGTGCAATTGGCGCCACTTATGGTGTATGGTGGCAGAAGGACCACTTATGCTAGTCACGAAGAAGTGTGGTCCCCGTTACAACACCCTGCCATTACTTTACATAAAATCAGGGCAGTTACGTGCACATACATACACACGAGTACACACACACACACACACGTACATACATACAGAGTACACACACACACGTACATACATACACACGAGTACACACACACACACGTACATACATACAGAGTACACACACACGTACATACATACACACTACACACACGTACATACATACACACGAGTACACACATAGGTTTACACACACACACACACACACACACATTACTTTCAATTACAGATCAGGACTTTCATACACACACATATACGTACATATGTATACACACGCACATCCCTACATACATACACACATACATTCATATACACACGCACATCCCTGCATGCACACATACGTACATACATATAAAAATACGCACATCCCTTCATACACACACATACATACACACGTAAACGTTCACACACATCCATACATACACACGTAAACATTCACACATACGTACATGTATACCGGTATACAAATACACACACATCCCTACATACACAAGTAAACATTCACACACACATACGTACATATATAAATACACACATACCTACATACACACATACATACAAATATTTACAAATACACACACACATACGTACATCCATATACAAATACGCACACATACATACACACACACAAATACGTACATCTATATACAAATACACACACATACATACACACACACAAATACGTACATCTATATACAAATACACACACATACATGCTGTACTTACTCATGTACGTCAACACTACACACGCACATACACACACAGACTCATACACGTACACAGGCACGTGTCCGCGAATAAGTGTGTGTGTGTGTGTGTGTGTCTAACAATTCTCTCTCTCTCTCTCTCACTCTCTCTCTACTATATATCTATCTCTAAACTCTCTCTCTCTTAATATACCCACCTATCTATCTCTAACTGCTCTCTCTCTCTCCTATATATCTGTCTATCTCTCAATTTCTTTCTCTCTCTCTCTGTTATGTACTAGTCTCTCTAATCTCTCTCTCTCTCTCAATATACCCACCCATCTATCTCTAACACCTCTCTCTCTCTCTATAAATTTTTCTCTCTCTCTCTCTAAATTTCACACTCTCTCTCAATATATCCACTCATCTATCTCTAACATTTCTCTCTCTCTCTCTCTCTCTCTCTCTCCTATATATCTGTCTATCAATTTTTCTTCTCTCTCTGCTATATACTTTCTCTCTCTATGTGCTATATATTTCTCTCTCTCTCTCTCTCTCTATCTGTCTATCCAGTGTATCTGCCATATGTCTAAATATTTCTCTCTATCTATCTATCCACGTATGTCTAAATATTTCTCTCTCCCTCTATCTGTCTATCTATCTATCTATCCACTGTATCTGCCATGTCTAAATATTTTTTTCTCTCTCTCTCTCTATGTGCTATATACTTCTCTCTCTCTCTCTCTATGTGCTATATACTTCTCTCTCTCTCTCTCTATGTGCTATATACTTCTCTCTCTCTCTCTCTATGTGCTATATACTTCTCTCTCTCTCTCTCTCTCTCTATGTGCTATATACTTCTCTCTCTCTCTCTCTATGTGCTATATACTTCTCTCTCTCTCTCTCTCTCTCTATGTGCTATATACTTCTCTCTCTCTATGTGCTATATACTTCTCTCTCTCTCTCTCTCTCTATGTGCTATATACTTCTCTCTCTCTATGTGCTATATACTTCTCTCTCTCTCTCTCTCTCTATGTGCTATATACTTCTCTCTCTCTCTCTCTCTATGTGCTATATACTTCTCTCTCTCTCTCTCTCTATGTGCTATATACTTCTCTCTCTCTCTCTCTCTATGTGCTATATACTTCTCTCTCTCTCTCTCTATGTGCTATATACTTCTCTCTCTCTCTCTCTCTATGTGCTATATACTTCTCTCTCTCTCTCTATGTGCTATATACTTCTCTCTCTCTCTCTCTGTGCTATATACTTCTCTCTCTCTCTCTGTGCTATATACTTCTCTCTCTCTCTCTGTGCTATATACTTCTCTCTCTCTCTCTCTCTCTATGTGCTATATACTTCTCTCTCTCTCCTATATATGTCTATCAATTTTTCTTCTCTCTGCTATATACTTCTCTCTCTCTCTCTCTCTCTGTGCTATATATTTCTCTCTCTCTCTCTCTTTCTCTATGTGCTATATACTTCTCTCTCTCTCTCTCTCTCAGGGGGTCAGGCGAGGAATAAAGTAGGAGTCATTATACTCGCATTACCACTATTGATTATACGGGACCCTATCTATCTGTCTATCTATCTGTGAGAGAGAGAGAGAGAGAGAGGGAGAAATATCTAGACACAACATAGATACAGATAGACATAGATAGATAGATAGACAGATAGATAGAGAGGAGAAGTTTAAATCTACTACTAACAACTTACGTAACGGAATGAAGGGTGACATGACAACTCTCTCTCACACACACACACACACACACACACACACAAACACACATACAAATACATACACACCCTCTCCTCTCACACACATACATACTCTCCCCCCTCTCTCTCCACCCCCCCACACACAAATACATACACACACACATACATACATACTCTCTCTCCCTCACACACACACACACAAATACATACTCTCTCATACACACACATATACTCTCACACACAAATACATACACACACTCACACACACACACACACAAATACATACACTCTCTCTCTCTCTCTCTCTCACACACACACACACAAATACATACACACTCTCTCTCTCTCTCTCACACACACACACACAAATACATACACTCTCTCTCTCTCTCTCACACACACAAATACATACATACTCTCTCTCTCTCTCTCTCCCACACACACACACACATACTCTCTCTCTCACACACACAAATACATACATACTCTCTCCCTCTCACACACACAAATACATACATACTCTCCCTCACATACACACACACAAATACATACATTCTCTCTCTCACACACACACACACAAATACATACATACCCTCTCCCTCACACACACACACACACAGTACTCTCTCCCTCACACACACACAAATACATACATACTCTCTCCCTCTCTCTCACACACACATACATACATACTCTCCCTCTCTCTCTCTCACACACACATACATACATACTCTCCCTCTCACATACATACACACCCTCTCCCTCTCTCTCACACACACACAAATACATACATACCCTCTCCCTCACACACACACATACATACTCTCTCTCTCTCTCTCTCACACACACACACACATTTTAAATCGTCAATTATATTCAGCTATGGAGAGAGAGAGAGAGAGAGAGAGAGAGAGAGAGAGAGAGGCATGTGGGGCAGGTGCAGGACAGATGTAAAAAATAAATCACTTACTTAGCAATGTTAAGGGGGGTGGTAGTGGTAAGATAGTTTGAGAGAGAGAGAGAGAGAGAGAGAGAGAGAGAGAGAGAGAGAGAGGCACGTGGGTAGGTGCAGGACAGATGTAAAAAATAAATCACTTACTTAGCAATGTTAAGGGGGGTGGTAGTGGTAAGATAGTTTGAGAGAGAGAGAGAGAGAGAGAGAGAGAGAGAGAGAGAGAGAGAGAGAGAGGCATGTGGGGTAGGTGCAGGACAGATGTAAAAAATAAATCACTTACTTAGCAATGTTAAGGAGGGTGGTAGTGGTAAGATAGTTTGAGAGAGAGAGAGAGAGAGAGAGAGAGAGAGAGAGAGAGAGAGAGAGGCACGTGGGTAGGTGCAGGACAGATGTAAAAAATAAATCACTTACTTAGCAATGTTAAGGAGGGTGGTAGTGGTAAGATAGTTTGAGAGAGAGAGAGAGAGAGCAGATATTTATATGGGGGGAGAGAGAGAGAGAGAGAGAGAGGGGGAGAAAGATAGCAGATATTTATATATATATATAGAGAGAGAGAGAGAGAGAGCAGATATTTATATGGGGAGAGAGAGAGAGAGAGAGAGAGAGGGGGAGAAAGATAGCAGATATTTATATATATATATAGAGAGAGAGAGAGAGAGCAGATATTTATATGGGGGGGGAGAGAGAGAGAGAGAGAGAGAGATACAGAGCAGATATTTATATGGAGAGAGAGAGAGAGAGAGAGAGAGAGAGAGAGAGAGAGAGAGAGAGAGAGAGAGAGAGAGAGAGAGAGAGAGAGAGAGAGAGAGAGAGAGAGAGAGGGGGAGAGAGAGAGAGAGAGAGAGAGAGATAGCAGATATTTATATGGAGAGAGAGAGAGAGAGAGAGAGAGAGAGAGAGAGAGAGAGAGAATTTCATAACACCTAGATATTGATACAAAGAAGGTCATAGATAAGATAGTACACACAAACGATAAATACGTACATACATACATGCGTACACACACACATACATACACTACACACACATACATAGGTACATACATAGACATAGGCACATACATACATACATAAAACATACATACACACAACTTATACACACATACATAAAACATACATAGGTACACACACATAAAACATACACAGGTTTATGCATACATACACGAAACACACAGGTCTATGTGTACCTATAACGCACACATATACACACATAAAGATACATATACGCACATACACACACACAAACTCCAGAAGACTAACCTCGTGTGTGTGTGTGTGTATGTGTACTTCAACGATTTACGTACATGTGTAGTAGTTTTGTTACACACACATTCTCTCTCATATATCTATCCTCGTATCTATCTATCTATCTACCTCCCTTATAACTTACTACCCTAAAAAGTCTCTCTCTCTCTAATATTTGAGAGAGAGAGAGAGAGAGAGAGAGAGATGCGTAACAGATTGTGTTGAGAGGCTGAGAAAATTCCCTACCTCTCTCTCTCACATTTCTCTCTCTCTCTCTCTCAAGGGGTCCCTGGCGAGGAGATAGACCTGATAACGATAGATAGATAGATAGAGAGAGAGGGAAAGAGAGAGAGAAATTTTGAGTTATATGTGGATAGACCTTAAAAACGAATAGATAGATAGATGGGAAGATAATTATAGATAGATAGATGGATGGATAGATAGAAATTTAGACAGCCAGCCACAATAGATAGATAGATAGATAGAGATAGATAATGTGTAATAAAAACAAGCTAACTGTGTGTGTGTATGTATGTGTGTGTGTGTGTGTGTGATGGTATGTGTCGCAGTGCGCTTTTGCTGTGTGTGTGTTTTTGGCGTACATAGTCATACACACACATATACATACACACACCGGTACACACAAGAGTTGACGCATACACACACATGTTCATACACACACTCATACATACATATACACATTCATATACATACACATACATATTCACACACACACACATACTATCCGTCCATCCATTCATCGCTGTCATTCTCTCTCTCTCTCTGTCTATCTATATATCTATCTAACTCAATGTACAGTCGCGGACATAAATAATCACCTATCCTCCTGTACCCCGTGCCTCAGACTTGCTCCTTTATGCGCGGCAAGTCACAGTGGAGTAAGAGGGGCTGAGAGGGAGGGGCCAGAGAGAGAAGGGAAGGTGGGTGGGGGGACAAACGATGGTGCTGGGATGGAGGGAGGGAGGGGAGGGAGGAAAGGGAGAATGAAGTGCAAAGCTGTGGCCACATAATTACCATTCGGTAGATAAAGCTACATTACACCTTGTACAGCGGCGTCAGATAAGTTTTGGATAGATGGTGATAGCAAGGACTGGCTCGTGAGAGAAATATACTGACGTGACAGATCAAATACTACTGCAGAATTACTTTAAATAGCCTTTTCATATTGAGACGCCATTAAATAATTATTGAACTGACATGATAGTGACTGTATAGAGGGAGTGTATACCACGAGGCTGATCATATTTACCTGGACAGCCATTTCAAAGGTTGCATGAAATATTTAGTTCCAATTATTAATATGTAAGGATAAAGGACATTTCTTACACAAACATGACGGAAATCAAAGCCATCCACTTTCCATTCTGCGTCTGGTCAAAATACGCGGGTAAATACAAATATCTGTTTCCGCACTAATGTTTGATTTGTCACCTTAGTATATTTCTCTCGCGAGCCAGTCCTTGCCATCACCACCTATCTAAAGCTTGTTATCTGACGCCGCTGTACAAGGTGTAATGTAGCTTTATCTACCGAATAGTAACTCCTTCCCCTACCTACCCTCCCTCGCTCCACCCATCGTTTGTCCCCCCCACCCACCTTCCCTTCTCTCCCCTCCCTCTCAGCCCCTCTTACTCCGGTGTGACTTGCCGCGCATAAACGAGCCAGTCTGAGGCATGGGGTACAGGAGGATAGGTGATTATTTATGGCCACGACTGTACATATAATATCTATCTATCACTCCTCTCTCTCACTATCTATCTATTGTAACCAAACGGAATGTCTATCTACCCCTCTTCACATTATCTATCTATCTCTGCATCTATCTATCTATCTCGTACAGAAATGCAACATCTATCTGTCCCTCTTCTGTCTGTCTGTCTGTCAATGTGTCTGTCTGTCTGTCTCTCTCTCTCCATCTCTGTCTGTCTCTCTCTCTACCTCTTTCAACACTGTCTATCCCTCCATCTCTCTCTCTCCCTCTCTCTCTATGTCTATCTGTCTCCCTTCATCTCTCTCTCTCTCTCTACCTCTTTCAACACTGTCTATCCCTTCATCTCTCTCTCTCCCTCTCTCACTATGTCTATCTATTTCTCTCTCTCCATCTCTGTCTGTCTCTCTCTCTACCTCTATCAACAGTCTATCCCTTCCTCTCTCTCACTATGTCTGTCTCTCTCCCTTCATCTCTGTCTGTCTCTCTCTCTCTCTCTCTACCTCTTCCAACACTGTCTATCCCTTCATCTCTCTGTCTGTCTCTCTCCCTTCATCTGTCTCTCCCTCTTTCAACACCATCCCTTCGTGTCTCTCTCTCACTCCCTTCATATCTCAGTCTGTCTCTCTCTCTCTCTACCTCTATCAACACTGTCTATCCCTCCATCTCTCTCTCCCTCTCTCACTACGTCTGTCTCTCTCTCTCTACCTCTTTCAACTGTCTATCCCTTCATCTCTCTCTCTCTCTCTACCTCTTTCAGCACTGTCTATCCCTCCATCTCTCTCTCTCTCACTATGTCCATCTGTCTCTCTCTCTTCCTCTCTCTCTCTCCACCTCTTTCAACTGTCTATCCCTTCCTCTGTCTGTCTGTCTCTCTCTCTCTCTCCTGGCAATATTGCAGTGTTGCACAAAATAATCAATACAATTGCAGATATGTTGAT
>NC_136962.1:1760000-1767500 GCF_032717465.1 Coenobita brevimanus
AGTAGTAGCTGCATTAGTAGTAACAGTAGCGATAATAGCAATAGTAGTAGCAGTGGCAATAGTAGTAGTAGTAGTAGTAGCAATAATAGTAGTAGTAACAGTAGCGATAATAGCAATAGTAGTAGTAGTAACAGTAGTAGCAATAGTAGTAGTAACAATAGTAATAACAGCAACAGTAGTAGTAGTAGCAAAAATAGTACCGTAGTAGTAGTAGTTGTCGTTGCAGCAGTAGTAACAGCAATAATAGTCATAGTAATAGCAGTAGTAGTAGTAGTAGAAATAATAGCAATAACAGTAATAGTAGTGATAGTAACAGCCTAATAGTAGTAGTCCTAGTCACTCACCTTAGATATAGGATAGTAGTAGTAATAATAATAGTAGTAGTAGTAGCATTAGTAGTAACAGTAACGATAATAGCAACAGTAGTAGTAGTGATAGTAACAACAGTAGTAGTAGCAATAGTAGTAGCAGTAGTAATAGGAGCAATAACAGTAGCAGCAGTAGTAGTAATAGTAGTAGCAATAGTCACTCACCTTAGATATAGGATAGTAGTAATAATAATAGTAGTAGTAGTAGTAGTAGCATTAGTAGTAACAGTAGCGATAATAGCAACAGTAGTAGTAGTGATAGTAACAGCGTAATAGTAATAGTCACTCACCTTCGATATAGGATAGGCTACGGGGCCAGTTATCACCATGAAGACTCGTACTAGCCACACCGTCCTAGCCCCTATCGCTAGCCCGTGACGAGAGCAGATGGCTGGAATAGATAGATAGATAGATAGATGGATGGGTGGGTGGGTGGGTGGATGGATGGATGGATAGATGGATGGATGAGTGGATATATAGATAGATAGATGGATGGATGGATAGATGGATGGATGGATAGATAGATGGATGGATGGATGGATGGATGGATGGATAGATGGATGGATAGATAGATGGATGGATGGATAGATAGGTGGATGGATAGATAGATAGATGGATGGATGAGTGGATATATAGATAGATAGATAGATGGATGGATGGATAGATAGATAGATAGATGGATGGACAGACAGTTAGACAGACAGATCGACAGATAGATGGATGGGTGGGTAGATAGATGGGTGAATGGATAGATAGATAGATGGATGGATAGATAGACAGTGAGATGAAGAGATGGGTAGATAGTCTGATAGATAGATGAACTGACTATGAATGAATGGATAGATAGATGGATAGATAGACAGATGGATGAATGGACTGTTCACGATAGATAGACAGATGGATAGATGGATGGATTTTGGTGTGTGTGTGTGTGTGATAATAATAATAATAATAATAATAATAATAATTTCAACATAACCTTTGTAGACACGATAGATAAATCTCTATCTACCTATCTATCTATTCATCTCTATCTATCTTGAGGAATCTATCTATCTATCCATCCACTCACCTTGTGGAATAATCTCGCCGAATATGACTATCCCTATGGTGGACCAGATCACACACAACCTATCTATCTATCTATCCATCTATCTATCTATCTACCTACCCTTCCATATATCTATCTACCCATACACTTATTACCTATCCATCTATTTTTACGCTGGGTGGTGACCATATCAAAAATACAATTATGTGAATATTATCCGTTAACTATCTATCCATCCACTCACCTTGTGGAATAATCTCGCCGAATATGACTATCCCTATGGTGGACCCGATCACAGCTATCAGGCCGGAAGACAGCTCATCAAGGAGAATGGTGAGGGTAGAGTTGACCAGAACGTTGCCGAGCAGGAGCGTGCAGAGGAGAAAGTTCCCGTGGCGTCTAACAGGCTCGATGGCACGTGCGTATTTCCGTTCCTCTGTTGAACCCGTATTGGACACGATCTTCAGTTCCGTCTTGTCCAGCGCCATCAGACCGAGGTTCAACCCGGAGAACAGGCCGGATAGAACAAGAAGAACACCGATAAAGCAGCCCTGTGGGAGTGAGAACACTGTGGTAGAAGGAGGAGAGGGAGGACGAGGATGAGGATGAGGATGAGGAGGAGGAGAAGCCTGAGAGAACCAGCAGAACATCTATAAAACACCCCTGTGGGAGAGAGTACACTGTGGTAGAAGGAGAACATTGTGGTGGTTGTGGTGGTGGTGGTAGGAGGAGAGGAGGATGAGGAGGCAGAGGAGTAGCAGTAGTGGTAGTAGTAGTAGTAGTAGAAGGTGAAGTAACAGTAGTAGTGGTAGTAATCAATGAAACACCCCTATGAGAACAATTTTTTTTTATAAACACACACACACACACAAAGATAGATAGATAGATAGATAGATAGAGAGAGAGGACGAGTAGGAGTAGGGAAGCCACTCACCTGTAGCCAGAGGGGTAGAAGTAGATTGTAGGAGTAGATAGCCAGCCAGGGGTCGGTCCCTTGGTGGTAGGCCTGTGCTCGATCACTAGCTCTCACGCACAGGTACCAAAATTTCTGTTCGGCTCCCATGGGCGGTAGTTTGATTGTGGCTGTAGCCCACCCCTCCCCCAGTGCATCTATCTGTGAGTGAGAGTGATGGGGGTTTATCTATCTATCACACGTACACACACACTCCCTCTTTCTCATTTACATACACACAAACTCTCTCCCTCACACACACACACACACACACACACACACACTCTTTCACACATACACACCTTCCTCCCTCTCTCCCCCTTTCTCTCTCTCTCTCTCCCTCACACACACACACTCCTCTCTCTCTCTCTCTCTCTCTCTCTCACACACACACACACACCCTCCTCCCTCTTTCTCATTTACATACACACAAACTCTCTCTCTCTTTCACACACACCCTCCTCCCTCTTTTTCTCATACATACACACACACAAACTCTCTCTCACACACACACATACACAAACTCTCTCTCTCTCACACACACACATCCACAAACTCCTCCCTTTCTCATACATACACATACACAAACTCTCTCTCTCTCTCACACACACACACCCTCCTCCCTGCCCCACACACACACCTTCCTCTCTTCCCCTCTTTCTCACACACACACACAAACACACTCTCCCTCCCTCTTTCCCTCCTCTCTCACATACTCCCTCTCTCTCACACACACACACTCCTCTCTCTTTCCCCTTCTCACACCCACACACACTCTCCCTCATCCCTCCCTCACACACTCTCCCTCCCTCTTCCTCTCTCTGCGTCTCACCTTGAAGGCCTTGGATAGCCTGGTGCTGCATGGCTGGCCGGGATCACTAGCACTGGCCGTAAACAGCACCTCCATTCCGGATATCAGGTTTTCGCCAAATAACCGGATTTTAGCTTCTGTATTTACTAGGACACTCCCGGCCCCTTCCTCGTAATCTATCCCTTTTCCGTGTTCCTCGATTCGTAGGCCGAGGATGCGAATGCCGCGGCTTTCGTTTGGGGCGTCCAGGGTGTCCGTGTCCCTCCGTGGTTCCTCGTCCTTCAGGGTGTCCTTCGGGATGCCCTGGTTCGTGTCCTGCCCCTCCTTGTTCGCTGACGCTGACCCCCCGCTATCGTCATTTTGGTAATCCATGTCCACGTGTACCTTCGTTCCTTCCTTCCGCCCCTCCGTTCCATCCTTCTGTCTCTCCGTTCCATCCTTCTGTCTCTCCGTTCCATCCTTCCGTCTCTCCGTTCTATCTCTCCGTCTCTCCGTTCCTTCCTTCGACCCCTCCATTCCTTCCTCCTGTCTCCCTGTTGCATCTTTCTGTCTCTCCGTTGCATCCTTCTGTCTCTCCACTCCATCCTTCTGTCCCTCCGTTCCTTCCTTCTGTCCCTCCGTTCCTTCCTTCTGTCTCTCCGTTCCTTCCTTCCCTCCCTCCATTCCCTCCTCCCCTCCCTCCTTCATCACCATCACTAACTCCTCCGCTAAATCCACTTCCTCCCTCCCATCTCTATCACTTCTCGTCCTCTTATCACTCTTATCAGTAGCCTTATCCCTCAGCACATGCCTATCAGTCACTTGTTCCTGTGTACCCATCTCCGCGCGGTCACCAGGTCTCTCTCTCTCGGACCTCAGTGCTTCGCGGTCATCCACGTCACCAACTCGACCCTCATCCGGTTGTAACGCTTCACCATCTACTTCAATTCTACCCTCTTCCTTTCCCAGTCCGCCATCGTTATCTACCCCCAAACTACCACTACCGGACCGAACAGCCCCGCGGTCTAGTCCTCCTCCGTCAGACCGCAAGGGAGAACGGTCATCAGGTCCCCTTTTAGTTGGTCTGGAGAGGTCAGTCGGGGGTACATCTCGATTGAGCATTCTGGCTACACTTTGACCTCTTTGACCTGGCGATTCTGAGGTCAAGGGGTCAGTTGGCTGGTCTCCCGGGGTCGTTAACAGGTCACCCTCGTTAGGATTTGTACTGGAGGTGGTTGGGGGGGTCGAATTGGCCTGGGTGTCGTTTGGATGGGTAGTTAAGATGTCGCTCGCCTGTGGCCGGCTGACACTACGAAGGCTGCAGAGAGAAAATTGAATCAGTTTGGTGTTAGTGGAGGGGATCTGAGAGACTAACTAGGAGAGTATGCATGTGTACTCGTGTGTGTTTTCATGTGGAGTTACATGGAGAGAGACTGACAAATGAGGAAGTGAAGGAGTGTTGTGGTGTGGATGTGGAGTTACATGGAGAGACAGACTGACAAATGAGGAAGTGAAGGAGTGTTGTGGTGTGGATGTGGAGTTACATGGAGACAGACTGACAAATGAGGAAGTGAAGGAGTGTTGTGGTGTGGATGTGGAGTTACATGGAGAGACAGACTGACAAATGAGGAAGTGAAGGAGTTTTGTGGTGTGGATGTGGAGTTACATGGAGAGACAGACTGACAAATGAGGAAGTGAAGGAGTGTTGTGGTGTGGATGTGGAGTTACATGGAGAGACAGACTGACAAATGAGGAAGTGAAGGAGTGTTGTGGTGTGGATGTGGAGTTACATGGAGACAGACTGACAAATGAGGAAGTGAAGGAGTGTTGTGGTGTGGATGTGGAGTTACATGGAGAGACAGACTGACAAATGAGGAAGTGAAGGAGTGTTGTGGTGTGGATGTGGAGTTACATGGAGACACAGACTGACAAATGAGGAAGTGAAGGAGTGTTGTGGTGTGGATGTGGAGTTACATGGAGAGACAGACTGACAAATGAGGAAGTGAAGGAGTTTTGTGGTGTGGATGTGGAGTTACATGGAGACAGACTGACAAATGAGGAAGTGAAGGAGTGTTGTGGTGTGGATGTGGAGTTACATGGAGAGACTGACTGACAAATGAGGAAGTGAAGGAGTGTTGTGGTGTGGATGTTGTGGTGTGGATGTGGAGTTACATGGAGAGACAGACTGACAAATGAGGAAGTGAAGGAGTGTTGTGGTGTGGATGTGGAGTTACATGGAGACACAGACTGACAAATGAGGAAGTGAAGGAGTGTTGTGGTGTGGATGTGGAGTTACATGGAGACACAGACTGACAAATGAGGAAGTGAAGGAGTGTTGTGGTGTGGATGTGGAGTTACATGGAGAGACAGACTGACAAATGAGGAAGTGAAGGAGTGTTGTGGTGTGGATGTGGAGTTACATGGAGAGACAGACTGACAAATGAGGAAGTGAAGGAGTGTTGTGGTGTGGATGTGGAGTTACATGGAGAGACAGACTGACAAATGAGGAAGTGAAGGAGTGTTGTGGTGTGGATGTGGAGTTACATGGAGACACAGACTGACAAATGAGGAAGTGAAGGAGTGTTGTGGTGTGGATGTGGATGTAATAGGAAGCATTAGGAGAAACACAATGAGGTGGTTTGGCCATGTGGAGAGGATGGAGAGTGAGAGACTGACGAGGAGTGCGAGTGAGGTGGAGGGGGGAAAGGGAGGGGAAGGCCGAGGATGAGATGGAGGGATGGAGTGGAGAGGTATATGAGAGAGGGGGGTGTGAGCTGCGTGCAGGGCAGTGAAATGGCAGGGAACAGGGTGACATGGAGGCGATTTGTCTGTGGCCACCCCTTACGGGACTAAGACGTCTGGCAATAGATAGATAGATAGATAAAAGGTTGAGATGAACTAAACCTACACACTCTGGAATTACAGATAGACAGATAGAGGGGCGCCTTCACGTGGTGGCACTAATATAACTGGTCGGATCCACTGCCTGGTTATACACACGTCCCTCAACTCCCTCCCTAACCCCCAGAAGGACCACGGTAGATAGATAGATAGATAGATAGAGGAGAGTAACCAGCATACTACTACTACTTATTCTACTACTACCATTACTACTACTACTACTACTACCGGTACTACTACAACTCATTTTATTACTACTATTACTACTACTACTACTACTAATCATTCTACAGATAGACATAAACAGACAAATAGATAGATAAAGAGACAGACAGACAGATGGATAGATAGATAGATAGATAGACAGATAGATAGAATAACACAAAATGGACATCATTGCGAAAGGGTTAAAAGGCTTGAGCAACCATCTTAAAGGAAGGATGTGAGTCAGTGAAGGAATGTGTGAGAGAGAGAGAGAGAGAGAGGTTTAACAGAAAAAACACTGATCGATAAATACACAGAGGGAGAGACAGATAGATAGAGAGAAAATACATAAATAGCTAGATGGATAGATAGACAGAGTGAGTTTGATAGAAAATAGATACATAGATAATTACATAAATAGAATGATGGATACATAGAGAGAGAGAGAGAGAGAGAGAGAGAGAGAGAGAGAGAGAGAGAGCAGACCTGTAAGAAAGTGAGCGAGCGACTGAAAGAGAGAGATAGTAAGCAAGCTGTTAATTTCTTCACCTGCCAAACCAGCTTGCCAACCAGGTGAGAGAGAGAGAGAGAGAGAGAGAGAGAGGGGGGCGTGGGTGTATGTGCGTATAGATGTATGAACGTTTTCCCATCCTTCCTGTGTATGTCAGAGAGAGAGAGAGAGAGAGAGAGATGTATGCATGTATGTGTGTGCGCTTTCCGTTCTTCCTCTGTGCGTGTGTGTGTGACAGAGAGAGAGAGAGAGAGAGAGAGAGAGAGAGAGAGAGAGAGAGAGAGAGAGAGAGAGATTAAGTTAACACGGTCTAAAATTACCATCTCTCCATCCTACACACACACACACACACACACACACACGCAGAGGAAGGAAGGAAAACACTCATACATTCTTCACACTCTATACTTACACACACACTCCCCTACTCGCGGCCTCTCTCTCTCTCTCTCTCTCTCTCACACACACACACACACACACTCCCCTACTCGCGGCCTCTCTCTCTCTCTCTCACACACACACACACACACACTCCCCTACTCGCGGCCTCTCTCTCTCTCTCTCTCTCACACACACACACACACTCCCCTACTCGCGGCCTCTCTCTCTCTCTCTCTCTCTCTCTCACACACACACACACACTCCCCCCTACTCGCGGCCTCTCTCTCTCTCTCACACACACCTACTCGCGGCCTCTCTCTCTCTCTCTCACACACACCTACT
>NC_136962.1:1772500-1792500 GCF_032717465.1 Coenobita brevimanus
GGATATGGGTTAGTAATATCCTTTTGTAGGTTATTTATGCAGATTATGGTGACGAGAGAGAGAGAGAGAGAGAGAGAGAGAGAGAGAGAGAGAGAGAGAGAGAGAGAGAGAGAGAGAGAGAGAGAGAGAGAGAGAGAGAGAGAGAGAGAGAGAGAGACGAGACGAGAGAGAGAGAGAGAGAGAGAGAGAGAGAGAGAGAGAGAGAGAGAGAGAGAGAGAGAGAGAGAGAGAGAGAGAGAGAGAGAGAGAGAGAGAGAGAAGCACCAATCTATACAAAACTTACATCCCATTTAAACAAAAATAAATACCGTAGGATGCTAGTCACGAAGAAGTGCTATTCTCTAACGGTCAAAAACTGCCACCTTCATTTGAACTGATAATGAATTACTACTAGAATACTATGCTAGTCACGAAGAAGTGCTATGGAAAGGATGCAGTCTTTTCCTGCCACTGAGCTACGTGAAGCTGCAAAATAATGCTAGTCACGAAGAAGTGCTATACAAAGATCCCTTACACCTTTTCCTAAGCTATTTATTGTTTATGGCACCAGTCTTGAGTAAAACGTAAATTCTTCCAATATCCCCTAACACCTTTTCCTAAGCGATTTATTTTATTACACCTTACTGTCCTCTTCCCCGTAACATAACGCCTTCCAATATCGCCATACTCTGCACAAATAACATACAAAAGGATATTAACCAGCCATATTCAAAAATAAATCACTAAGGAACAGGTGTTAGGGAGCTTCCTCGACCGTCGGTAAGCCTTATTCCATTCTTAAAATAATCTCAGGCGCACGCTGGTTCCCTAATACAAATTCCTTAGCGATTTATTTTTGGGAATGGCTGGTTAATATCCTTTGGTAGGTTACTTATGCAGAGTATGGTGATATTGGAAGGATTTATGTAACACAGAAGAGGACAGTAAGGTGTAATAAAATAAATCACTTAGGAAAAGGTGTTAGGGAGCTTTATGCAGAGTATGGTGATATTGGAAGGATTTATGTAACACAGAAGAGGACAGTAAGGTGTAATAAACAAAATAAATCACTTAGGAAAAGGTGTTAGGGAGCTTTATGCAGAGTATGGTGATATTGGAAGGATTTATGTAACACAGAAGAGGACAGTAAGGTGTAATAAACAAAATAAATCACTTAGGAAAAGGTGTTAGGGAGCTTTATGCAGAGTATGGTGATATTGGAAGGATTTATGTAACACAGAAGAGGACAGTAAGGTGTAATAAACAAAATAAATCACTTAGGAAAAGATGTTAGGGAGCTTTATGCAGAGTATGGTGATATTGGAAGGATTTATGTAACACAGAAGAGGACAGTAAGGTGTAATAAACAAAATAAATCACTTAGGAAAAGGTGTTAGGGAGCTTTATGCAGAGTATGGTGATATTGGAAGGATTTATGTAACACAGAAGAGGACAGTAAGGTGTAATAAACAAAATAAATCACTTAGGAAAAGGTGTTAGGGAGCTTTATGCAGAGTATGGTGATATTGGAAGGATTTATGTAACACAGAAGAGGACAGTAAGGTGTAATAAACAAAATAAATCACTTAGGAAAAGGTGTTAGGGAGCTTTATGCAGAGTATGGTGATATTGGAAGGATTTATGTAACACAGAAGAGGACAGTAAGGTGTAATAAACAAAATAAATCACTTAGGAAAAGGTGTTAGGGAGCTTTATGCAGAGTATGGTGATATTGGAAGGATTTATGTACCACAGAAGAGGACAGTAAGGTGTAATAAACAAAATAAATCACTTAGGAAAAGGTGTTAGGGAGCTTTATGCAGAGTATGGTGATATTGGAAGGATTTATGTAACACAGAAGAGGACAGTAAGGTGTAATAAACAAAATAAATCACTTAGGAAAAGGTGTTAGGGAGCTTTATGCAGAGTATGGTGATATTGGAAGGATTTATGTAACACAGAAGAGGACAGTAAGGTGTAATAAACAAAATAAATCACTTAGGAAAAGATGTTAGGGAGCTTTATGCAGAGTATGGTGATATTGGAAGGATTTATGTAACACAGAAGAGGACAGTAAGGTGTAATAAACAAAATAAATCACTTAGGAAAAGGTGTTAGGGAGCTTTATGCAGAGTATGGTGATATTGGAAGGATTTATGTAACACAGAAGAGGACAGTAAGGTGTAATAAACAAAATAAATCACTTAGGAAAAGGTGTTAGGGAGCTTTATGCAGAGTATGGTGATATTGGAAGGATTTATGTAACACAGAAGAGGACAGTAAGGTGTAATAAACATAATAAATCACTTAGGAAAAGGTGTTAGGGAGCTTTATGCAGAGTATGGTGATATTGGAAGGATTTATGTAACACAGAAGAGGACAGTAAGGTGTAATAAACAAAATAAATCACTTAGGAAAAGGTGTTAGGGAGCTTTATGCAGAGTATGGTGATATTGGAAGGATATATGTAACACAGAAGAGGACAGTAAGGTGTAATAAACAAAATAAATCACTTAGGAAAAGGTGTTAGGGAGCTTTATGCAGAGTATGGTGATATTGGAAGGATTTATGTAACACAGAAGAGGACAGTAAGGTGTAATAAACAAAATAAATCACTTAGGAAAAGGTGTTAGGGAGCTTTATGCAGAGTATGGTGATATTGGAAGGATTTATGTAACACAGAAGAGGACAGTAAGGTGTAATAAACAAAATAAATCACTTAGGAAAAGGTGTTAGGGAGCTTTATGCAGAGTATGGTGATATTGGAAGGATTTATGTAACACAGAAGAGGACAGTAAGGTGTAATAAACAAAATAAATCACTTAGGAAAAGGTGTTAGGGAGCTTTATGCAGAGTATGGTGATATTGGAAGGATTTATGTAACACAGAAGAGGACAGTAAGGTGTAATAAACAAAATAAATCACTTAGGAAAAGGTGTTAGGGAGCTTTATGCAGAGTATGGTGATATTGGAAGGATTTATGTAACACAGAAGAGGACAGTAAGGTGTAATAAACAAAATAAATCACTTAGCAAAAGGTGTTAGGGAGCTTTATGCAGAGTATGGTGATATTGGAAGGATTTATGTAACACAGAAGAGGACAGTAAGGTGTAATAAACAAAATAAATCACTTAGGAAAAGGTGTTAGGGAGCTTTATGCAGAGTATGGTGATATTGGAAGGATTTATGTAACACAGAAGAGGACAGTAAGGTATAATGAACAAAATAAATCACTTAGGAAAAGGTGTTAGGGAGCTTTATGCAGAGTATGGTGATATTGGAAGGATTTATGTAACACAGAAGAGGACAGTAAGGTGTAATAAACAAAATAAATCACTTAGGAAAAGGTGTTAGGGAGCTTTATGCAGAGTATGGTGATATTGGAAGGATTTATGTAACACAGAAGAGGACAGTAAGGTGTAATAAACAAAATAAATCACTTAGCAAAAGGTGTTAGGGAGCTTTATGCAGAGTATGGTGATATTGGAAGGATTTATGTAACACAGAAGAGGACAGTAAGGTGTAATAAACAAAATAAATCACTTAGGAAAAGGTGTTAGGGAGCTTTATGCAGAGTATGGTGATATTGGAAGGATTTATGTAACACAGAAGAGGACAGTAAGGTGTAATAAACAAAATAAATCACTTAGGAAGGGGTGTTAGGGGATACTGGAAGGATAAAGCAACAGAAAAGGAGGTAATAAAAAAAATAAATCGCTTAGGAAAAGGTGTTAGGGAGCTTCCGATCAAAAGGCTACCTACTCGATTTTTTTTTTTTTTTTGAAATAAAAATGGCTACCCACTTCAAAATTGTCAAATTTAATCTTTTTTAAATTTGTAATAAAAATGGCAGCCCAGTTCCTAATATACCTTTTTCAATATTTTCTTACCTTAATATATCTGAATTTCTTTTTATAAACTAATAAAAATAGCTCCCCACTCCAAAATATAGTCAAATTTAATCTTTTTAAATCTATAATAATAAAAATGGCTGACCAGTTCCTAACATACCTTTTTCAATATTTTCTCACCTTAATATACCTAAATTTAACCGTTTTTTTAAATCTGTAATATAAATAGCTATCCAGTTCATAATATAATCAAATGTAATCCTTTTTTTAAATCTATAATAATAAAAATAGCTGTCCAGTTTATAATATAACTTTTTCAATATATTTTCACCTTAATTTAAATGGTTACCCAGTTTCTAATATACCTTTTTTAATATATTACCTTAATTTATGTGGTCGTTGTAGTATCACTCGTGCGTTCTCTCCCTGGTGACTCCATCCCTTGTGTCTGGTCCGGGCCTCTCGCGTACATATATATAGTTCCACATCTCCCTTGACGATTATATTTTCCGTGTATTGCGGCGGAATGACGTAGGTGGCGTAATTACCGCTGACCTGCGATTTAGGCGTGATTGGCGGGGTAACGAGGGAGGGGCACGGCGAACCCTCCTCCCCCCTGGCCAGCGTCAGGCCCACCTCAACCCCGCTTGATAACCCCAGCCCCCAGATTTCCACCTCAGCCTCTTTTCCCGCCAAAATACTGGGTGTCCGGCCATACTGCCCACTGTGGCTTATCTCGGAGGTAAATACAGCCTCCACCCTCACTGGAACGCGATGTCCCGCCCACACACACCTCGTACACACCAATATAGACAGCACTTGCACTTTAAACGTCCACCCTCCACCAGTGGCCATGATGATCTGACGAACCTCCGCTGGGGTTGCCAGAATCGCTGAAACCGCTACGTTTGGTATTTATATTTTGTATTGCCATGGGCTGTGATGCGGACCAATTATTCCACTATACTGAAATTGTGTTTATAATGAAGAATCGCTGTATATTCATGATAAAAACAATTACAATACGTGGATACAATTCCTCCCCGGATAAGCATGCTCTCAAACATCGATACATTACCGCTAAATGCGAAGACCTGCAGAAAATAGCTTGATATACTACTAAGCTCTTGAATATCAGCAAAATTTTGCGAAAATCACCAGAACATTGTTATTGCTTTCCAAAAATATTCAAATTATCGCTGTACAGTTCCCTTGCCGCTGACAAGGAAGCATACTAAAAATAAACATCTCTAGATCTAGCAAGACGCTATAATGGCATCCCTTGTGGCGCCAGCCAGTAGCTCCCGGCGGTATCCTGAAGATGCCAAGTTTATCATTATCCGGTACGAGATTCAGGGATATTTACGTCTACCTGGACCCAGTGATGGACGGCCACTATTGATTTCATATCTACCTGAGCGAAAGTTTGGGGATTCGACTCTTATTTCTATTTATTAATGATTTATGCTCCTTGCGGCGTTTTTAGCGCCTTTTGGTTTGGCAACTCATCAACTACGGTAGCACACGAGTTGCCAAATCGTTGCTAAACCCACTTTCAAAAGCAGTCAGGAAGTCGCTCCATACAAAACTATAGAGAAAAATAAAGCCAAATTCTATAACGTCGCTCAAAATATGATAAAAATCCTCCTGAACCCGTTGATACATCGTGACAAATATCCGAAATCCAGCCATAAAAGCGCTAAACTGGCAACTGTATCAATCCCGCTATCAGCTGCACTCGACGCAACTTGGCGGGATCGATAAACGTTTAAATAAAAGCTTATCCTCCTCCTAGATCTTCCTCCCGCCATGACACCCTAATTTATTCCACATTCAAACACCCTGATGCTCGATAGTCACCTTGGTCGGGTAAAATTTTCATGGTAACGCCATTCGTGAAATTAAAACCCAAACCAATTATGGGGTTTGTTTACATCTTAGACTCCCGTTTTCTGTAATGACGCAATAGATATGGGGGACATTTTTTAATTTCTTTTTTTAATGGCGAATATTTTGACGATATGGGGGGTCAAAAATAATTAGAGCTTTTAAAATTAATAAGTTTTTTAGTATATGGGGGCTCACATGGTGAAATGAATGGAAAAATGTTTAAAAACTGATCAATAATGCGCTCTGAACTTTGCTAGCGAAAATAATAAAATAAACTTGCTATATGAGATGGTTCAGCCATGTAGAGTGGAATGGAAGCTCCCTATCACCTTTTTCTAAGCGATTTAGTTAGCCCTTACTGTCCTCTTCTGTTATGAGGCTGATCTCCTTAGTTAAATTTCCCTAACAATTTCCTAAGCGATTTATTTAGTCCTTACTGTCCTCTTCTGTCATGGGACTGATCTCCTTAGTTGAAGTTCCCTAACACCTTTTCCTAAGCGATTTATTTTATTACACCTTACTGGCTAAGATTTTTGTTGGTTAAAGCTCCCTACCACCTTTTCCTAAGCGATTTATTTTTAGACCTTACTGTCCTTTTGTTATCAGGCTAGTATTCTCGTTGGTTAAAGCTCCCTATTACCTTTGCCTAAGTGATTTATTTTGACCTCAGTCCTCTTCTGTTTTATGAGGCGAAGGATGAGGTGGCAAGAGGGAACAGGAAAATCGAGGACGAGATGGAGGAGAGGGAAGCCGAGGATGAGGTGGAGGAGAGGGAAGCCGAGGATGAGGTGGAGGAGAGGGAGGCCGAGGATGAAAGGCCACTATATAAACAAATATTATATCTTCCTTATGTCTCCCTCTTCCCCTCCAGTCTCTCCCATGAGCAAACGATCTTTCCACCTCTCTCTCCAAAATCAAGAAAATTATCAAATCTCCCCCTCCACCTCATCCTCGGCATTCCTCTCCCCCTCCACCTCATCCTCGGCATTCCTCTCCCCCTCCACCTCATCCTCGGCATTCCTCTCCCCCTCCACCTCATCCTTGGCATCCCTCTACCCCTCCACCTCATCCTCGCCATTCCTCTCCTCCTCCACCTCATCCTCGGCATTCCTCTCCCCCTCCACCTCATCCTTGGCTTCCCTCTCCCCCTCCACCTCATCCTTGGCTTCCCCCTCCACTCTCTCTCTCTCTCCAAAATCAACAAAGGGATAGAATCAAAAACTCAAAATCATCATACATATATTCCCGAAGTAAAAAAATATATCCTTCTTGAAAAACCACAACAGCAAAATTCCCAAGTAAAAATAATAATAATAATAATGATAATCAGTAAAATAATAATAATAGTAATAACAGTAAAATAATAATAAAAATTATAATAATCAGTAAATAATAATAATCAATAAATAATAATAATAATTTTAACGTAAGCACAAATTTGCCTTCAAGATATGCGTAAGAGTATTTCTATAATACTCAGTACAGAAAATACTTCTTCTATACTAATAATACATATAAATTCAAAAATAAAATGCAAACTTCATCTCTTGCTACAAAAATATTACGTAGACTACTTGATCTGTCTCTGCATAGTTGTAGTAGTAGTAGTAGTAGTAGTAGTAGTAGTAAACCACCAGGTACCATAATTTGGCTATATGGTTACCACCCAGCGTAGTAAATGGTTTCCTGGTGTACAGGAAACCATTTGGCTTGTCACTCAGTGTAAAGTCACCCACAGGCAGAAGGAAGAGGAAAGAATGAAGGAAAGAAAGACAGAAGAGGGAGTGTAAAGTCACCCACAGGCAGAAGGAAGAGGAAAGAATGAAGGAAAGAAGGACAGAAGAGGGAGTGTAAAGTCACCCACAGGCAGAAGGAAGAGGAAAGAATGAAGGAAAGAAAGACAGAAGAGGGAGTGTAAAGTCACCCACAGGCAGAAGGAAGAGGAAAGAATGAAGGAAAGAAAGACAGAAGAGGGAGTGTAAAGTCACCCACAGGCAGAAGGAAGAGGAAAGAATGAAGGAAAGAAAGACAGAAGAGGGAGTGTAAAGTCATCCACAGGCAGAAGGAAGAGGAAAGAATGAAGGAAAGAATGACAGAAGAGGGAGTGTAAAGTCACCCACAGGCTGAAGGAAGAGGAAAGAATGAAGGAAAGAAAGACAGAAGAGGGAGTGTAAAGTCACCCACAGGCAGAAGGAAGAGGAAAGAATGAAGGAAAGAAAGACAGAAGAGGGAGTGTAAAGTCACCCACAGGCAGAAGGAAGAGGAAAGAATGAAGGAAAGAAAGACAGAAGAAGGAGTGTAAAGTCACCCACAGGCAGAAGGAAGAGGAAAGAATGAAGGAAAGAAAGACAGAAGAGGGAGTGTAAAGTCACCCACAGGCAGAAGGAAGAGGAAAGAATGAAGGAAAGAAAGACAGAAGAGGGAGTGTAAAGTCACCCACAGGCAGAAGGAAGAGGAAAGAATGAAGGAAAGAAAGACAGAAGAGGGAGTGTAAAGTCACCCACAGGCAGAAGGAAGAGGAAAGAATGAAGGAAAGAAAGACAGAAGAGGGAGTGTAAAGTCACCCACAGGCAGAAGGAAGAGGAAAGAATGAAGGGAAGACAGAAGAGGGAGGAAGGGAAGACAGAAGAGGGAGGAAGGAAAAGAATACAGGACAGACCCAAAGCAGCACTACATCGAGTGAGTGGATGGTCAAATTTCAAAATATAACAGTGCTCAGGACAGATCAAATAAGCTACTGTACAAAAGCAAAATAAATCAATTGTGGTCCAGCATAAGTAGTTCTTGACATATGCTAAGTACAGTTTAAAATGTCTATACTAAAACAGCCAATTCTTTCAAAACAAAACAAACTGATTTTTCTATTCAAAACAAACTTTCTTCTTGCTGGAAAAATCATGGAAAAACACTCACTTACCCTACCAAAAAAAGCCCATAAGAAAATACTAGAAACATAACTAGAATTCTGTCTAGTTATGGATTCAAATTTTTAAAACAAATGTCCGTTAATTTTTGGAAAAGGACCCAGAAAAAACTAGAAATAAAACGAGAATTCTATCAAGTAATATGGAGTCGAATTTTTAAAACCAATGCCCAACTTACAACACCAAAATACTAGAAATATAACTAGAATTCTGACTAGTTATACATTCAAATTTTTAAAACAAATGACTGTTACATTTCAGACCCCAGAAAGTACTAGAAATAAAACTAGAATTCTATCTAGTAACGTTTTCAAATATTTAAAACCAATATCCATTAACCTTACCACGAAAAATGAAATTACAGTACTAGAAATAAAACCAGAATTCTCTGTTTTCAAATATTTAAAACCAATATCCGTTAACCTTATAACCAAAAAAGAAATTACAGTACTAGAAATAAAACCAGAATTCTATCTAGTAATATGGATTCAAATTTTTAAAACCAATATCCGTTAACCTTATAACTGAAAAAGAAATTTGAAATAAAACTAGAACTCTATCTAGTAATGTTTTCAAATGTTTAAAAGCAATGCCCAACTTACAAAAACAAAATACTAGAAATAAAACCAGAATTCCATCTAGTAATGTTTTCAAATATTTAAAACCAATATCCATTCCCCTTACAACCAAAAAAGAAATTACAGTACTAGAAATAAAACCAGAATTCTCACCGTTTTCAAATTTTTAAAACCGATATCCGTTTAATTTTTGAAAAGACCTCAGAAAATACTAGAAATAAAAGCAGAATTCTATCTAGTTACGGATTCGTTTGTAAAACCAATATCCATTAACCTTATAACCAAAAGACATTTGAAATAAAACTAGAATGTTATCTAGTAATGTTTTCAAATATTTAAAACCAATATCCATTAACCTTATAACCAAAAAAGAAATTACTAGAAATAAAACCAGAATTCTATCTAGTAATGTTTTGAAATATTTAAAACAAGTATCCATTAACCTTATAAACAAAAAAGAAATTTGAAATAAAACTAGAACTTTATCTAGTAATGTTTTCAAATTTTTTAAAACCAATGCCCAACTTACAAAACCGAAAAATACTAGAAATAAAACTAGAATTCTATCTGGTAATATTTTCAAATGTTTAAAACCAATATCCATTAACTTTATAAACAAAACAGAAATTACTAGAAATAAAACTAGAACTCTATCTAGTAATGTTTTCAATTTTTTAAAAACCAATGCCCAACTTACAAAACCGAAAAATACTAGAAATAAAACTAGAATTCTATCTGGTAATATTTTCAAATGTTTAAAACCAATATCCATTAACCTTATAAACGAAACAGAAATTTGTAATAAAACCAGAATGTTATCTAGTAATATGGATTCAAATATTTAAAACCAATGCCCAACTTACAAAACCGAAAAAATACTAGAAATAAAACCGGAATTCTATCTAGTAATGTTTTCAAACTTTTAAAACCAAAGTCCGTTAATCTAGGAAAAGACCCACAAAGAAGTGACTAAAAACTGCCTAGATATTTAACAACTGATTTTCTAGGCTAAATCTTGGCTTAGAATAATCTTTAAAAAAATCTACATCCTTCCCGTAGCACTTCTTTGTGACTAGCAACATGAGTTCTAATCTAGTGCTACAACTTGGCAATTTTAGGCTAGATTAGCATAAATGAAAAATGCTTCACATCTTTCTAGTAGCACTTCTTCATGACTAGCAGCAAATTTTGGTGCTAATATAGTGCTACAACTCAGTAATTTTTGGCTAAGTTAGTGTAATAGTCCTTCATAAACAGCACTTCTTCGTGACTAGCACCATCCTTTAGTGCTAATCTAGTGCTACAACTCAGCAATTTTTGGCAAAGTTAGCTTAATAAGTCCTTCGTAAACAGCACTTCTTCGTGACTAGTGCTACGAATCAGCACTATTTGGCAAGATCTGCATAAGAAAGTCTTCACATATTTAAAACAGGCTTCACATCCTTCCAGGAGCACTTCTTCGTGACTAGCAACATGTAGTGCTAATCTAGTGCTACAACTCAGCAATTTTTGGCTAAGTTAGTGTAAGAAGTCCTTTGTAAACATCCTTCCAGTAGCACTTCTTCGTGACTAGCATTATTTCAGTGCTAATCCAGTGCTACAACTCAGCAATTTTTGGCTAAGTTAGTGTAAGAAGTCCTTCGTAAACATCCTTCCAGTAGCACTTCTTCGTGACTAGCAACATGTAGTGCTAATCTAGTGCTACAACTCAGCTAAGTTAGTGTAAGAAGTCCTTTGTAAACATCCTTCCAGTAGCACTTCTTTGTGACTAGTAAACATAGCTCGGTGTGTTTGAAAGTAAGAACAACAACAATAAACAAAATTAAAATCAACCTACTTTTCTTTTAAGTAACGTACTTAAAAACACACGAAAAAACAAACCAAAAAACTTAATTCCCGTTTGTTAAAGAGCCTCCCTAACACCTTTCCCTTGGTGATTTATTTTCATACATGGCTGGCTAGTTTTGTAGGTACTAACCTTGGATAAATTACGCTTTGAGAAATTCGGAGTATTGGGATTCTTGGACTAATCTTTTTTTTTCGGATTAGAGGTCTTAGTGGTTAAAATTACTTTTGTACCCTCGATCAAAAGAGCATTTGTACCTTTTCAGTGTGAGATATTATACACGGCCAATGTTTTATGGGAAATTAGATGAATTATGTCGTTAAATTCAAATCCTATCCGACTCCAAGGTGTCAATACTTCTTTTTATCTGTAATTTATAAAGTAGTGATCGTGTTACTTATATAAATCAATAAGTAAACTAATTCACCCAGGGAGAGGTGTTAGGGAACTTCCTTAATCCCCAAAAAACTGTTAAATTTTTAAAAACTTAAAATTCGCTTTTGAGTTTGATATAAAAATTCAAAAATGGATTTAATAATACAAGGATTTTCAGGTCTTGTCACTACCCTCTTCCTCCTCCTCCTCTTCTTCCTACATTGCTTCCTTCTTCCTCCTCTTCTTCCTACATTGCTTCCTTCTTCCTCCTCCTCCTCTTCTTCCTACATTGCTTCCTTCTTCCTCCTCTTCTTCCTACATTGCTTCCTTCTTCCTCCTCCTCTTCCTCTTCTTCCTACATTGCTTCCTTCCTCCTCCTCCTCCTCTTCCTACATTGTTTCCTTCTTCCTCCTCTTCTTCCTACATTGCTTCCTTCTTCCTCCTCCTCCTCCTCTTCTTCCTCCTCCTCTTCCTCTTCTTCCTACATTGCTTCCTTCTTCCTCCTCCTCCTCTTCCTACATTGCTTCCTTCTTCCTCCTCCTCCTCCTCTTCCTACATTGCTTCCTTCTTCCTCCTCTAACCTTCACTTCTTACTCTTCTTCCTTCTTCTCTTCCTAATTTCTTCCTCCTCTTCTCCCTATACTCCTTCCTTCTCCTCTTCCCTCTCTTCCTCCTCTCCTCATCCTAATTTCTTCTTTCCTCCTCTTCTTCCTACATTTCTTCCTTCTGCCTCTTCCTCCTCCTCCTCTTCCTTCTATTCCTCCTCCTCCTCTTCCTAATTTCTTCCTTCTATTCCTCCTCCTCCTCCTCTTCCTAATTTCTTCCTTCTTGCTCTTCCTCCTCCTCCTTTAAAACCTTCCCAAGAGGAGTGACATATACTGATGCTGCTAGAGATCAAGCCTAGGCAGTGGAAGCGTTAAGGATAAGTGGAGTGACACACATTAATGCTGCTAGAGATCAAGCCTAGCAGTGGAAGGGTTAAGTGGAGTGACACACATTAATGCTGCTAGAGATCAAGCCTAGCAGTGGAAGGGTTAAGTGGAGTGACACACATTAATGCTGCTAGAGATCAAGCCTAAGCAGTGGAAGGGTTCAGTGGAGTGACACACATTAATGCTGCTAGAGATCAAGCCTAGGCAGTGGAAGGGTTAAGGATAAATGGAGTGACACACATTAATGCTGCTAGAGATCAAGCCTAGCAGTGGAAGGGTTAAGGATGTGGAGACACATTAATGCTGCTAGAGATCAAGCCTAGCAGTGGAAGGGTTAAGGGTAGGTAACAAGCCTGCTCCCTGGTGACACACAACCATCACTGCACCATCCATGTCCCTAATCCCAGAAAAACAAACCCATAAAAAAACGTACAATTTTTCGTACATTAAAACAGCTCAAAAAACACCCAAAAAAACACCCAAAATTTTAATATATTTTAAGCGATCTCGAAAAGTCAAAATTTTAAAAACCGAATTCAAAATAACGGATTAAAACGGACATGGAGTTTTTTTCTCAACGTTTTTCCCTCGGTGGTTTAGTTTTCTTGGTGGATTCTCTCTCTCTCTCCTTTCAAAATTTGTGTATATTGGAATCTTGTTTTTTGGTTTATGTTCTCTCTCTCTTTTTCAATTTGTTTTTTGTGGCTGGCTCTCTATGGGTTTATTATGATTTTGGGAGACTATAATAATAATAATAATAATAGCAGTAGTAGTAGTAATAATATTAGTAATAATAATAATAATAATTAATAATAATAGTAGCAGTAGTAGTAGTAATAATATTAGTAATAATTAATAATAATAGTAGTAGTAGTAGTAATAATAATTAATAATAATAATAATAATAAATAATAATAATAGTAGCAGTAGTAGTAGTAATAATAGTAATAATAATAATAATTAATAATAATAATAATTAATAATAATTAATAATAGTGGCAGTAGTAGTAGTAATAATATTAGTAATAATAATTAATAATTAATAATAATAAATAATAATAATTAATAATAATAATAAATAATAATATTAATTAATAATAATAATAACAATAATAATAACATGGCAATAATAACTACTACTACTACTACTACTAATAATAATAACACTAATAATAATATAATAATAATAATAATCAAACAATAATAATAATAATCAAACAATAATAATAATAATAATAATAATAATAATAATCATCATCATCATGCCAGAACAAGATGTAACAGATGTAACAGACTAAATCAATAACCAGCAGGCAATAAGACATCAAATGAGAAAACAACCCATAAATCCCCAGTTTCCAAAATTCTCCCAAAATCAAAAATCCATAGAGACAGCCCAAAAAAAAAACTCAAAATTCAAAAAAAGGAGAAAGACAAGGAGGCAAAATTTTGAATATATACGGCAGATGAAAATTTCCATAAAAAATAATATTAACTAAAAAAACAAATTATTTTTTTTCCATTTTGTGATCTGGCCACAAAATTTCAAACCAAAATAGAGGATTTAAAATTTTGAAAATAACGGAACTTTTTTAAAAATTCAAAAAAAAAAAACGGAAAAAATCTATGGCGTCTGGTACAGTTAACCCCTTCAGCACCAGGATCGGGTTTCCAAAATTTTGGTTTTTGAGATAATGGATTTCTTTTCCCCAGTTCTATTAAATGAGGTCTGTGTTTCCAGTTTATCTATCTATCTATCTATCTGTCTCGTGCTGTCTGCCTGTCTCTATCTATCTATCTATCTCTTACTATGTCTGCCTATCTATCTATCTATGTCTCGTGCTGTCTGCCTGTCTCTATCTATCTATCTTACTATGTCTGCCTATCTATCTATCTATGTCTGCCTATCTACTATATGTATCTATCTGTTCATCTATCTCTATATCCACCAATCTATCTATTTATCTATCCTGTCTATCTATCCACCTGTTTGTCTCTGCCTATCTATGTATATCTGTCCATCTACCTATCTATCCATTCATCTATCTATCTATCTAGCTGTCTATTTACATTATCTATCTATCTGTAAATAACCATTTAAAATCTGTCTATACATTTCAGCTATCTATCTATCGACCTATAGCAATCCATCCATCCATCTATCAATCCATCTATTGTCGTTCCCACTCAATATATTTTCATGCTTGTGCTGAAGAGGTTAATGGTGATAAAAACAGTGTGTGTATCTGATGGAACTGGTCCACTACACCCCCCCCACACACACTCCTAATCATACACACAGAGGGACATACACATGCACGCATATGCACACTTGCATGTACACACACACACACTTGCATGTGCACACATGCATGCATACACTTGCACATGTGCACACATGCATGCACACACTTGCACACATGCATGCACACTTACACATGCACACATTCATGTCCACACACACACACACACACACACACACAAGGGGGGGGGGGATATCCAAGTTCATTTTTAAAACAAACAACCGGTCAACAAACGACCTAAGATTCGGTTAAATTTAAATTTTCAAATTTCAAAAAAGGCCAAGAAGTAAAACGGTACCAACACCAAATTTGGAAACGAGTCAATATTAAAAAAAAAACTGAAGAACCAAAACAATATATGATAAAAGGAAGGCAAGGTGGCGAGAGAGAGATTCAAATTTTCTTCTCAAATTCAAAATCATTTCCTTTTTCTCGTGTACAGGGAACCTCCAGTGATTTACTTTGAACCTTTGACTTATCTTTGAAGCTCTAACCCTCTTTGATAGCTTAATTTTGAAGCTAAGTGGGGTTAGAATTTAGATAACTCAAAACTGTGTGCTTTGACTTGGCTATAATTTCTTTGAAGCTTTACTTTGAAGCTTTGACCCCTCTAAGCTTAATTTTGAAGGTATGCCCTCTCTGAAAGTTTAATTTTGAAGCTGTGAGAGTTTGGTTTTGAATTCAGATAGCCAAACAATTGCTTTGAACAAGAGAGACACTACTTTGAATTAGAAATGCTAGATCCTCTTAGATTTAGAATTAGATGCTTAGAAGGTCATGCTAGGCATGATTTGTCTATACTTTGAGGCAGAATAATTATAACTTTGACAAACAATAATTACTTTGAATGAGACACTACTTTGACAGTGCTAATGACCTCTTAGATTTAGAATTAGAACCTAAATCACCTGCTAGAGTTAGAATTAGATGTTAGATGGCCCTAGTTAGTGCAATTTGGCTCTGAGGCTTTGAATTCTTGACGATGGATTTGTGTCATGAGTTAGAATTAGATTACAACTTATGCAGCTGGAGAGAGAGTTAGATGACCTTTTAGATTTTGAAATAGAGGCCTAGAGCATCTGCCAGTGTTAGAAATAGATGTTAGATGTTAGAATTAGAGACTTAGATGACCCTGGTAAGTGTAGTTTGACTCCAAAGTTTGTACTTAACATTAGAAATTAGATTACAACTTATGCGGCTGAAGAGAGAGTTAGATGACCTTTTAGATTTTGAAATAGAGGCCTAGAGCATCTGCCAGAGTTAGAATTAGATGTTAGATGTTAGAATTAGACGCTTAGATGACCCTGGTAAGTGTGGTTTGGCTGCGAAGCTTTGAATTCCTCATGATGGGTTTGTGTGTGGCGTGGGCGTCCATGGGGTGGGTCCCCTGCCAGCAGGTGCGGCAGAAGTACTTGAAGCAGTCCTCGTCGCGGCAGAAGTACGGCCCCTGTTGCATACCACACATCTGGCACAGCGAGTCAGCCAGGTACGGGTCCACCTGAACCTGGAGGGAGGGCGGCTTGTTGGCAAAAAGGGCAGTAAAGCTGAAAGACAACCCTATGTGCCTAAAAACATGGACCTTATTGCATACCACACATCTGGCACAGCGAGTCAGCCAGG
The DNA here is from genome assembly GCF_032717465.1 of Coenobita brevimanus. Classification (NCBI taxonomy): domain Eukaryota; kingdom Metazoa; phylum Arthropoda; class Malacostraca; order Decapoda; family Coenobitidae; genus Coenobita; species Coenobita brevimanus. The sequence goes on from NC_136962.1 coordinate 1,788,799, forward strand.
TACGGGTCCACCTGTACCTGGAGGGAGGGCGGCTTGTTGGCAAAAAGGATGGTAAAGCTGAAAGACAACCCTGTGTGCCTAGAAACATGGACCTTATTGCATACCACACAGCTGAGGTAGGGGTCAACCTGCACCTGCAATAAATGTGGGGGGATGGAGGGAGGGCGGTGTGATGTTGTACAGCCATACCTTCCTACAGTCAACCCACACTACTGGCAGAGGCACCACCTGCAGGCTGGAATTATATTGGTATATTTTTCTGGTAAATAATTCCAGACTTTCACAGTAAGGTATTTGTTGCTGGTGGTTCCTGTGTGATTGTTGTGTGTGTCTGGTGTGAGAAATACTGTGCTGTGCAGTTACCCTGTGCTGTATAGGTATGTGTTGTGCAGCACGGCATTGGCACGCTACACCACGTGGTGCTTCACAACACACCAGCTTGCTGTGATTGGCTCCTAGGGTAGTGGTAGTGGTCATCACCTGCCTACCGGTGTTGTTACATGTCTTCCACGTCAAATACCATGCAGTTACCCCGTGTACACGTGCTGTGCAGGACATGGCACATTCTCACCATCATTACGGCATGGCTGAGTACCGTACAGTGCAGTGTAGGCAGAAGGGCTGGTGTACCATGGTGTATAGTACATTACACAGTGCCCTGAAGTGTAATGTACTGTAGTGTACTTGTAGTGTCTATTACAGTACACACACTACAGGAAAACACTGACCAATGGATAGATAGACAGATAGATGTAAGCCTTACCTTCTTTGTGAACTTAGGTGTCTTGATCTCAATAAAGGCAGCTCTGACGGCCTTCTTGTACGAGTGGACGTTGTTGAAGGTGACCCGGCCTGACCCAATGGGGTACTTGTGCTTGTCCGTGTCGATCCCTGCACAGAAAAGGGAGTACATGTAGAAATAGATTGTTTTCTTTTATCTATCTATCTCTCTGCCTATCATTATCTATCTATTCAAGTATCTATCCATAATCCCTGCCTCCATCACAATCACCACCCACCTCATCATGATCATCATCATCACCACCACCACCACCACCCTCCTCCTCATCTTCCTGCTCATCCTCCTCCTCCTCATCATCATCATCACCATTGCCATCCTCCTCCTCCTCCTCATCATCATCATCATCATCCTCACCCTTGGTCTCCCCCTCCTCCTTCTAATCACCTCGTTTAAACTCACCAGAGTAAACGACGCCTCCAAAAAGGTCGTTCATGATATTGGCCAGACCCTCGGCACTCAGCATCCCATGGAGGGCGCCCACAAAGACTGTCTTGGCCGGGTCGAGCTGGTACGATGGACAACGCACGTAGTTACTGTCCCCGATGACCCAGGGGATTATTTGTACCTGGATGATGATGATAATAATAATAATAATAATAATAATAATGATAATGATAATAACAGTAGTAGTAGAAATAGTAATAATAGTAGCAGTAGTAGTAGTAGTAGTAGTAGTAATAATAATAATAATAATAATAATAATAATAATGATAATGATAATAATGACAGTAGTAGTAGAAATAGTAATAATAATAATAGTAGTAATAGTAGTAGTAGTATCAGTAGTAGTAGTAGTAGTAATAATAATAATAATAATAACAGTAGTAGTAGTAGAAATAGTAATAATAATAGTAATAGTAGTAGTAACAATAATAATAAAATAATAATAATAATAATAATAATAATAATAGTAATAGTAGTAGTAACAATAATAATAATAATAATAATAATAATAATAATAATAATAGTAGTAGTAACAATAATAATAATAATAATAAAAATATTAAAATAAAAAATAATTATCAGGACCAACTCGCCTAGCCGTGGGTTCCTACACTCCCATACTGCCGTGCACCCCTATTCCCTGACACAAACACTGCAGTCCAAGTGTGTTACTGCCGAGCCAGCCCCCACCAGGGTCAGGGTGGCGCTGACAGAACAGTTCCCGGCAGCACCCCAGTGACAGCCTGTAGCCACACCGACATGGCAGGGACGTCCTGTAGCCCCCCTGCCCCTGGGACCTTGGCGACGGCCCGTGGACGCGCCAGGGACAGACACCAATCAAAGAGTCTCTCGTCCAATCAAAGAGTCTCTCGCCCGTCACTTCACAACCAGTGGACGACCTTCACTCAGCCCGCCTCCCCTGCACCGGAGTAGGTTGTTCCTCCTCCACCTGGAACAGAGGCAGCTCCCAGAAGAGGAACCTCTGCCTAGACGTGTGGCGAGGCCCTGTGTTATCCCCGGGAGTGTGTGCCATCCACCTGCCACCTGAGGGAGATGAGCTTCATGGATTCCTGCTGGAGGCGACACCACACAGTACCACCCTGACGGTGACCCGACAGGAGAGAGGCACGACCCCTGCTGTCCCAGGCGATGGCAACTTCCTCCCCAGGGCAGGCACAGACAAGACCACCTGCTCAAGTTGTTCAGCCCCAGCCCAATGGTCTCTCCCTCCTCCTCCCAGTCACCTCTAACTACCTCGTTTAAACTCACCAGAGTAAACGACGCCCCCAAAAAGGTCGTTCATGATATTGGCCAGACCCTCGGCACTCAGCATCCCATGGAGGGCGCCCACAAAGACTGTCCCCTACCAGGCCCCATGAGTGAGGCGCCCTTCACTACGCCCACTCACAGACCCCAGCCAGCGATGACACCACCACAGGTAGTGCCGTGACCCTTAAGGGACACCTGACGGGACTCACCAACACCTGACAGGACTCACCAACACCTGACGGGTCTCCACCAACACCTGACAGGACTCCACCAACACCTGACGGGACTCCACCAACACCTGACGGGACTCCACCAACACCTGATGGGACTCACCAACACCTGATGGGACTCCACCAACACGTGACGGGACTCACCAACACCTGACGGGACTCACCAACACCTGACGGGACTCACCAACACCTGACAGGACTCACCAACACCTGACGGGACTCCACCAACACCTGACGGGACTCACCAACACCTGACGGGACTCACCAACACCTGATGGGACTCCACCAACACCTGACGGGACTCCACCAACACCTGACGGGACTCACCAACACCTGACGGGACTCCACCAACACCTGACGGGACTCCACCAACACCTGACGGGACTCCACCAACACCTGACGGGACTCCACCAACACCTGACGGGACTCCACCAACACCTGGCCGACACATACAAGTCCCCCAGCCCTCACCGCCCAGCCAGAGACCTGCGCCCTGTCCCAGTGAACGGTGACTGGTGGCCGAGTGAGTGTACCACAGTGCCATGTCCTCTCCCTGTGTATCCTGGCACTGGTCCACACAAACGACCCGCTTGTATGCTGGGTGTTTCTAGCACTGAAAGCCAACCTAGAAACACCTTGCATACCACCACCAATAATAATAATAATGATAATGACGATAATAATAATAATAACGATAATAATAATAATAATAACGATAATAATAATAACTGATAATAATAATAATAATAATAATAATAATAATAATAATAACTGATAATAATAATAATGATAATAATAATAATAACAATAATAATAATAATAATAATAACGATAATAATAATAATAATAATAATAATAATAATAATGATAATAATAATAACAATAATAATAATAATAACAACAATAATAGTATAAGTAGTAGTAGTAGCAGCTGAAGTAGTTGTAATGATAGTAGTA
>NC_136962.1:1797500-1805000 GCF_032717465.1 Coenobita brevimanus
AGGCCAGCTGACCACTGACAGGATCAGGGTGGAACTGGCCTGACAGTTGCCAGCAGCCAGGCACCTGAGACGGCTGATATCCACTGTTTTTAAAGAGACGACTCCCAACAAGAAGAGCCATGGCCTATAGCCGGGCACCAGAGATGGCCTACAGCTGCTAACCAAAAAGGTGTAGGCCTATAGCTTGACCATCAATTAGGTGATGGCCTATAGCCGCTCCTCTCCTGCACGGCGCCCTCCTTGCGGGACCTTGGTGATGGCCGGTAGCCGCACTGGCAGGCAGGCACAGGCCTATAGCCTCACCTTGCCTGAGTGCCCAGTAGGGAGTTGGGCCACAGCGACGGCCGATAGCCACACCGACAGCAAAGGGATGGCCTGTAGCCGCCCTTCGTCTGTTGCCCAAGGGAACCCAGCAACGGCCAACAGCTGCACCAGGGAGAGTCACCAAAGTCTCTCACTCCCTGTGACTCCACAATGAGTCAGTATGCTGTGCTCAGTCCTGCCCTCCAGCAGGAGCACAGGTTACCCGCCTGTCCACCCAGACAAAGGCAACCTCCAGGAGGACCACCACCACTCAGAGGATTGGTGGACCGGCCCAGTACTGTCCCTGGGGTTGTTCTCCCTCCGTCCGGAGGAAGAGGACGCCTACCTGACGGACTCCGGACAAGAGCAACGCCACAGCCCAGCCCAGCCCTGACGGCGGTGCCCTCAGAAGACCGCAGCCGGCGCCCCTCCAAGGACGTCCCTGGGACCCCCGGGCAGGCCCACTCCCCACCACAATGAAGGTGACACCCATCCTCCACCAGGCGCTTGAGTGAGCGCCTCCAACGCCTGGTCAGCCCCGGTCCCTAGGGCCAGACCCCAGTACTCAGCCCCCACAGAGAGGCTTTTCACCATCCACAGCTCCAGGTCCAGCAGAGAGACGACGCCCCGGAGAGTGGTCCCGTGGCCACAGGACGAAGGGACTCCCACAGGGCCACCCCTCACCCCGGGCAGAGAGCCGAGTCCTGGACTTCCCCTTCCCCCAGTGACACCTCCCTCATGAGAGTCAGCAACAACTTCCCCGTACTCAGCCTATAAACTCAGTGCCAAAGCAGTGAACGCCTCCCAACACTGCCTCACCACCACACACAGTGTACCAGACTTAGGGCTGATTCCACAGTAGTTTTCGTTTGTTTGCTTCCTCCCCAACCACACTTATACCTACATTTTATCCAGAAAGTTCAGTATCCACTTTCACTACCCCTGTCAAATGGTTAGGTAATTAAGATTGCTACATAGTTTAGTCACCAAAATCATCATATAATTCAGTCATAAGTCATTTACACAGTTCAGTTTCTTTCATTTGGGTGCTTGCAAACCACTACAAACAACTGTACAATTGGCCCTTAGACTCCTGTGTATACGACAGCCTGTGCAATGCCAGACCCAGTAATACCAGCCTATGTATTGAATGGTGTCTAGGAAACTGTACCAGACTGTCTACTCATTCCAATATATGTGTAAGGTTGTTGGCCGGTGTACTTATGCCCTGGCCATCTCGTTTGTCTTGGCCCTCTCCTGTTTGTCTTGGCCCTCTCCTGTTTGTTTGTCTTGGCCCTCTCGTTTGTCTTGGCCCTCTCTTGTTTGTCTTGGCCCTCTCCTGTTTGTCTTGGCCCTCTCTTGTTTGTCTTGGCCCTCTCTTGTTTGTCTTGGCCCTCTCCTGTTTGTCTAAGCACCGGTCTAGAAAGGCAACCCAGCTGCACTCTAGGTGTTCTAGGGACGGTAAGCCGACCCTTAAACACGTACCATAACAACAACAACAATAGTAATAATAATAATAATAGCAATGATGATAGTACTAATAATAGTGATGATACTACTACTACTACTACTAATATTACTAATAAAAGTAATGATGATAATAATAATAATAATAATAATAATAATAATGGTTTCCTGGTGTACAGGAAACCATTTGGCTTGTCACTCAGTGCAGAGTCAGCCACAGGCAGAAGGAAGAGGAAAGAATGAAGGAAAGAAAGACAGAAGAGGGAGTGTAAAGTCAGCCACAGGCAGAAGGAAGAGGAAAGAATGAAGGAAAGAAAGACAGAAGAGGGAGTGTAAAGTCACCCACAGGCAGAAGGAAGAGGAAAGAATGAAGGAAAGAAAGACAGAAGAGGGAGTGTAAAGTCAGCCACAGGCAGAAGGAAGAGGAAAGAATGAAGGAAAGAAAGACAGAAGAGGGAGTGTAAAGTCAGCCACAGGCAGAAGGAAGAGGAAAGAATGAAGGAAAGAAAGACAGAAGAGGGAGTGTAAAGTGACCCACAGGCAGAAGGAAGAGGAAAGAATGAAGGAAAGAAAGACAGAAGAGGGAGTGTAGAGTCACCCACAGGCAGAAGGAAGAGGAAAGAATGAAGGAAAGAAAGACAGAAGAGGGAGTGTAAAGTCACCCACAGGCAGAAGGAAGAGGAAAGAATGAAGGAAAGAAAGACAGAAGAGGGAGTGTAAAGTCACCCACAGGCAGAAGGAAGAGGAAAGAATGAAGGAAAGAAAGACAGAAGAGGGAGTGTAAAGTCACCCACAGGCAGAAGGAAGAGGAAAGAATGAAGGAAAGAAAGACAGAAGAGGGAGTGTAAAGTCACCCACAGGCAGAAGGAAGAGGAAAGAATGAAGGAAAGAAAGACAGAAGAGGGAGTGTAAAGTGACCCACAGGCAGAAGGAAGAGGAAAGAATGAAGGAAAGAAAGACAGAAGAGGGAGTGTAAAGTCACCCACAGGCAGAAGGAAGAGGAAAGAATGAAGGAAAGAAAGACAGAAGAGGGAGTGTAAAGTCACCCACAGGCAGATGGAAGAGGAAAGAATGAAGGAAAGACAGAAGAGGAAGAGAGGAAAGGGCACACACCCAAAGCAGCACTACAGTGAGTGAGTGGATGGTGAGCGCCCACACCTACCTTCCAATAGTAGTAGTAGTAGTAGTAATAATAATGATAAATTTACGATTAAATAAAACAAAGAAAACGGATCTCAATACCATCAGGGAAAACGAATGTAAACAAAAACTTTAAACGGGTAACTAATCTAAATCCTTCTCTCCCTTAATCCCTACTATTTACCGACTTATTACACTCTACTCACCTTCATCTGCCGTCAAGCTGCCATCTCTCCACCATGAGGATTTTTTTTGTCCTCCATAGCACCCATGATATTATTTTTTACGATTTTTAACGTATTTATAGATCGACTTTTTAAACTTGTTGTTGTTGCAAGTGACTGCTACTTGGAGGGAAGGAGAGGGAGAGAGAGAGAGAGAGAGAACTGCTACTTGGAGGGAGGGAGGGAGGGAGGGAGAGGGGGAGAGAGAGAGGGAGAGAGAGAGAGAGAGAGAGAGAGAGAGAACTGCTACTTGGAGGGAGGGAGGGAGGGAGAGGGAGAGGGAGAGGGAGAGGGAGAGAGAGAGAGAGAACTGCTACTTGGAGGGAGGGAGGGAGGGGGGGAGAGAGAGAGAGAGAGAGAATGTAAGTACAGTGTGTGTGAAGAATGTATGTGTGTTTTCTTTCCTTCCTGTGTGTGTGTGTGTGTGTGTGTGTGTGTGTGTGTGTGTGTTTCAGGGTCCTGCCAACTGAAGCCTCTCATGTATCACTCAGCCAATCCCTGTGCCCTGAAGAACATCCCTAAGGCATCCCACCCAGTGATAGGGATGGCACGGATTATCCTTGCCCTTTTGAAGGACTGGTGGAGAAATACTGCGAGGAGGAGGACAATCCCTTCAAAATTCTCGCCTCATCCTGGACAAGAAGAAGTGAGTGGAGAGGAGAGAGAAATAGGATCAGAAGGATGTGAGAGAGAGAGAGAGAGAGAAATGGGAGAAATGGAGTTCCCCCGAGCTAAGCCCTGTATTGGACTATATAGCCCCACTAGGGTTACAGGAGCGAGCTACCCCTTCCGGGACGGCAGCCCGGGCGAGGCTCGAACTTGCAATCCCCCGATCACAAGTCCAGCGCGCTACCACTGTGCTACCGCGCCCCCCAGTGGACAGGAGAGAAAAATAGGATCAGAAGGATGTGAAAAATAGGACAGACGCAGAAAATTTTAATAAACGTGAAGTATTAACAAAAAACTGGCACTACATCAAGTGAGTGGATGATGGTGTGAAAATTTTAATAAACGTGAATGAAATATTAACAAAAAACTGGCACTACATCAAGTGAGTGGATGATGGTGTGAAACAAGAAGAGAGGAGGACAGACACAGAGGGAAGAAGCAGGCAGCACTACATCAAGTGAGTGGATGATGGTGTGAAACAAGAAGAGAGGAGGACAGACACAGAGGGAAGAAGCAGGCAGCACTACATCAAGTGAGTGGATGATGGTGTGAAACAAGAAGAGAGGAGGACAGACACAGAGGGAAGAAGCAGGCAGCACTACATCAAGTGAGTGGATGATGGTGTGAAACAAGAAGAGAGGAGGACAGACACAGAGGGAAGAAGCAAGCAGCACTACATCAAGTGAGTGGATGATGGTGTGAAACAAGAAGAGAGGAGGACAGACACAGAGGGAAGAAGCAGGCAGCACTACATCAAGTGAGTGGATGATGGTGTGAAACAAGAAGAGAGGAGGACAGACACAGAGGGAAGAAGCAGGCAGCACTACATCAAGTGAGTGGATGGTGGCGAGGACTACTTACCTTGTCGTTGATGATCTCATAGCCTGCATTGCGCTGCCTGGGGAGTGACAGTACCCGAGAGAGAGACCAGAGCTGGCCGACCCACCAGACTGCGGACTGTCATTCATGTAACTGAAGACGTTGTTGCGGCTATAGAGCTGGAACGACCATTGGGGGGGAGGTCAGGACGAATTACCACCATCGTTATCATTATTATTATTATCACCTTTATTACCATCATCATTATTATTATTATTATTATTATTATCATCATATCATTATCATTGTCATCATTACTACCGTCATCCCTATATCATCATTATCATCACTATCTTTATCCCCATCACTATCATCATCATCACCTTCATTCCTATCTCTACTATCATCATCATCATCACTACCTTCATCCTCATCACTATCATCATCACTACCATCATCCCTATCTATCATCATCATCATTATTATTACAGTCATTATCATCACTATCATCATCATCACTATCTTCATCCCTAGTTGTATCACACACACACACACACACACACACACACACACACACACACACTCCCTCACTCACGCTCTCCCTGTCAGTCTCCCCCTTTCTTTCCCTCCCTCCATCCATCTGGCCATCTCTCCCTCTGTCTGTCTGCCTCTTCCTCTGTCTGTGTCTGTCTTTCTGTCTGTCTCTCACCTATGAAGTACTATCTCTGTCTGTCTGTCCCTATCTGTCTGTCTATATGTCTGTCTGTCTCTCCTCTCACTAACATGCAAACTCTAGATCTAAACACAATCTCTCCCTCTGTCTCTCTCCCTCCACTCATCTGTCTCTTCCTCTGTATCTCTCTCACTCACCTACAGGAATAACTTTGTGTGTGTGTGTGTGTGTGTGTGTGTGTGTGTGTGTGTGTGTCTGTCTCTGTCCGTCTGTCTGTCTGCCTCTCTCTCTCTCTCCACTCATCTGTCTGTCTGCCTCTCTCTCTCTCTCCACTCATCTGTCTGTCTGTCTCTCTCTCTCTCTCTCACCTGTGAAGTACTGCGTGGGGTGAGTGGGGTGTGGGGTGATGAACTGTCTGAACTATAGGAGTAACTTTGAGCCAGGAGTCGACTCAGTGGCAGGCCACTCTCCCCACTCCCTACACTGCCCTGGGGAGGAAAGGAGATTAATGGAGAGAGAGGGGAGGAAAGGAGAGAAGGGGAGGGGAGAGAAGAGGAGGGGAGAGGAAGGGAAGAGAAGAGGAGAGGAGTGGAGAGAAAGAAAGGGAAGGGAAGAGGGTGGGGAGGGGAGGGGAGAGGAGAGGAGAGGAGAGGAGGGAGGGAGAGAGAGAGAGAGAGAAGAGAGGAAAAGAGGCTATTAGAGTAGATTCTGTCTGTTGCTGCTGCCAGCACAACACTCATATGTGGTAACTTGAATGCCCACCACCCTGTCCTTGCCCCGCCCCTCCCTGCCAGTGAGGCAGGGCGGCACCTCACATGACCCTCGAGGAAGTAGCCGGTGTTTGCCTACTGAACGACCCCACTGAACCCACCCACATCAGAGGCGGTCATTTACACCTCACACTTGTCTCATCGTCTCTTGCAACCCCCCCACCACAACCCCCTAAAACCCCTTCTCATCCTCACCCACCAACCTTCCACAGGCAGTCCAGGATTAGCAGACACAGCTCAGAGGCCACAGGAGGGACGAGGCCCTCCATGGCTGAAGAGATACGGCCCCAGGTGCTGACGGCCTGACCTACTCCCTCCTTGCAAGATCAGGTCAGGAGGGCAAGTGTAACACCCTAAGCCTGATTAATCATTCATGCATGGACGGACGCCTCCCTGGATCATGGAAGACTGCCATCGTTCACCCCATCCCCACACCACACCTGCCAGCTGTCATGCCACCCATTTCACTCCTCAGCTGCATGGCAAAGACAGCTGCAAGGCTAGTTCTTTCTCGCCTCGCCTGGAAATAAGGTCCGCTGCATCCATGACTATCTCCCTGGCAGAAGCGCCCCACAGTGCCTCGCCTCATTTCTGGGTGAGCTGAGGCGGCCTTTGAGTTAGCTGACCCTGACACAGTCCTGACAGCACTAGGGGTGTTGATGGCAGACTCCGGGATACCACATTTCTTCGTGGGACGTGGTACCAGGGTCGCTTTCAGGGGCAGCTCCCCCCTTCCTACCCACACATAAATGGCAGCGTCCTCAGTCCTATCCTCTATCATTCTCGTTGATTGACCGGCATCACCGTACTCTACTACACTGATGACCTAGAGCAAGTCTTCCCCCTCAGGGCCCTCCTTAATGCTGCATTCTCTCTTACCCTCCCCCTCAACACCCATGCCCCCCCCCCTCACTCCTGACTCAGCTCACATTCCACCCTGATGGTCATTATTCTTCACTAGTTAACAAGCATACTAAATCACTTAAGAAATGGTGTTATGGAGCTTCCTTAACTGACAGTATGGTATAATGAACAGACTAAATCATTATGGAAAAGGTGCTAGGGAGCTTTAACTGACAGCCTGAACCCTGGACCTTACCGATGATGCCTTCTTTGGGACAGATAGATAGATAGGTAGATAGACAAACAGATAGACAGAGGGACAGATAGATGGATAGACAGATAGATAGGTAGACAGACAAACGTGAACCCAGGACCTTACCGATGATGCAGATAGATAGATAGATAGACAGACAGACAGACATAGAGGGACAGATAGATAGATAGATAGAGATAGACACAGGGACAGATAGATGGATAGATAGACAGATAGATAGATAGACAAACGTGAACCCAGGAGCTTACCGATGATGGCTTCTTTGGGAGAGCTGACTTTTGTTCCACACTGTCACAGCCTGCCATCAATCCTGTCAGC
>NC_136962.1:1807500-1815000 GCF_032717465.1 Coenobita brevimanus
GTGGATGATTGGTCGCCACCACCTACCACCATACTAAAAAAACAATTGGTGATAATAATAAGGCATGTGTGGATGCTGGCTCCATCTGGATAGTGTACATGGCCACTACAGTACAGTCGCCCCAAGAAGTGACGACAGAGTTTCAGATTGCTTCGGTCACTCTGCACTGCCGTACGTTCAATGAAAACAGTGAATATAAATTTATAGTTAAACATTCAATGCCTTCATCAGGTCATATCAAATTATGTATTATATTGCGCTAAGAATGATGAAAAATGAATAACTGGAGGCAGTGATATTGGAAGTTAACAGTTACCTTTCCCGATTTCAATGAATGTGAAATGTATTACTCCGCGCGCGGTGGGCAGTAGGCCTATAACTCTGTGTTCCTGATTTAATCGTTTACCAGGATTTCAAACACAGATGCTCTAGTTTTGAAGACCAGTTAAGGAAAATTCTAATGACTGCAATACACTGGGTTTTTTTTCAAATGCTATGGTCATGATCCAGCAACAATACGGATGCCATAACACTGAAATTCTTCTTCGTAATGATGCCCTACCTGCGGCAGTAGCAAGATCATACTGCCTTTTATTCCGTCTTCCTCTCTACAATAATAATTATAATTAGCAACTTTATTCCCAATTGATGCAAAATTATTATTAGTTGTAAGTAGATACGACAGTCTGCCTTTTTCTCTTACACTAAGCAATAAACAGAACCAAAACGAGTTCATAAACTCTTGCAATGCAAAACCACGCCCTCTTTACTCCGTCTTTTAATCTTAATATGTCTTTTTAAATAAACTGTAATGTCCTGCTGAACAGAAAATGCTGATTTGGAAGTCTTGAACTCAATTATTTGTTTATGAACCTCTGCATTTTATTACTCTTGCTAATCGATTACGCACTGAGGATATCAGACTGCGACAGAAGTTAGCATTCTGCAAGGAGCTCCGACTCTAGCCAACATGGAGGGTCTTTTTGTACACTTCTTTCACCAATAGCCCTTTGGATTAAATTAAATAATCCAAAGATTTTTCTTAATGGAAACCTGGCCAAAGGCAGTGTAATAACTTCATGTCTTTGAGAAAATGTTATCTTTTCGTGCGTGTTGAGCGAAACATTTAAAAACGCTTACTGGCCTACGCCGCCTTCCCGCTTTATGTCGTCGTCCATGAACACATTTGAAACGGAAATACACGACTTTAAATTATTCCCTGGTATTGTAACGGAAATTATTTTATAAATAATAATTAACTTATATTGTTTATTGAAGCTCCTTTCTGTTCAGGCTTACGCTACTAAAAGATTATTGCGTGTTACTACATTTGAACTCCACAAATTCTTGACTCCCTGAGCGATAGTTGTGAAATTTCAATTAGTTCCGTTTAGGATCGTAACTAACGAACTGCTTCCTACAATTTTGAAATATACAGGTACTTTGGCATTGATTTATTGTTTTTTGTAACAGTTTTACGTATTAGGTTTCACATCGTGGAGATAGAAGGAAGAGTATGTGCACTGTCGCTGACCGAAAATTTCTGGATACTCCGCCGCCACATCTTAGGCCGGCTGTACAACCACCACCACAGTGTACAAACAATATACCGGTATACAACCACCACCACGGTATACAAACAATATATACAACCACCACCACAGTATACAAACAACATATACAACCACCACCACAGTATACAAACAGTATATACAACCACCACCACAGTATACAAACAATATATACAACCACCACCACAGTATACAAACAATATATACAACCACCACCACAGTATACAAACAATATATACAACCACCACCACAGTATACAAACAATATATACAACCACCACCACAGTATACAAACAATATATACGTTCAGTGATGAATTATGCAAACCCTGCCTGGGCTTCTAACCTCACCAAAACACACTACAACACCCTACATACTACACTAAAACACACTACAACACCCTACATACCACACTAAAACAGTACAACACCCTACATACCACACTAAAACACACTACAACACCCTACATACCACACTAAAACAGTACAACACCCTACATACCACACTAAAACAGTACAACACTCTACATACCACACTAAAACACACTACAACACTCTACATACCACACTAAAACACACTACAACACTCTACATACCACACTAAAACACACTACAACACTCTACATACCACACTAAAACACACTACAACACTCTACAGACCACACTACAACACTCTACATACCACACTAAAACACACTACAACACTCTACATACCACACTAAAACACCCTACATTCCATACAGAACAAGGCCCTAAAAATAATCACAGGCTGCACAGCTACTACACCCACAGACCACCTACATCAAGAAACCAAAGTCCTCAAAGTCAAGGATCACCTAGACATGAGAGGCACCCAGTTCCTTGCTGCAGCCTCCACAAACCCACACCATCCACTACAGTACATGGCAGCACATCCACATACAAACCCACACCATCCACTACAGTACATGGCAGCACATCCACACACAAACCCACACCATCCACTACAGTACATGGCAGCACATCCACCCACAAACCCATAACACATTACAGTACATGGCAGCACATCCACACACAAACCCATAACACACTACAGTACATGGCAGCACATCCACACACAAACCCATCACACACTACAGTACATGGCAGCACATCCACACACAAACCCATAACACACTACAGTACATGGCAGCACATCCACACACAAACCCATCACACACTACAGTACATGGCAGCACATCCACACACAAACCCATAACACACTACAGTACATGGCAGCACATCCACACACAAACCCATCACACACTACAGTACATGGCAGCACATCCACACACAAACCCATCACACACTACAGTACATGGCAGCACATCCACACACAAACCCATAACACACTACAGTACATGGCAGCACATCCACACACAAACCCATAACACACTACAGTACATGGCAGCACATCCACACACAAACCCATCACACACTACAGTACATGGCAGCACATCCACCCACACCAAGGAACATCAAAACAACACCCAGCACACGATACCATACACAAATACTGTCATCTCTCCCCCCTCAGACCAGCTTCCAGAAGCATATCCACACCCAGATCACTCGCCGCTCCATTCAGTCACTTAATGACATCACACAGCTGCATGCACGGCCTCCTGATATCCACCCTTCTGAATCCTATCTCCCTCGTGAGGACGGGGTCCACCTGGCCAGGCTGAGATGTGGGCATCATCCAGCCCTCTTGAGTTACCAGAAGAGGCTGGATGACTCCATCACTGATGCCTGTCCAGGATGCAACACAGCACCCCATACTATTAAGCACATTATGCAAGACTGCATTGCACACAATCTGCAACACAGCACCCCATACTATTAAGCACATTATGCAAGACTGCATTGCACACAATCTGCAACACAGCACCACATACTATTAAGCACATTATGCAAGACTGCATTGCACACAATCTGCAACACAGCACCACATACTATTAAGCACATTATGCAAGACTGCATTGCACACAATCTGCAACACAGCACCACATACTATTAAGCACATTATGCAAGACTGCATTGCACACAATCTGCAACACAGCACCACATACTATTAAGCACATTATGCAAGACTGCATTGCACACAATCACCTACGCCAACAACATAACGTACACTCCTTGACAGCTCTGTGGCAAAGCCCGGTCTGGGCCGTGGCCTTCCTTAGGGACTCGGGGCTGTTCGGCCACACTGCCTAGGCAACAACTACTACTACTACAGATAAAGGAAGACAGTTCCAGAGTTGACCTGTTGCATACATGAAGGGCTGGGGGTAACGGTGGTAGTAGCAGTAGTACTAATCACCACACAAGCAGATGGCAGCACCAAACCAGCTGTAGCCTACCAGGCCAGCTGCTGCCCACGACCCTTTAACGACAAAATAACCATCTGAGTGACTGTGGGCGCCTCACCAAGCCATCTGTCCAGCCACAACAACCAGAGAGTATCAGGTGGCACTGCTCAACCATCTGGCAACCTATTAATTACGGGAATCCAGCTGGCGCCCTTACCTATATAATTCAATACCATCTTTTCAACCTTCCCTACGTAAACACAAACAATAAGCCATTACAAAATCAAAATTAATCATAAATACCGTATAAATTAAGGAAGTTTCATTATTTATTTCTGATTATGGAGAGACGTAGCAACTACACTGCAAGCGTCCCATTGCAACTACGCATTACTTCATTCCCTGAGTGGATGGTGGCTTTAGATATGTAACCTAAGCCTGAAGTCCACAGAGTTCACGATGCCGATAAGCCTGGCGCCATGACAGCAATAATCCATTTTAAATTCCACTGCAAAAATTTTCAACATCGTCCAGCCACGAATTCAAAGATGGAAGTAACTACGCACTTCATTTAAATCCCAATTTCTCTCACTTACCAGTCCGTTGGGCATAATGGCGGCTCCTCCTTTCCCTCCAATATTTCAGCTTCATTTCCAGTCACCCGCACCTCCATGACGGCAATAATCCTCCTTAAATTCCACTGAAAGAAAATTACCAACATCGTCCATCCACCAAATCAAAGATGGAGGGAGACAATCCTACGCACTTTCTTATTTTGACCCCAGTTTCTCCCACTTACCAGTCCGTTGGGCATAATGGCGGCTCCTCCTTTCCCTCCAGTATTTCACCTTCTTTTCCAGCCACCCTCGGCTCCTCAAATAACCTTCCGGGACGAATTAAAGGCAGAGTTTAAAATCCGGGACGCCACCTTCCTTCCCCGACACCGTCTTGCTCAGGTTTCCACGGATGGTTGTGCATTTTTACATTTCATACTTTTGTGTTTATTATATTTCAACACGGTTTTAAAATATATATAAATTATTTCCTTGCTCGAATTAATAAAGTGCACTATTTTTTGTTCATGTAACTCAATATTAAACGTTTTGAAAATCCTTATTTCAATTTTACTGTACTCAAAAACAGCTCGAAACCAAATATAAACTATTTTAATGACAGAAAAATATTCAAATTATCATACTTTCCTCATCAATGTAGTCTATTAGTGAGAATATATTTAATATATTTATTAAAAGATGTATTAATATGTCGACGTCACCTCATTTTCGCTTCTCGGCCAATCAGAAATACAGTCATGGAAATTCACAAACTTTCGACTAATTTCATATGTTTATCAGAATTTGTTATTTAGAGGAAAGAATAGAGGAATTTCCAGGACTTTCATGTTATTATATTCGTAGGCACGATGAAGACTTACTCAAAAATTTATTTCTGAATTCGAATGTCACAGAAAATGGGAACCCAAAACAGAAAATGCGCACCTATGGAATAATTTGGGCACCTGAGTGGTTTTCGAATTCCGCAATACCTCTCACTTAGCGATTCATTCTGCATATTGTACCTTATTGTTTTCTTACATGTTATTGATGCAACTGAGACTTTAAGACCGATTTGACTAGTAACCAAGGAGACTCTTTCCTACTGTATTCGTTAGCTCAGTTGTCTGGCGTCAGGAATAAACTGGAAATTCATTATTATTACTATTATTATTATTATTATTATTATTTTCTTGCCACCACCACAACACCACCACAACCACACCACCACCAACCACTATATATACAGGAAGCAGAAAAAGACCATTGAAAAATAGTGATAGTATATTTAACAAAAACTTAAAGAAAAACTCGCTAGATGATAAAACAAACACCAATATACAAAAATGCCGTAGGGAATTATATATGAAGTAATTACATAGCACAGTAATTACACAGATTACATATGAAGTATAGTAATTACATAGAGGGTACAGTAATGACAAGGAGTAATTACATAGTTCAGTAATTACAGAGTACAGTAATTACATATGGTGTAAAGTAATGACAAGGAGTAATTACATAGTTCAGTAATTACATATGGAGTACAGTATTTACACAGTAGTACTCATAATTACATAACCCCTGCAGTAATGACAAGTAGTACAGTAATTACATAAGTACTGTACAGTAATTACATGAGGGGTCAGACTTGGAACTTAAAAATTTAAACCTTGATACGGAGGCTGCCAGAGATTGAGCAGCTGGGAGAGCAATGCATACAAATGATAACTGAGGAGAGATAACAGCTGTCTATCCAGTGTATCTATCTATGTACAGTCAGGTGGTGGTGTCTGCTGCTGTCATGTACCACAATTATGTATATTACAGCACACGTATACTTCCTAAAGAGATACTACACCATCTGGCTACACCATGCCATGATGATGACAGTGTGCCCTGTACTGCACAGCACATACCTGTACAGTGTGGCTGCACAACACATACCTATACAGTGTGGCTGCACAGCACATACCTACACAGTGTGGCTGCACAGCACATACCTATACAGTGTGGCTGCACAGCACATACCTACACAGTGTGGCTGCACAGCACATACCTATACAGTGTGGCTGCACAGCACATACCTACACAGTGTGGCTGCACAGCACATACCTACACAGTGTGGCTGCACAACACACACCTACACAGTGTGGCTGCACAGCACATACCTATACAGTGTGGCTGCACAGCACATACCTACACAGTGTGGCTGCACAGCACATACCTACACAGTGTGGCTGCACAGCACACACCTACACAGTGTGGCTGCACAGCACATACCTATACAGTGTGGCTGCACAGCACATACCTACACAGTGTGGCTGCACAGCACATACCTACACAGTGTGGCTGCACAACACATACCTATACAGTGTGGCTGCACAGCACATACCTACACAGTGTGGCTGCACAGCACATACCTACACAGTGTGGCTGCACAGCACATACCTACACAGTGTGGCTGCACAGCACATACCTACACAGTGTGGCTGCACAACACATACCTATACAGTGTGGCTGCACAGCACATACCTACACAGTGTGGCTGCACAGCACATACCTACACAGTGTGGCTGCACAGCACATACCTACACAGTGTGGCTGCACAGCACACACCTACACAGTGTGGCTGCACAACACACACCTACACAGTGTGGCTGCACAGCACATACCTATACAGTGTGGCTGCACAGCACATACCTACACAGTGTGGCTGCACAGCACATACCTACACAGTGTGGCTGCACAGCACACACCTACACAGTGTGGCTGCACAGCACACACCTACACAGTGTGGCTGCACAACACACACCTACACAGTGTGGCTGCACAACACACACCTACACAGTGTGGCTGCACAACACACACCTACACAGTGTGGCTGCACAACACACACCTACACAGTGTGGCTGCACAACACACACCTACACAGTGTGGCTGCACAACACACACCTACACAGTGTGGCTGCACAACACACACCTACACAGTGTGGCTGCACAACACACACCTACACAGTGTGGCTGCACAACACACACCTACACAG
>NC_136962.1:1817500-1827500 GCF_032717465.1 Coenobita brevimanus
TCTCTCTCTCAAAATTAAGGCCTGTAGTAATATATTTTGAGTAGTAACCAAGGAGACTCAATTCTAATGATTAATCTCAATATACATCTATCTATCTATCATCATCATCATCAATCATCATCATCATCAATCATCATCATCATCATCATCATCACTAACAAGTAATACACATGGAATAATAATAATAATAATAATAATAATAATAATAATTGTAGTAGTAGTAGTGACTTAAGGCCTCATCATAGAAGTGGAATTCTATTACTACTACTACTAATAATAATAATAATAAAAATAATAATAATAATAATAACTAATTCAGTGGTAATACAGTAATCATCATCATCATCATCATCATCACAATACTTCAGTAATAATAATAATAATAATAATAATAATAAACACCATCATCATCACCATAATAATAATAATAATAATAATAATAACAATCATCATCATCATCACATAACAATAATTCACTAATAATAATAATCCACACCATCCTCTTCTTCCTGTACCTCCTCCTCTTCTTCTTCCTCCTCCTCCTCCTCCTCCTCCTCCTCATCATCATCATCATCATCATAATAATAATAATAATAATCTCATAATATCAGTGAGGGAATGTCCTCTTCATCAACTACGCGACCAACTTTTCGGAAAAATTGATCCACGTGCCGTCTCACTCCATCCTCGTCTGTAAATAAAAAGATATATGTGAGAGGGAGGGAGCGAGGGAGGGAGGGAGAGAGGGAAGGAGGGAGGAGAGAGGGAGGGAGGGAGGGACAGAGGGAGAGAGGGAAGGAGGGAGGAGAGAGGGAGGAAGGAAAGAAGGAAGCATCATATCCATTCTAATTATAATCTTCTCTTCACTAAATGTCTATCTATCTATATACCTAGGCTGCTTCCCCCAAGGAAAGGGAGGTAGCCGAGACAGGACGACACACTCCCCATTTACTCATCCATTCAAACACATTCATTCGCATCTTAGCCCCAAAGGGGAGAACGGACAGATCCTCACCGCACCACACCACACAAGGATCAACTGCGCAGTGCAATCAGTGACATCCGCAGCAGGGCCCGACAACAGAGCTGGTTTACCCCTGCCACATCATAATAGACCCATCCCCTTACCCGCACCTGACCTGAAAGCTGATCAGACCAAATGCGGGAGAATATCCCCTCAGGGCTGCGTCATCACTTATTCATTCACAATTTCTCTCCATTTATTTCTGTCACACACAGCCACTCTTCCTTGCTCAACAGGCATCCCTCTCGCATCCAGTGCTCTCTTCACACTGTCCATCCATCCTATTCGTGGTCTTCCTCTCAGCCTTACACCTCTCACATCAGATCTAGTTATCTTTTTCACCAATCGCTCATTATCCATTCTCTCCATATGCCCAAACCATCGCAACACCCTCTGCTCAACTCTACCAGCCATCTCCCGAACAACTCCAGTTCTCCTTCGCACTTCATCATTTCGCACCCGATCCATACGCGTCACTCCACACATACTCCTCAGACATCTCATCTCCATTACATTCAAACTTTTCCTCTCTGCTACACCCATATTCCATGTTTCAGTCCCATATAACGCAGTCGGTACCACAACACCCTCATACAGCCTTCTCTTTACATCCATTCTAAGCGAACGACATCTAAACACTTTTTTCATTCCTCCCAGCACCTTTCCTACTTCATTTATTCTAAACTTCACTTCTGCATCTATTCTTCCATCCACAGCAACATGTGACCCTAGATATTTAAAACACTCTACCTCCTCAAGCAACTCGCCATTCAAAACTATATTCATCCCCCTACCATCTACCAACCTCGTACACTTCATCACTTTACTCTTATTCTCATTTACTTTCAATTTCCTTTCACACACCCTTCCAAACACCACCACCCTCATACGGCCTCCTCTTTACAGCCACCCTAAGCAAACGACATCCAAACACTGCTTAGATTACCTTAACAGACTTATACCCCTAAATCTAGTAGTTCATTACATATACTAACCATTACATTACAGACAGAAATTACTTTAGTACAAATATTACACTGTTACATGTCAGTATTTAAGATGGAGAGATGGTGAAGTAGTTGTAGTTGTAGTAGTAGTAGTAGTAATAAAAATAATAATAATAATAATATAATAATAATAATAGAGTGTGACCTCAGGGATAAGGCACTGAATAGGGAGGCCGCCAGAGATTGAGCAGCATGGAGAGGGGATGAGGTCATAGAGTGTGACCTCAGAGATAAGGCACTGAATAGGGAGGCTGCCAGAGATTGAGCAGCATGGAGAGGGGATGAGGTCATAGAGTGTGACCTCAGGGATAAGGCACTGAATAGGGAGGCTGCCAGAGATTGAGCAGCATGGAGAGGGGATGAGGTCATAGAGTGTGACCTCTGGGATAAGGCACTGAATAGGGAGGCTGCCAGAGATTGAGCAGCATGGAGGGAGAGAAGGAAGGAAGGAAGGAACAAATGAAGGGAGGGAGGGAGGGAGGGAGGGAGGGAAGAAGGGAGGAAGGAAGGGAAGAAGGGAGGGAGGGAGGGAGGAAGAAAGAAAGGAAGGAAGGAAGGAAAGAAGGAAGGGAAAAAGGGAAGAAGGAAGGAAGGAAGGGAGGAAGGAAGGAGGGAAGGAAGGAAGGAAGGCAGGAGGGAAGGAAGGAAGGAAGGAAGGGAGAAAGGACGATGAAAAGAAGCCATTTTAAATAAGTCATTTTTAGGCCAAGTTGAATCAAGTGAAGTATGGAAAAGAAAGACTGGTGTACGCAATCTGCCGACCCCATACCTGCTGCCAGGCCTCTCTCGACGGCCGTGTGTGCCAGTTTCCGCGCCAGGGACTTGAAGACTGTCCTGCCGCTGATGTTGTTATTCTTGTAGTGCGGCATAAGGTGTTTGACTACCCAATCCGCCACCCTCCTCTTCGACACGCTCTCCCTCTCTTCCGACACATCCCCTCTCTTCTCCTTGCTCTCTCTCTCTTCCAACACACCCTCTCTCTTCTCCTTGCTCTCTCTCTCTTCCAACACACCTTCTCTCTTCTCCTTGCTCTCTCTCTCTTCCGATATGCGCAGTTTCTTGTCCGATACACTCTCTCTCTCTTCCGAAACACTCTTCCTCTCTTCTGATAAACCCTGCCGCCTCTTTTTGTTCTCTCTCTCTTTCGATACACCCTCTCTCTTCTTGCTCCCTCTCTCTTCCGATAAACCGTGTCTCTCCTCTCGCTCTTTCTCCTCTGATTCGTGTCTCGTCTCTTCCTTCACCCCCCTACGCTTCCTTGGCCCATCCTTCCTCTTCTCCTCTGTCTCTCTCTCTCTTGACTGTTCTTTCTCCTCTCTCTCCCTCTTCTTCAACCTGTCTCTCTCTACTCTCTCTCTCTTTATTCTCTCTCTCTGCTGTGTCTCTTCATTCTTCTCTTTCTCCTCTCTCTCTACTTTCTCTCTCTCTTTTCGCTCCTTCCCTACTTTCTCTCTCTCCTGCCTCTCCCCCTTAGCCCTCTCTTTCTCTCTCTCTCTTCCTTTCAGCTCTCTCTCCTCTCTAACTCTCTCTCTCTCAGCTTGGTGTTTTTCTGGTGATAACTGTATGCTTTCTTGTGCGTTTTCCTCCACTCTCTCTCCGTTTGTTTCGTTGGATGAGATCGGCTTTTCATGCTTGTGTGTTTGTTTGTGTGTGTGTCTGTTCGGCGACGCATACATGGGCATGTGCGTTTTATCTTCATGTGTGCGTTTGTCTGGGGTGCTGTGTGTACGTCCAGTCGCATCTGATGACTGTGGCGATGTTTTGTGCGTACGTTCATGTGCGTGTGTGCCTGGAGATGCGTACGATGGTTGTGGCGATGTTTTATGTGTTTGTTCACGCGTACGCTTGCCTGGAGACGCGTAAGATGGCAAATCTTCCTTATCTCTCTCATTCTTACGATCCTCAATATATCTATCACCCTTCGTCTCGTATCTATCAGTGTTTGTATAATCGACACTCTTTGGTCTATCAGGGGAGCGGTATTTCCCCTTATATCTATCATCCCTGGTTTCGCATCTATCACCACTACTATCATCTCTCTCTCTCCTAGTGCTTGATTCTCTCTCACTCTCTCTATCTCTAAATTCTCTCTCACTCTCTCTCTTACTCCTAGACTCTCTCTTTCTCTCTCTCGATTCTTTCTCACTCTCTCTACTACTTCTAGATCCCCTCTCACTCTCTCTCCTATCTCTAGATTCTTTCTCACTCTCTCTACTACTTCTAAATCCCCTCTCACTCTCTCTCCTATCTCTAGACTCTCTCTTTCTCTCTCTAGATTCTTTCTCACTCTCTCTGCTACTTCTAGATCCCCTCTCACTCTCTCTCCTATCTCTAGACTCTCTCTCACTCTCTCCAGTACTGCTACAATCTCTCTCACTCTCTCTCCTATTCCTGGATTCTCTCTTACTTTCTCTAGATTCTTTCTCACTCTCTCTAAAACTACTACAATCGCTCTCACTCTCTCTCCTACCTCTAGACTCTCTCTCACTCTCTCTACTACTTCTAGAGCCTCTCTCACTCTCTCTCTTACCTCTAGACTCTCTCTCACTCTCTCTAATGCTACTAGAATCACTCTCACTCTCTCTCCTGTGTCTTTCTCTCTCTTTAATCTCACTCTCTCTAAGTCTCTCATGCTTGTGGTGTCTCTCTCTATCTTTAATCTCACTCTCTCTCTTTCTCTCAAGTGTGGAGGAAGTTCCCGCCTCTCTCTCACTGTCTTTCACCTTCCCTCCCTCACTGACACCCGCGTTCCAACGTTTACACCTTTCCGAAGACTCTGCCGTTCTTTCCCCATCCACGGTTCCAATACTCCCCCCCTCGCTGCTTGACGATCGTTTCCTCTTGCCGGGGGGTAGTTCAGGGCCCTCATTCGCACCCAAACAGCCAATTTCCTTCAATCGTTTGGCAGTACTGGGGTCGTTTGGCACGTACCCTTCCCTCGAAACATTCTCTTCGAAGGAATCACTATTTTCACCAAACAAAGCAATTTCTTTCCACCTCCTAGGCTTTCTATCAGTGCCTATCTTTCTATCCGATCTATCTGGGCCTGTTTTCGATCTATCGGTGTCTATTTTCAATCTATCAGCGTTGTCTATCACTCTCTCTCCCTCCACATCACTACCTTCATCACCAAACATATCAATCTCTCTCAATTTCCTCATTTTTCTATCGCCACTCTTGTCTGTCTGTCTATCCAATCTAACAGGGTCTTTTTTCAATCTATCAGGGTCTATTTTCAATCTATCAGCCTTGTCTATCACTCTCTCTCCCTCCACATCACTACCTTCATCACCAAACATATCAATCTCTCTCAATTTCCTCATTTTTCTAT
Source organism: Coenobita brevimanus (assembly GCF_032717465.1). NCBI lineage: Eukaryota > Metazoa > Arthropoda > Malacostraca > Decapoda > Coenobitidae > Coenobita > Coenobita brevimanus. The sequence goes on from NC_136962.1 coordinate 1,822,863, forward strand.
TTCCACTGCTGTCTGTCTTTCTATCTAATCTCTCAGGGTCCACTCTTGATCTATCAGGGTCTATTTTCGATCTATCAGCCTTGTCTATCGCCCTACGTTCCTCCACCTCTGTCTTTCCAACATACACATCACTCTCTCTCGCCTTCCTTCCCTTCCTCGCATTTGCAACTGCATCTTCAACATCAATCGCACAAGCGTCATCGCTATCTTGCATCGACGACCTCCTCCTTTTCCGGCTGACGTCGCCTCCGTCGCCATCAATCTCGCCAAACATGTCAATTTCCCTTAGCGGTTTTCCCTTTCCCCCTCGTCCGGCGTCGATCTGAAGGCTCCGGTCTTTCCCCACGCGTTTGGTTCCATCCGCGCCGTTTGGATGGCTTCCGTGGCCGTTCTTGTCTCGTTTTCTAAGATCGCTCTCACTCCCATCACGTTTTCTAAGCTCAATCTCACTCCCATCTCGTTTTCTATGCTCAATCTCACCCTCACCTCGTTTTCTATGCTCAATCTCACTCCCATCTCGTTTTCTGTGCTCGTTCTCACCCCAATCTTGTTTTCTATGCTTGTTCTCACTCCCATCTCGTTTTCTATGCTCGTTCTCACTCCCATCTTGTTTTCTGTGCTCGCTCTCATCCTCATCTCGTTTTCTAAGATCGCTCTCACCCCCATCTCGTTTTCTAAGATCGTTCTCACCCCCATCTCGTTTTCTGTGCTCACTCTCACCCCCATCTCGTTTTCTATGCTCGTTCTCACCCCCAGCCCGTTTTCTAAGATCGCTCTCACCCCCATCTCGTTTTCTAAGATCGTTCTCACCCTTATCTCGTTTTCTATGCCCACTATTGGCCTTGTAGGGGCGACAATCCTCGCCGTACGAACTGTCAACATCCGATTCTGGCTCCGGCAATCTTTCCCGTTCTCTCTTCCCTTCCGTTCCTTCGAGTTCGCCAAACATATCGATTTCTGTCAGTTCTCTCCGTTTTCTTTGACTGCCGATGTTCCGGGGGGGGCTTCTGTGGTCCTTACGCCTCTCTTTCTCCTCTCTCTCATTCCTCTCTTTCTCTCTCCCCTGTCTCTCTCTGTTATGCCTCTCCTCCTCTCTCTCTCTTACCCCCAGCTCCCCCTCCTGTTTCTCTCTCTCCATTCTGCTCCTCTCCTTCTCCTCCCCTCTCTCTCTTTCTCTCTCCCCTCTCTCTCCTCTCTCTACCCCACTCGTCTCTCTAACCACTCTCTCTCTTCCTCCCTCCTCTCTTTCCCCTCTCTCAACACTACTCCTCTCTCCAGCCCCCCTCCTCTCTCTCTCCTCTCTCTCTACCCTGCCTCTCTCTCTCGATGCATCAACCTCCGATTCCAGCGATGACGATCTTCTTCTATTGATTCTTGGCGCTAAGACGTCAATGTTCGGATCCACGTCATCAATTTCACCAAAAATATCAATTTCTTTCAATTTTCTCGCTTTCGGCATTTTAAAGCTAGCTCGGACCCTCTCTCTCTCCCCCCTCTCGCTCACTCTCTCTCTATTCCCCTTCCTGTCACTCCCTCTCCTATCATTCTCTCTCCTCTCGCTCACTCTGTCTTTAATTTCCTTCCTCTCGCTCCCTCCCTCCTTCTTCCTCTCGCTCCCTCCCTCCTTCTTCCTCTCGCTCCCTCCCTCATTCTCCCTCACCTCGCTCACTCTCTCCATCTTTCCTCTCTCAATTACCTCATCGAACATGCTCCTGGATGGCTGTATGCACCGGTTCTGTTCAAAAGTGTTCAAACGACCCTGTTCACCGTTGTTCCACGCCTCCACCTCCTCAAAAATGCTCCTACGACGTCGTTCAGGATTGTTCACGCTGGTACAGGCTTCCGTTCCCCTCGTACCACCTCGTTCAAGTTCGTTCACAGCAATTACCTCATCGAAAATGCTCCTTGGTACGATATCCTCTGATCTTCTGCTGTCACTGGCTTCCTCTCTCACTCTCTCCTCTCTTTTCCTGTTGCTCTCTTCCTCTCTCTCTCCATTTCCTCGCTCCCTCTCACTCTCCTCTCCACCTTCCTCTCTTTTCCTGCTGCTGTCTTCCTCTCTCTCTCTTATCTTCCTCTCACTGTCTTCCTCTCTCCCTCTCTCCTCTCTTTTCCTGTTGCTTTCCTCCTCTCTTTCTCTTTCCTCTCTCTCTCTCATCTTCCTTTCACTGTCTTTCTCTCTCTCTTTAATTTCCCAGTCTCTCTCTCTCTCCTCTCTATCTCTCTCTCTCTCATCATCGTCATCATCATCGATCCTTCTCTTTTTACTCTCTCTCTCTCTCCTATCATCATCATCATCATCACTATCATCATCAACTCTCCTCTTTTTACTCTCTCTCTCTTTCCTATCATCATCACTATCCCTCCACCTTCTCTCTCCCTCACCACCATCATCATCATCATCATCATCATCACCACCACCATCCTTCCACCCTCTCTCTCTCTCATCACCACCATCATCATCATCATCACCACCATCCTTCCACCCTCTCTCTCTCTCACCATCATCACCTTTATCCCTCCACCCCTTCTCTCCCTCATCACCATCATCACTATCATCACTACACTCAATGTCCGAGAGAGAGATTTCCTCCATGCCAAACTCCTGATTCTCATTGGGGTCGTATTTATCGAACTCATCCTTAACACATTCTCCATGCTCCTCGTCCAGTTCTCGCTCTCCCTTAACATATTCTCCCTTCTCCTCGTCCACCTCTCTCGCTCCCTTATCGAGTTCTTTCTCCTCCTCGTCCCCTTCTCGCTCTCCCTCCTCTGAATCCTCCTCAACTCCCTTACTCCTCCTATCTATCCCTTTCTTAACTCCTTCCTTCTCATCCTCGACCTCCTTCTCCTCCTCCTCGGCCTCACTCTCGCTCTCAGACACACTATGGGCCTTCGAGGACGAGGGCTGCCTCTCCAACTTCCTCAAGTACGAAGTGAGCGACGTCTGATGCGTCGGCGACCGTTTTAGCGCAAACCCTCGCCTACTGCTCAAATCTAGCGGGTTTTTCTTCCTCCTCTGCTTCTCATCCTCGGCCTTCCCCTCCCTCTCACCCTCGGTCTTCCCCTCCTCCCTCTTCTTCTTCATCACCTCCCTCGCCGACACAAACCCCGTCCCCACACCACCCATGGCCTCCCTGTGTTTACGTTCTCGGATATCCTGCTCGATCTGCCTCGCCATCTCGGAGAGAGAGATGCGTGGTGTGTGCTCGGCTAACTCTGTGCGAAGTTTGTTGTCGTTTGTGTCCTTACGAATGCTCATCATCTGAAATGAAGGGTGATTATTATTATTATTATTATTATTATTATTATTATTATTATTATTATTATCATTATTAGTATCATTACTATTTTTATTACTATTGTTATTATTATTATTATTATTATTAGGACTATTATCATTATTATTATTATTATTATTTTTATTTTTATATTATTATTATTATTATTACTAATATTATTATTATTATTATTATTTTTATTATCATCATCATCATATCTCTCCTCCTCCTCATCATCATCACCATCACCATCATCATCACCATCACCATCATCATCATCATCATCATCACCACCACCATATCCCTCATCATCATCACCATCCTCCTCCTCCTCCTCATAATCACGACCATCATCATCACCATCCTCATCACCACCATCATCACTACTCACCAGCGACATCATTCCTTTGCGATACATCATCATGACACTCGTTGACGTAAACACCTGGTATTCCAACTTAACAGCCACGTCCTCCACATCCAACTCCCCCAAACGACTCCACTCATTCAACGACCCTTCCGCGGCCTCGTAATTCTTGGTGAGAGCTTGTGAAATGAGCTGCAGGTAACTCTCTCGGCTCTGTGGAAAATGTGGTGAATGTGGTAGTAGCTGTGGTAGGGAGAGTGGTTGTGGTGGTGGCAGGAGGAGGTAGATGGGAGGGGGAGTGGTTGTGGTAGGAAGAGGGAGGGAGGGAGTAGGGGGTGGGGAAGGGGGAGGAGGAAAATGTGGTAGTTGTGGTAGAGGGAGTGGTTGTGGTGGTGGTAAGGAGGGAGGGGAGGAGTGGGAGAAGGGGGAGGAGGAAAATGTGGTGAATGTGGTAGTAGCTGTGGTAGGGAGAGTGGTTGTGGTGGTGGTAAAGAGGGAGGGGGAGTGGGGGGGAAGGGGAGGAGGAAAATGTGGTAGTTGTGGTTGAGGGAGTGGCTGTGGTGGTGGTAGGAGGAGGTAGATGGGAGGGGGAGTGGGGGGGAAGGGGAGGAGGAGGAGGAGGAAAATGTGGTAGTTGTGGTGGTGGTAGGAGGGGGAGGATATATAGATAGATAGAAAGATGGACAGATAGACAGAATTAAATATAAGATAGACAGATAGATACAAAGACAGACAGAGACAGATAGATAGATAGATAGATAATCTTCGAGAGAGAGAGACAAAGATTGATGGATAGACAGACATAGATTGGTACAAAGATAGATAGATAGATAGATAGATAGACACAACTCACAGCAATATTCAGCCCGATGATCTTGGACGTGAATTCGGCACTCGTCAGCCTCGACCTCTTGGCCATGTCCTTCTCCTCTCTCTCCTTCCTCTCCTTCTGCTTCTGTTCCCTCTGTCTGCTGGTGTGGGCCGAGGCAG
>NC_136962.1:1835000-1847500 GCF_032717465.1 Coenobita brevimanus
AGGAAGCGTTAGGAGGAACACACTGAGGTGGTTTGGCCATGTGGAGAGGATGGAGGGTGAAAGACTGACGAGGAGAGCGTATGTGAGTGAGGTGGAGGGGGGAAGAGGGAGGGGGAGGCCGAGGATGAGATGGAGGGATGGGGTGGAGAGGTATGTGAGAGAGGCGCGTGTGAGTTGGGAGCAGGGCAGTGAAATGGCGGGGGACAGGACGACATGGAGGCGATTTGTTTGTGGCCACCCCATATAAGGGATTGAGGCGTCTGGCAATAGATAGATAGATAGGTAGACAGACCAGAAAAAATGCACTATATGTTCAATTTTATCATTATTAATCATTATCATTATATTCCTATTTCCTACTACAATACTACTATCACCACTACTACCACAACCACCACACTCACCTTGGCCGTGGCAGTTGCGGTTAGGGCCACGAAGGGTATACCAGGGATCAGCGACCTCAAACGACCCAATTTGAGGTAGTCAGGTCGAAAATCATGACCCCATTGACTCAAACAGTGTGCCTCATCGACTACAAAGTACGAGAGTTTGTTGTATTTGTGGAGACGACCTAGGAGGCCCTGGTGAAGGAATTGTGGCTATTATTATTATTATTATTATTATTATTATTATTATTGTTATTATTATTGTTATTATTATTATTATTATTATTATTATTATTATTATTGTTATTATTATTATTATTATTGTTATTATTATTATTATTATTGTTATTGTTATTATTATTATTGTTATTATTATTATTATTATTATTATTATTGTTATTATTATTATTATTATTATTGTTATTATTATTATTATTATTATTGTTATTATTATTATTATTGTTATTGTTATTATTAATATTGTTATTATTATTATTGTTATTGTTATTATTATTATTATTTTTATTATTCCTGTTGCTGTTATTATTGTCACTATTATTATTATTATTATTATTCTCCCTACGTGTCAAGTGGCCACCTCGTTTGGGATACTTGGCATCTGGCAATGAATGAATGAATGATTATTATTACTACTATTATTGTTATCATTATTATTACTATTATTATTATTATAGTATTATTACTACTGCTACTACTACTATCATTATTATTATTATTATTATTATTATTATTACTATTATTATCTATCTATCTAGTTGGCAATAGATAGATAGATAGATTATTATTATCATTATTATTATTATCATTATTGTTGGTGGTGTTGCTATTACTATTATTAATATTATTACTATAAGTCATCATCATCATCAACACAACCATCCTCCTCTTCCTCACCACCACTCCTCCCCCTACTACCACTACTACCACACGCACCTGAAATGTACTGGTAGCCGCTTGTTCTGGGGTGATATAGAGTAGTTTGGTAGTAGGAGAAACACACGAGAGGTCAGCCAGCACGCGACCTCGTTCCTTTTGGGTCATTTTTGAGTTTAACGACTCTGCGATTATTGCCAGTTGCTGAAGATGCTCTAGTTGATCCTAAAATTATTATTATTATTATTATTATTATTATTATTATTTCAGTAGCAATATTATCATCATTTTATCTTCATTATTATTATCATCATTATTAGACAAATGGACACACAGATAAACACACACACACACACACACACACACACACACACACACACACACACACACACACAGTACAGATGCAAAGTTAGTAATAAAATGTACACACACACACCCACACACAAAAACCATCATCACCACACCCACACCCACCCACCCACCCACACAAACCATCATCACCACACACACACACACACACACTCATCACCACACACATACACAAACCATCATCACCACACACATACACAAACCATCACCACCACCACACACACACACACACACACACACACACACACACAAACTCTCACCACCACCACACACACCCACACCCACCCACCCACACAAACCATCATCACCACCACACACACACACACACACACACACACACACACACACACACACACACACACCTTAATGAGTGCAATTAGAGGTGAAACGACGATGGCCACCTGTCCTTTCGCCATGACAGCTGGCAACTGATAGCAGAGGGATTTTCCGGACCCAGTAGGCATCGATATGAACACATCTTGACTACCTGTGGAAAGAAAGAGAGAAAGACAGAGAGAGAGACAGGAAATTAGTGTCTGTTTATCTATATTTATCATCACCAATATCACCATCATCATCACCTTCATCATCATCATCATTATCACTACCACCATCATCATCACCATCATCATCACCTTCATCATCATCACCATCATCATAATCATCACCATCATCATTATTATTATCACCATCATTACCTTCATGATCATAATCCTTCATTATCATCATCATCATTATCACCATCACCATCATCATCATTACCACCATCACCATCATTACCACCATCATCATCATCATCACCATCATATCATCATCACCATCATCATCATCATCACCATCATCATCATCATCACCATCATAATCATCACCATCACCATCATCATCATCATCACCACCACCATCATCATCTTCAATTTCATCATCATCATCATCATAACCACCTTCATCATCATAAAAACATATAAACCCGATCATTAAGAACCATTTGAGTACGAGTGAACGTTTACAGCAAGTCTAAAATCTCCGAGCCCAATGGGACATCTACCATCATCTAGGTGGCTAACAATTCAAATATCCCAACTACACTTCTCTTCTAAGACTATTATTATTCATCTTAACTACTATAATTCATCGTATTTACAGTTATATTCATCTATCTATCTATCTATTGCCAGACGCCATAATCCCGTATTCTATCTATCTATTGCCAGACGCCATAATCCGGTAAGGGGTGGCCATTTGACTTTGAGTTATTTGTTTTACGGGGAGGGGCACTAACCCTCCACCAACCCACTTGTTGACACGTAGGCAGCACGTATGGTTTGGTTATATGGTTACCACCCAGCGTTGTAAATGGTTTCTTGGCTTACAGGAAACCATTTGGCTTGTCACTCAATGTAAAGCCACCTGTAAAGGAAAGAAAAGCAATAAGAAGTGACAGGAAAGATGGGAGAAATAGGAAGAGAGGAGGACAGGCACAGAAAAAGAATGATAAAGGCTAAGGAAGAAGTAGGCAGCACTACATCAAGTGAGTGGATGATGGGAGAAATAGGACGAGAGGAGGACAGGCACAGAAAAAGAATGATGAAGGCTAAGGAAGAAGTAGGCAGCACTACATCAAGTGAGTGGATGATGGTGAGAAATAGGAAGAGAGGAGGACAGGCACTGAAAAAGAATGATAAAGGCTAAGGATGAAGTAGGCAGCACTACATCAAGTGAGTGGATGATGGTGAGAAATAGGAAGAGAGGAGGACAGGCACTGAAAAAGAATGATAAAGGCTAAGGATGAAGTAGGCAGCACTACATCAAGTGAGTGGATGATGGTGAGAAATGATAAAGTTAATAACGACGTCTCCTCTCTCAACGATATAGTCAAGGATCCTGGAGGTTAAGACAAAGGTAAGATTAAACCATCATCTCAACAACAGACCACCACAGAAACAACTCATACAAGCCCTAGACTTCTCAAAATAAAACTAAGAGAAGAGGCCATGTGGAGAGGATGGAGGGTGAAAGACTGACGAAAAGAGTGTATGTGAGTGAGGTGGAAGGGGGAAGAGGGAGGGGGAGGCCGAGGATGAGATGGAGGGATGGGGTGGAGAGGTATATGAGAGAGGGGGGTGTGAGTTGGGAGCAGGGCAGTGAAATGGCGGGGGACAGGGCGACTTGGAGGCGATTTGTTTGTGGCCACCCCAAACGAGATTGAGGCGTCTGACAATAGATAGATAGATAGATAGAAGAGGAAAATCTTAAAGGAGAGCAAAAAGTTAATAGATATGGCTAGACCTGATAGGATCAAGATACGAATAATGCCAGACTGTACGTACAAGGGAAGACAAATGCATGCTAAGCTAGTCAAAGAGAGGAATGAAAAAAACGAAATATTGATGAGGCAGGGGAACACAAGGAAGAAATAGATTGTAGTGGGACCTAAAACAGTCCCCCCGCTGCTGAGTCTGAATACACCCCTGTCTGGCATTTCAACTGCTATTCATACATAGCGTACAGGAAAGACAAAGCAGCTGGGACTAATGGAGATGTCACCATTTTAGTGAGAAATAATGTACTTATGCTAAACACTGAGGTTGTAGTGTGTGTGAGATGAACACAGACTGGGAAAATCACTATACAGGAGGAGATACAGAGTGAAGAGGTCGTATTTTATGAAACTGTTGCGAAATAAAACAGAAAGAAGCAGAGTAAGGAATGAGTTGATCTGAGTGGTGTGGGAAGCTGTGTACCAATTTGAGAAGACCCTTGCAGAGAAGTGTGGAAGGGCCTTTTGCAAGAGGTGAAGGATGTGGGGTGGATGTGGATGTGGTTGAGAAGATTAGGAGAAATACACTGAGGTGGTTTGGACATGTGAAGAGAATGGAGAATGAAAGACTGACTAAGAGGGTGTATGTAGGTGAGGTGGAGGGAGGGAGAGGGAGAGGTAGACTGAGGATGAGGTGGAGGGATGGAGTTGAGAGGTATATGAGGGAGGGGGGGGTGAGTTGGGGGGAGGGTAGTCAAATGGTGGGTGACAGAGCGACTTGGAGGCGTTTTGTCTGCGGCCACCCTTTGCGGGATTAAGGCGTCGGGCTATAGATAGATAGATAGATAGTTTACCAAGGAGACAGAGATCCCCATTCCAAGGGCACAACACCAGTTTGAAGACGAAGAGTTAAGTCAGTGTGAGTTCACGGTGGATGACATATGAAAACTACTAGACGCCCTTTGAGAAAACTCTGCACCTGGACCAGATGGGGTGCAGCCAAGAGTGTTGAAGGAATGTGCTGGTGGTTGTTTAGGACATTGCCGGAGGCAGAGATGTTCCTCCACTTGTACACATCTCTGCTCACACCCCGGCTGGAATACAGTGTCCAGGCAGGGCCACCTCACACCCGCCAAGACATTAACAAGCTAAACCATGTACATCGGCGCTATCCAAACTGTCGTACGGGGAATGGCTGGCTTGTCTTGGCCCCACCACACTGGAGGACAGAACACTACACGGTGACATGATCCACACATACAAGGTACTCCACAGTATTCTCTATCTATCTATCTATCTATTGCCAGACACCTCAATCCCGTTTGGGGTGGCCACAAACAAATCGCCTCCAAGTCGCCCTGTCCCCCGCCATTTCACTGCCCTGCTCCCAACTCACACCTCCCTCTCTCATATACCTCTCCACCCCATCCCTCCATCTCATCCTTGGCCTCCCCCTCCCTCTTCCCCTCTCCACCTCACTCACATACACTCTCCTCGTCAGTCTTTCACCCTCCATCCTCTCCACATGGCCAAACCACCTCAGTGTGTTCCTCATAACGCTTCCTATCACATCCACACCACAGCACTCCATCCCTCCATCTCATCCTTGGCCTCCCCCTCCCTCTTACCCCCTCCACTTCACTCACATACACTCTCCTGGTCAGTCTTTCACCCTCCATCCTCTCCACATGGCCAAACCACCTCAGCGTGTTCCTCATAACAAATTCATATAACAAGTACGCTGAGACTGTACAAGAGAGAAGAGGCACCTTTCATCAGCACTGCCTCCTATGCCTCTCAACTATCACTACAGGTAAGCAAGAAGAGGAAAATATAACAGGTAGAAACCATATTCATTGATTAATAATATTTTACATTTTAAATAAGCCACACAACATTAACATGACAATTCTCCCAACTTTTCTTTCCCCAAAAAAGTTTTATATTAAGGAAAACAGGATTTTTTTTCTTTTTTCAGCACTGTAGGTGATATACTGGTTTGTTTTCATTTATTAAAAATTGACAACACCTTTCAGCAGCCAGGCTACAGGATAACTTTGACTAGTAACCAAGGAGACTCACTTGTGCCTCAAATAAGACCAAATATGAAACAATTTGGTGATGAGGGTGATATAGTAGGCTTGTTTTCGTCTGCCAAAAAATTCGTAACACTTTTCAGCCATCACACAGGAGGTTAATTTGGACTAGTAACCAAGGAGACTCATTCGTAGGTCTCATGGAATTCTAAGCAGCCACAAGTTATTTTCTGTGTTATGGGAGTTGGCCAGTTCCATCAGATGAACAAAAAACAACAATGATAAATAAAACGAACTGATAAATCTATATAAACATTACCGTCCACCACCGCCTCCACGGCTCGTCTTTGCAGGTCGCTTTTGAAGGTCTCATGCTTGAAATATTTGGTCAAACTCGCCAGGATCCTTCCCTTAGAGTCCTCCTTCTTCCTGGCCGACATATTTTCAGGAATTAATTCATGATGTGGCCGCCATGCACAAAACTAAACAAGACGATTCACGCTCTCCCTCTAGGCTGCATCTGACCATATTTTGGATCTTCAAAATGCTATTGTTGCCTTCTTATAGCCATTTTAATGTGAAAAACTACTTGAAAATTACAAAAACAGCGAAATAACCCTAGAAAACTTTGATTCCGTGATTTATTAAAGTTTTCCATACTTCCAACATGCTGCATTTTTACAACTGTGCCTATCAAGAAAGTATAATGACAATAGATTAAAGATTATAATATTATTTTTATTATACGATACAATATATGGAAATAAAATATACAGTTATGGTACTCAGATATTTAAATTTAAGCTCGCATTGGAGATCTATCCAGGCTCGTATTATCGTTTCGTCAACAATAACAAACACAGGTCCTGAAGGCAGAGATTCTTATTATTTAGTGTTTTTCGAGGTTTTAAGGTAATATTTTGATACACTGGTGATTTTATTATATGTAGTAGTGAGTAAGGATAGTCTGTATAATTTTATAAGTACGGGGAATATTTATATAAAGGAGAAACAGCTCAGTGTACGTCACGAAGCGAGTGATGATGGATATTGTTCAGTGATTTACGAGGTTTTAAGGTAATATTTTGATACACTGGCGCTTTTATTATATGTAGTAAGAAGTAAAGATAGTCTGTATAATTTGAGAAGTATGAGGAATATTTATATAAAGGAGAAACAGCTCAGTGTACGTCACGGAAACGAGTGATAATGGATATTGTTTAGTGTTTTTCGAGGTTTTGAGGTAATATATTGATACTGTGGCGAATTTATTACATGTAGTAGTAAATAAGGATAATCTATATAATTTTATAAGTACGGGAAATATTTATATAAAGGAGAAACTGCTCATAATGCAAGTCACGGAAGCGAGTGTTAATCTATATTTTTCGTCTCCTTTTCTGCTCGTTAGTTATCCTGCTTCCGTTCTTTTTTTCTCGTCCTCTTTATTCCTCCACTTCCCCATTGTTACCTTCTTTCCTCCACTTCCCCATTGTTACCTTCTTTCCTCCACTTCCCCATTGTTACCTTCTTTCCTCCACTTCCCCATTGTTACCTTCTTTCCTCCACTTCCCCATTGTTACCTTCTTTCCTCCACTTCCCCACTGTTACCTTCTTTCCTCCACTTCCCCATTGTTACCTTCTTTCCTCCACTTCCCCATTGTTACCTTCTTTCCTCCACTTCCCCATTGTTACCTTCTTTCCTCCACTTCCCCATTGTTACCTTCTTTCCTCCACTTACCTATTGTTACCTTCTTTCCTCCACTTCCCCATTGTTACCTTCTTTCCTCCACTTCCCCAAAGTTACCTTCTTTCCTCCACTTCCCCATTGTTACCTCCACTTCCCCTTCTTTCCTCCACTTCCTCACTATTACTTTATGCCTCCTTTCTCTACAGTAAATAATTTAAACTTCTTATTCCCTCACCAGAATAAATTTAATGAAGAAGTCAGCCATGTGTCAGTCTTCAATTGTTGTCAAGGTTTACCAGTGTTCAAGTTTGATTTTTTTAAAGTTAATTTTTTGCAGGTCTTGGTAACTGTGTACAAGTGCAGCTCAACAAAATATTATTATTATTATTATTATTATTGTTATTATTAGGTAACTGTGAACAGGTGCAGCCCAACAGACTATCATCTCTCTTAATTATATTTATTGCCGATGCCCAGAGTTTGTATGACTAATATTTGTTAGGTTAGGTCATATTACCTCAGAGCAGCTGTTTCTTCCCTGCTGTACCCTTTCAAGCACTTCACCCTCCAAACCTCCATCCTTACTCATCACACTACCCAAGTACTTAAACGTACTCACATTTTCCAATTCCTCACCATCCAACCTCGCTGTACATTCACTGACTTCACCTCTCTCAAAGACCATCACTTTACTCTTCCCTACATTCACATTTAAATTCCGTTTCTTACACACTCTCTCAAACTCCTCCACCAAGCCTTGCAGCTCCCCTTCGTCTTCACTCAACAACACAGTATCATCTGCAAACAACAGTACAGGGAGTTTCCAAACACTATCCTCTCTCACCAGGGCCACTCCAACATCCACTACCCTACCTTGTACCTCTTTTATTACCCCATCCATGTACAGATTGAACAACCATGGAGACATGACACATCCCTGTTTCAACCCAACTTTCAATGAGAAAAATTCACTTAGTTCACCATCCACATGCACTGCAGCCTTCGCACCATCGTACATACTCTTCACAGCATTCAACAACTTCCCATCTACTCCATATATTCTTAACACTTTCCACAATCCTTGTCTATCCACCCTGTCATATGCTTTCTCCAAATCCATGAAAGCCGCATACAACTTCTTTCCCTTCTCTAGAAACTTTTCCACTAAAGATCTAAGAATGAATATCTGATCTACACAACCTCTTCCCTTCCTAAAGCCTCCCTGTTCTTCTCCAACTAATTTCTCTGTTCTTTCTCTAACTCTGTCAATAAGTATCCTACCATACACTGATCTACACAACCTCTTCCCTTCCTTAAGCCTCCCTGTTCTTCTCCAACTAATTTCTCTGTTCTTTCTCTGTCAATAAGTATCCTACCATACACTGATCTACACAACCTCTTCTCTTCCTAAAGCCTCCCTGTTCTTCTCCAACTAATTCCTCTGTTCTTTCTCTAACTCTGTCAATAAGTATCCTACCATACACTGATCTACACAACCTCTTCCCTTCCTAAAGCCTCCCTGTTCTTCTCCAACTAATTTCTCTGTTCTTTCTCTAACTCTGTCAATAAGTATCCTACCATACACTGATCTACACAACCTCTTCCCTTCCTAAAGCCTCCCTGTTCTTCTCCAACTAATTCCTCTGTTCTTTCTCTAACTCTGTCAATAAGTATCCTACCATACACTGATCTACACAACCTCTTCCCTTCCTAAAGCCTCCCTGTTCTTCTCCAACTAATTCCTCTGTTCTTTCTCTAACTCTGTCAATAAGTATCCTACCATACACTGATCTACACAACCTCTTCCCTTCCTAAAGCCTCCCTGTTCTTCTCCAACTAATTCCTCTGTTCTTTCTCTAACTCTGTTTATAAGTATCCTACCATACACTTTTCCTATTACATACATACTCTTCACAGCCTTCAACAACCTCCCATTTACTGACTAGTGAGGTCGTATAAATGTCTTGAAAATTATGTATTTCTGCAAATTATGTGATGGTTTATTGAAAAAATACAGCTGTAAATTAATGCATGGAAACTCTCTTTCACTTTCACCATTATTATTATTATTATTATTATTATTATTATTATTATTAGTTATATTATTGTTTTTGTTCTTGTCCTTGTTACCTCACTCCTTTATGTAGCTGGGAACATTACAACTACAGGGCAGCCATTATTATTATTATAACTGTAACTACTAAAACACCATCATTTACAACAACTACCCTCATCCATTTCAGATCTAGGTAACCATGACAACAGCAGCGCGACCAACGTTTGAGCCGGCCAAGGGTGGCATGGGGCGGGGGGAGAGAGACCTCAGCGCCCTGTCAAAGCAGTATTCAGCGCGGGACCTGCCATCCCACACGCGGCTCAAGTATCGCGACCACGGCCAGTCTAGCGCCGAGGAGCTGAGGGGAAGGGACATGCGCAGGGAGCTGGAGGATCGGGAGAGAGCCGCCAGGGATAAACGCAGCAGCGGGAGCAGCAGTAGCGGCGCCAGGGAGTCCAGCTCGTCCTCAAAAAAACCCAGACTGGACCAGATCGCCCCCGCTAACCTAGACGCGGACGACCCTCAGGATGATGACGACGATGCGTCCGACTCCGACGACTCTGACGATGAGGCCGTCCTGTTTGCCGAGCTGGAGAGAATTCGACGTGAGAGGGTCGAGGAGGAGGCCAAGCGACAGCAGGAGAGACAGGAGCAGGAGGAGCGGATCAGGATGGAAAACATTATCTCCGGCAACCCGCTCCTGAACCTGGCTGCCGTCCCCAAAGCAGACATGAAGATAAAGAAGCGCTGGGATGACGATGTGGTTTTCAAGAACTGTGCGGCCTCCGAGCCTGACAAAACAGAGAAAGCGTTTATCAATGACTCCCTGCGGTCGGAGTTCCACAAACGCTTCATGGAGAAATACGTCAAGTAGAAGAGAGTAGGGAAGGAAAGGGAGGGGGAGACCGAGGATGAGATGGAGGGAAAAATCTATCAATGGAGTATCTATCTGTCTATCTATCTATTGCCAGATGCCTTAATCCCGCAAGGGGTGGCCACAAACAAACTGCCTCCATGTCACCCTGTCCCCTGCCATTTCACTGCCCTGCTCCCAGCTCACACCCCCCTCTCTCATATACCTCTCCACTCCATCCCTCCATCTCATCCTTGGCCTCCCCCTCCCTCTTCCCCCCTCCACCTCACTCACATACACTCTCCTCATTAGTCTCTCACTCTCCATCCTCTCCACATGGCCAAACCACCTCAGTGTAGAAATATCATTGGACTCTCTCTCTCTAGGTTCATAATGTTCCCTAACACCTTGACTTTACCTGTTTATTTTTTTCATACATGTGAAGGAAAGCAAATGTGGCGTCCACCCACAGATCACACACACACACACAGACACACACAAAGGGGTGGTGCATCTGTACAAGATGTAGGTACTGTAGTGTATCAGTACCACTTACATGTGGTTGACAGGTCTGATCCAACACCAGGATTTAACAACTTATGAATATGTAGAAAGAATAAGTTTTTGTTTTTTTTTCAATAAACTTCATCACAAACATCATAGTCTTTCATCTTTAAAACCTCTTCTGTCAATAATCCGTTTTATTTTGTATCTGACTGGTGGTGGTGGTGGTGGTGATGATGATGATGATGATGGTGATGATGGTGATGGTGATGATGATGATGGTGATGATGATGGTGATGATGATGGTGATGATGATGATGATGGTGATGATGATGGTGATGATGATGATGATGATGATGATGGTGATGATGATGATGATGATGATGATGATGATGGTGATGATGATGATGGTGATGATGATGATGATGATGATGATGATGATGATGATGGTGATGATGATGATGGTGATGATGATGATGATGACTGTTACGCAGCATATTCTGCATCCAACTTCTAGGCCTTGGGTTCTTTATTGTGGACTGTGCTAGAGTTTACGGACAAGGGAAATACACAACAAAATATATCCCAATAGTACATTACATGGACGGGTGTGGATCTCTGTGTGTGTGAGGGTCTGGGGCACTACACAGGGGAGTGTGGGTCACCTGTGGGGCGACAGGGAGGGTCACACAGAGGGGTAGGGGGCACACAAGGGGGTACACTCAGGGGCATCACGCTGGGGAGGGTCCGGTACAAGTCAAAGGCACACACAGGGATGCGATACTCCAGGTGAGGGGGAGGGCTGCACACTCAGGGGCGGCAGCACTGGTTGTTGGTGGGCGTGAGGGGCGCACCCACGGCTACAATGCAGGTGGCGCCCTGGTGTGGGAAGAGGGACTTCTGGGGTGTGTTTCCGGTGCAAGTCTTGTGTGGTCTGGGGCCCAGATCGAGCTGAAGGGCGGAGTGATGGGCGGCCCTTTCCTGGTGGGGGCCCTGGGAGTGTGATGGCCCTCTAGACTGGGGTCAAACAGGGCTAAGAGGCGCTCAGCATGGCGCCTGCCCTCAGCTGAGGTGGGAAGCTCGGGGGTGGACCTGGTCTGGTACGGGCCTGGGGCCAGCTGCCGGGCGCCCTTCACAGTCCTGGGGCTGCAGTCTCGCCTGGAGGAGAAGGCCGTCAGGGGTAGGCTGTGGCCACTCACCCTGGGGGAGTCTGTCAGCTGCTGCAGGCGTCGGGGGTTGTACTGCAGGGGTGGCATGCCTGGCCACGGGGGGTCTCATCCCGGGTACTCTCTAGCGGGGACCCTGTGGGGGAAACAGTCTCCACTCTCCGTGAAGGAGAGGAGGCAGGCGGGGCGCCTCACTTGGCCACAGGAGGGGCGGGCTGAGCCAGAGACAGCACCCTCACAGGGAGCCTCTGGGGTTGCGGAGGGGGAACGACTGGTGGCGTGGTCCCCA
>NC_136962.1:1860000-1875000 GCF_032717465.1 Coenobita brevimanus
CCAATATCACCATACTCTGCATAAAGCTCCCTAACACCTTTTCCTAAGTGATTTATTTTGTTTATTACACCTTACTGTCCTCTTCTGTGTTACATAAATCCTTCCAATATCACCATACTCTGCATAAAGCTCCCTAACACCTTTTCCTAAGTGATTTATTTTGTACAAATGGATATTAACCAGCCATATCCAAAAAAATAAATCACTAAGGAACAGGTGTTAGGGAGACAAGTGGATAATGAACCAATTATCGTGTGTGGTTGAGAGAGAGAGAGAGAGAGAGAGAGAGAGAGAGAGAGAGAGGGAGCACTGTCATCACTTATTATTATTATTATTATTATTATTATTATTATTATCATTATTATTATTATTACTATCCATAGAACTCCTACTCCTCTTCCTCCTTCTCCTACTACTACTGTAACTACTACTACTACTACTACTATTACTCCTTCACCACCAAGACCACTACCACCACCACCACCATCACAACCACCACTACCATCACTTCTACAACCACTCCTACCACCACCCCACCCTCCTGTACCTCTCCCCCCCTCCCTCCTACCACCACAACTACCACAACAACCCCATTTTCTCTCCAGGTTCGCAAAGGACTCGACGCGAACCAGTACGCGACAAAGAAAACAGTGGCGCAAGGGATGCTGGATATCGCACTTTTGACGGCAAACGCGTCACAACTGAAGTACGTTTTGACGGTTGGATCGAACCACGAGTTTTATACGATCATGCTGGCGCTGATTATTACCTCGCTGGTCCTGCAGGTAAGAGGGATAGATAAACTGATAGATAGAGTGAGAGAGAGAGTAGACAGGGTGCTCATAACGGCTAAAACGCTGAAACGTAAACATGCTTTGAATGTTGGGTGGAATTCTGCGTTTTACAAGGACATGCTGGTGCTGATTATTACCTCGCTGGTGCTGCAGGTAAGAGGGATAGATAGACCGATAGATAGAGTGAGAGAGAGAGTAGACAGAGCGCCCTTAACGGCTAAAACGCTCAAACGTAATCATGCTTTGAATGTTGGGTGGAATTCTGCATTTTACAAGGACATGCTGGTGCTGATTATTACCTCGCTGGTCCTGCAGGTAAGAAGGATAGATAGACCGATAGATAGAGTGAGAGAGAGAGTAGACAGGGCGCTCCTAACGGCTAAAACGCTCAAACGTAAACATGCTTTGAATGTTGGGTGGAATTCTGCGTTTTACACGATCATGCTGGTGCTGATTATTACCTCGCTGGTGCTACAGGTAAGAGGGATAGATAGACCGGTAGATAGAGAGAGAGAGAGAGAGAGAGAGTAGACAGAGCGCCCTTAACGGCTAAAACGCTCAAACGTAAATATGCTTTGAATGTCAGTTTGAATCTTGAATTTTTGACGATCATGCTAGTGTTGATTATTACCTCGCTGGTGCTGCAGGTAAGAAGGATAGATAGATTGATAGACAGAGTGAGAGAGAGAGTAGACAGAGCGCCCTTAACGGCTAAAACTCTCAAACGTAAATATGCTTTGAATGTCAGTTTGAATTATGAGTTTTACAAGATCACTGTCACCTCTCTCATTTTGCTGGTAAGAGGGATAGATAAACTGATAGATAGATAGAGAGAGAGAGAGTAGAGAGAGCGCTCTTAATGGCTAAAGCACTGCAGCGTAAATAATCTATCTATCAGTCCATCTATCAGCTCCGACTATGAAAATAACACTATCATTGTTATCTCTCTCACGTTGCAGGTTAGATAGATAGATAGATAGATAAATAGATACATAGATAGATAGATAGATGGAGGGATGGTGTGGGTCTGAGTCAATTTTGATCTCACTGGTGTTGAAGGTAAGTTGAGAGAGAGAGAGAGAGAGAGAGAGAGAGACAGAGAGAGAGAGAGACAGACAGACAGACAGACAGAGGATGATGGCCCTTAAGGTGTGTGTGTGTGTGTGTATAACTCTGTATGTGCGTATATAACTGTGTATGTATGCATTTTAGGTGACTGTGTATGTGTGTAAGTATGTGTGTATATAACTGTGTATGTATGCATGTTAGGTGAATGTATGTGTAAGTATGTGTGTGTATAACCGTGTACGTCTGCATGCATGTACATTTATCCAGCCCCTAGCGTATATAACCGTGTACGTATGCATGTTAGGTGACTGTATGTGTAAGTATGTGCGTATATAACCGTGTATGTCTGCCTGTGTGTACGTTTATCCAGGCTAACGCAGGTCCCTAAACAGCTGATGGTTGGTATCCTGTCGCTGTCTCTCTCCATGCTACGGGACTGTGTGTACGTGTGTGTGTATGTATGTATAAGTACAGTATGTGCGTATATAACCGTGTACGTCTGCCTGCGTGTACGTTTATCCAGGCTAACGCAGGTCCCTAAACAGCTGATGGTTGGCATCTTGTCGCTGTCTCTCTCCATGCTACGGGACTGTGTGTGTATGTATGTATAAGTACAGTATGTGCGTATATAACCGTGTACGTATGCCTGTGTGTACGTTTATCCAGGCTAACGCAGGTCCCTAAACAGCTGATGGTTGGTATCCTGTCGCTGTCTCTCTCCATGCTACGGGACTGCCGCCTCCACCTCATTGACTACCACACATCAGCCAACGTCATCAGTTACATCAATCTCATGTCTGTCTTTGTCATCGCCGCTCTCAACATCATCATCAACAGCTTCGGACTACTGCCGGAAACGCGAGAAATCCTGACATCTGTTACGGTTTAAATCGAGCTGTTTTCAAAAATTTAAAATCCAACGGTTCTCAAAATTTTAAAATCTGGGGTTTGAAAATTTAAATCATTCAACGGTTCTCAAAATTTTAAAATCTGGGGTTTGAAAATTTAAAAATCATTCAACGGTTCTCAAAATTTTTAAATCTGACAACTGTTACTTTTTAAATCGAGGTGTTTTCAAAAAATTTAAAATTCAACGGTTCTCAAAATTTTAAATCTGGGGTTTGAAAATTTAAAATCATTCAACGGTTCTCAAAATTTTTAAATCAAGGTGTTTTCAAAATTTAAAATCATTCAACGGTTCTCAAAAATTTATAACAGTATAATTTGAATCTGGGTTACTTTTTTAAACTGAAGGTTTCAAAAATTTGCCAGTACACCTGTCCAGTATGAGACAGCCCTAGCATGTATTCAATATGGACGGTGGGTGTTAGTGCCGAAGTGGTGACATGTAAAAATACCCCCTGAATAAGACAGCCCTAGCATGTATTCAATATGGACGGTGGGTGTTAGCGCCGAAGTGGTGACATGTAAAAATACCCCCGCTAATACCAATACACCAGTCCTGTATGAGACAGCTCTAGCATGTATTCAATATGGACGGTGGGTGTTAGCGCCGAAGTGGTGACATGTAAAAATACCCCCGCTAATACCAATACACCAGTCCTGTATGAGACAGCCCTAGCATGTATTCAATATGGACGGTGGGTGTTAGCGCCGAAGTGGTGACATGTAAAAATACCCCCGCTAATACCAATACACCAGTCCTGTATGAGACAGCCCTAGCAAGTATTCAGTATGGACGGTGGGTGTTAGCGCCGAAGTGGTGACATGTGGAGGTGTGGGAGGACTACTGGGCCTTGGGATATGTAACGGCCCCCGAGAAATAGGCCATGAATCACTGCACTGAAAATATTACTTAACTATCCAGCCTAGCCTCGGCCCCCTACACCTCACGTGGGTATAATTGAGATATAATTACAATATATGATAATTATATACACTCTTAAAGGCACAGTATTATTAAGGAAAATGTTATATAATTACTCCTATAATTATATATAGTCATTAGAGGGTATAATTAGACAGAGAGAGAGAGAAAGAAAGAGAGACAGAGTGAGAATATATACAGAAAAAAAAAAAATATTGCACTGTGCATCTGCGGCATGCACCCAGGCGTCAAACTTGTATGTGCTGTATCTGTACCACTGCCCCCACACATGCTTACCTGTGGTTCATGGGTCTGATTACACACACACACACACACACACACACACACACACACACACACACACACACATACACACACACACATGCTGCATAGTTGTTGTGGTGGTGAGGGTGTAGTGATGATAGTTCTGTGGTACTGGTGGTGTAATGGTGACAGTAGTAGTAGTGGTGGTAGTAGTAGTAGTGTGATAGTGCCAGCTCTAAAGGCAGGGTTGTTGAGTCTGATGTGGTGGTGATTGTGGTGGTGTGGTGGTGGTGTGGCGGTGTGGTGGAGGTAGATAAAGTCACCCTAAATCTATCTATCTATCCTAGGGTCTGACGGCAGTGTTATTGGGTCCTCTGGCAGTTGTAAATATAGTTAGACACAGACACAAAAGATCTAGATGCTGTGGTGGTGATTGTGGTGGTGTGGTGGAGGTAGATAAAGTCACCCTGTCTATCTATCTATCCTAGGGTCTGACGGCAGCGTTATTGGGGCCCCTGGGGTTTCTGGATATCGCACGGGGCCGACACCAGAGACGGGCCGAGTGGGTGAATAACGCCGTGTTGATGTTGAATATGTTAATACTGGCCGTAGACGCCATTAAGACGGGATTCCACATGGGATTCGCGCCAAAGAAATCCGCCGCCTTTCTCATCCCCTAATTCGGCACTGGACAGTAAGACCAATTTTGAATGTTTGTGTTTTTGAAATTCCGTTTGTTTTTGAATTTCAACCGCCCTGTAGAAGCCGTTTATTCTTTTTCCTCACCCTGTAGCTTCTGAATTGGGTGTGTTATATTTTTTTCCACCCTGTAATTCGGCACTGGACAGTAAGAGAAAGTTTGAATATTTATGTTTTTGAAATTCCGTTTGTTTTTGAATTTCAACCGCCCTGTAGAAGCCGTTTCTGCTTTAAAAATGGGTGTTTATTCTTTTTCCTCACCCTGTAGCTTCTGAATTGGGTGTGTTATATTTTTTTTCACCCTGTAGTTGCCGTTTCTTCTTTAAAAATGGGTGTTTATTCTTTTTCCTCACCCTGTAGCTTCTGAATTGGGTGTGTTATATTTTTGTCCACCCTGTAGATATCCCTTCTGCTTTAAAAATGGGTGTTTATATTTTTTTACCACCCTGTAGCTATCCTTTATTTATTTTTTGAACCGGTACAGTTACACCAAAAGTTGGAATGCTTACGTTTTTGACTTTCGGCTTGTTTTTTTTAATTTTTACCTCCCTGTAGCTTGGGAATTGGCTGTATGATACTTTTTTTTCACTCTGTAACTTCAGGATTGGGTGTGATATACTTTTTTCCACCCTGTAACTATTACGTTTTTGAAATTCGGCTTGTTGTTAAGTTTTCCACCACCCTGTAGTTACCCCTTCTGCTTTAAAAATGGGTGTTTAATTTTTCCCCCACCCTGTAGCTTTGAAATTCGGCTTGTTGTTAAGTTTTCCACCACCCTGTAGTTACCCGTTCTGCTTTAAAAATGGGTGTTTATACTTTTTATCACCCTGTAGCTACCCCCCCTTTCAAAAACCTATCCGTACAGTAAGAGCAAAAGTCTGAGTGCTCTTTTGAAATTCAGCTTGTTTTACATTTTTACCACCCTGTAGCTATCCTTTCTACTTTAAAATTAGGTGTGTTAGTTTTTACCACCCTGTACCTATCTTTTATTATTATTATTATTATTATTATCATTATTATTATTATCATTATTATTATTATTATTATTATTATTATTATCATTATTATTATTATTATTATTATTATTATTATCATTATTATTATTATTATCATTATTATTATTATTATTATTATTATCATTATTATTATTATTATTATTATCATTATTATTATTATTATTATTATTATTATCATTTTATTATTATTATTATTATCATTATTATTATTATTATTATTATTATTATTATCAATATTATTATTATTATTATTATTATTATTATTATCATTATTATTATTATTATTATTATCATTATTATTATTATTATTATTATTATTATTATTATCATTATTATTATCATCATTATTGTTATTGTTACTCATTATTATTATTATTATTATTATCATTATTGTTATTGTTACTCATTATTATTATTATTATTATTATTATTATTATTATTATTATTATTATTATCATTATTATTATTATTATTATTATTATTATTATTATTATTATTATCATTATTATTATCATTATTATCATTATTATTATAATTATTATAATTATTATTATTATTATTATTATTATTATCATTATTATTATTATTATTATTATCATTATTATTATTATTATTATTATTATCATTATTATTATTATTATTATTATCATTATTATTATTATTATTATTATTATTATTATCATTATTATTATTATTATCATTATTATTATCATTATTATTATTATTATCATTATTATTATTATTATTATTATTATGTTAGTTTTTTTGCTTCTAATATTCTAGCTCTTTCTAACCCCTTAACGATGCTCCATAGGTGGTTTATTTTTGTTAGTTGGTGGTAGGTGATGGTAGTAGATGATGGTGGTAGATGGTAAATGATGGTAGTTGATGGTAGTAGATAATGGTGGTAGATGGTAGTTGTAGTTGTAGTCTCACTGCAACTTGACCTACCCTCACACTTCAAGCCTTGCAACACACACACACACACACACACACACACACACACACACACACACACACACACACACACACACACACAGTCCTTCAACTTGCACACACATACATAGCCCTTCAAGTCACACACACACACACACACACACACACACACACACACACACACACAGTCCTGACATTTAATGTTCGGGTGTAGCCAAATATCACTGTTTTGCCTCCTGGGTGGATTACGCAGATGCACAGTGCCACTACATGAAGGTTTTTTGTCAGTAATATATACAGAGAGAGAGAAAGAGAGAGAGAGAGAGAGAGAGAGAGACCCCGTATTGATTTTAAACTACCACCAAATGACCTTAACGACTGTCATTAAGCAGATTAATTACTTGCCTAATTGATGTGCTTCTGAGTCTCGTATTTTCAGTAGTTAAAGCTCCCTAACACCTTTTCCTAAGTGATTTATTTTTGGATATAATAAATAAATATATATATATATATATCTAATAGGCAAGGTGTAGCTGGTTAAGGAAGCTCCCTAACACCTTTTCCTAAGTGATTTGTTTTGATTACAAGGAAACATTTAACTATTCTAAATAATAAATAGACTGATAGATAGATAGACAGAGACAGATAGACAGACAGATAGATAGAGAGTGGGGTTGCGAGAGGCAGATAAGAAAAGACCTGGGATGAGGTCATTGAGCGTGACCTCAGGGATAAACTGAATGGGGAGGCTGCCAGAGATTGAGCAGGATGGACAACCACCATTAGCATACTCTATAAATGATTTCAATGTACGAATATTAACGGGAATAAGTATTTTTTTTATCCCCTAACACGAGCTAACAAGTGGTTTATTATTATAGGTGGTGGTTGGCGTACTCTGTAAAAATGACCCGTAAATATTAATTAGAGTAACTATTTTTTTCATCCCCTAACACGAGCTAACAAGTGGTTTATTATTATAGGTGGTGGTTGGCGTGCTCTATAAATAACCTCAATGACCCTAACAGAGGTGATTTCAATGCACAAATATCAAAAACAGAGTAACTATTTTTTTCATCCCCTAACCCTAGCTAACAAGTGGTTTATTATTATAGGTGGTGGTTGGCGTGCTCTATAAATAACCTCAATGACCCTAACAGAGGTGATTTCAATGCACAAATATCAAAAACAGAGCGACTCTTATCTTTCATCCCCTAACCCTAGCTAACAAGTGGTTTATTATTATAGGTGGTGGTCGGCGTGCTGTTCATGATAATCGGAATGATGAATATTAACGACCCTGACCAACAAACAGCCGCCAATATCCTTAACAACGTCATCGTCATCTTCATCTTCGTCATCTCCGTGGACAATGTAATTATCTCGTCCTTTGGCATCGAAAATCAGAATATACACCCGCCTGGCGTCCCCATTAGCCTCAATGACACCAAAACGAAGTAGATTGGGGGAAGGAGGGTGAGAGACTGACGAGGAGAGTGTATGTGAGTGAGTTGGAGGGGGGGACAGGGAGGGGGAGGCCAAGGATGAGATGGAGGGATGGAGTGTTGTGGTGTGGATGTGATAGGAAGCGTTAAGAGGAACACACTGAGGTGGTTTGGCCATGTGGAGAGTGAGAGACTGACGAGGAGAGTGTATGTGAGTGAGGTGGAGGGGGGTAGAGAGAGAGGGAGGCCAAGGATGAGATGGAGGGATGGAGTGTTGTGGTGTGGATGTGGATGTGATAGGAAGTGTTAGGAGGAACACACTGAGGTGGTTTGGCCATGTGGAGAGGATGGAGGGTGAGAGACTGACGAGGAGAGTGTATGTGAGTGAGGTGGAGGGGGGGGAGAGGGAGGAGGAGGCCGAGGATGAGATGTAGGGATAGAATGGAGAGATATTAACCCGCCAGGCATTTTTTTTTTTCCTATACTCTTCTCCCTCCCAAAAAACTTGAAAAAATCATGTATTTATCAGATATTTGTCAAAAAATCATATATTTCAAAATTGTATGCATAATTTTGAATTCATATATACTTTTCCTTCTCAAAAAAATGGATTATCAGTTTCAAATGGGGTAGATTTGAAAGTTTCTACGGAGAGTCAGTTTCAAAATTCAAATAACGAACCGTCAACAACAGAAACAGGAAGTAGATTGGATCATTTTGAGTTGATATACATTCATCAGATATTTGTCAAAAAAACATATTTCAAATTGTATGCATAATTTTGAGTTCATATATACTTTTTCTCCTCAAAAAAATGGATTATCAGTTCCATATTTCAAAAAAACACAGGAGAGTAGTGTAATAAAATAAATCACTTAGGAAAAGGTGTTAGGTGATGCTGGAAGGATTTATGTAATACAGAACATTAAGGTGTGATAAACAAAATAAATCACTTAGGAAAAGGTGTTAGGTGATACTGGAAGGATTTATATAACACAGAAGAGGACAGTAAGGTGTAACAAGCAAAATAAATTACTTAGGAAAAGATGTTAAGTGACTCTCTCTCTCTCTCTCTCTCTCTCTCTCTCTCTCTCTCTCTCCCTCTCTCTCTCTCTCTCTCTCCTCTCTCTCTCTCTCTCCTTGTAAATAATACTGACAAGATGCCTTCATGTAATGGCAGTGCATATGCGTGATCCACCCAGGAGTCAAAGCTGGTGATAATTTGGTACACACACACACACACACACACACACACACACACACACACACACACACACACCAGCTTAATATTTTCCTAGAGATTATATTTGTGTGTTAGACTTATAGGAATTTAACCCTTACAGGATGATGATGATGATAATAATAATAATAATAATAATAATAATAATAATAATAGTTTGATGATGATGATGATGATGATGATGATGATGACAACAATGATAATAATAATAATAATAATAATAATAATAATAATAATAAAAATATTGATAATAATAATAATAATAATCTGGACAATTTATTTTTTCTGTTTTTTATCCAATATTAACAAGAATTTCCCAAAACTCATCATCCTGAAGGGGTTACCAGCTCACCTAGTGTTTATAATAATTTGTAAAGAATTTTGTAGATAAAACTAAAAAATGTGTGATGTGTAATGACAGTTAACGAATATACAGTTTAAAGAATTTGAATTTTGAAAGTAATATTTGAAAATGTGTAACGAATATAGTTTAACGAATTTGAATTTTGAAAGTAATATTTGAAAACGTGTAACGAATATACAGTTTAAAGAATTTGAATTTTGAAAGTGATATTTGAAAATGTGTAACGAATAAAGAATTTGAATTTTGAAAGTGATATTTGAAAATGTGTAACGAATATACAGTTTAAAGAATTTGAATTTTGAAAGTAATATTTGAAAATGTGTAACGAATATACAGTTTAAAGAATTTGAATTTTGAAAGTAATATTTGAAAATGTGTGATGTGTAATGATGGTTAATGAATGTACTGTGTAATGGATTTTGAAATTACAGTACCCTGGTGTCCAGTACATTATTTTTGTCAGACAGTACTGTACACTACTACCATACTGGGCTTGGGGGGGAAGGGGGAGGGGTTTCCGAGGCTGTAGGAGGTGCTAGTGACCCCCTGGAGGGCTTGGGGGGGGAATGGGAGGGGTATCCGAGGCTGGAGGAGGGGCTAGTGACCCCCTGGAGGGCCTATAGGATCCTGCCTCAACCTCCCTCATAAATCCCTACCCATGCTGGGGCTGTAATAGATTTGGTTCACTTTGCATGACCGATCCATCCCAGCCAACCAATCCATACTACGGTAATGCAAGAGTTAACCGTTACTCCCAGTCCTTCATTTATGCAACAGGTCAACTCTGGAACTGTCTCCCTCTGTCTGTATTTCCTATTTCCTATGATCTCCAGTCTTTCAAACGCAGTGTGTCCAGGCATCTCAAAATGATCGGATCTTGAATTTGGCTCTCTCTTGTATTGTATAATAGGTCAGCTCTGGAACTGTCTCCCTCTGTCTGTATTTCCTGCTGCCTATGATCTCCAGTCTCTTGTCTCCCTCTGTCTGTATTTCCTGCTGCCTATGATCTCCAGTCTTTCAAACGCAGTTTGTCTAGGCATCTCAAAATGATCGGATCTTGAATTTGGCTCTCTATTGTATTTTGTTTTTCTCTTGGAGGGAACTGTTACTGCGGGCTCGTGGCCTTGGGTTCCTTCTTCCTCGCATAAAAAAAAAGAAAAAAAATATTATATCTTTTTACCAACCGTACTGGACGAGAATAGCACTGGGCAAAGGCGTACTGGACCCGAGGGTTCTGTAATACTTAAAATATGTGATGTTTAGTGATAATGAAAGAACGGTGTATAGAATTGTGTAGAGAATATTGGCAAATGTGTAATGATGCTTCAAGAGACACCTGGTTGATGAATTTGAAAGTAATATTTGAAATGTATGATATGTAACGATGGTAACGGAATTGTTTTTAAAATTTGAAAATATATGATGTTTACTGAAGCTTAACGAATGTACTGGTTAATGGATTTGAATTTTGAAAGTAATATTTGAAATGTATGATTTGTAACGATGGTAACGGAATTCTGTTTTTAAAATTTGAAAATATATGATGTTTATTGAAGCTTAACGACTGTACTGGTTAATGGATTTGAATTTTGAAAGTGATATTTGAAAATGTGTGATATTCAGTGAGTGTCAGGGAGTCTCCTAGGTCCAAGAAGGATGAGGAGGAATATATCAGTGTTTTATATGGAAAATTTAAGGAGGAAGGGAGGGTATGAGGGAGCCTACCAAGCCTAAGAAGAATGAGGTAAATAATCAGTGTTTATAGGGAGAAATTACGAGAAAGAATATGCATAGGAGAATCAGTGTACATATATGGAGATTTTTGCTAGTCACGAAGAAGTGCTGGATGCGAGTTGACAATAGAATTAATATAGTGCCTTTCTGACAGTTGTTCTTCTCTTTTTTGAATATATTTTAATTGTATATTGTAAAACTAGGCCACTACCCCCCCCTCAAAAATGGCGCTTGATGTTGTTTTTGTTATTGTTATTAAATTTGATAGATAGACAGATAGATGGATGGATAGATAGATAGACTGATAGATAGATAGATAGACAGAGGGTCAGGAAGATAGATAAACAGAGGGATAGACATAGATAGATAAAGGGTCAGATAGATAGACTGATAGATAGATAGATAGAGGGTCAGACAGATAGATAGATAGATAGTCAGACAGATAGATAGATAGATAGAGGGACGCCTTCACGTGATGGCACTGATATAACTGGTCGGATCCACTGCCTGGTTATACACACGTCCCTCAACTCCCTCCCTAACCGCCAAAAGGACCATGGTGGATAGATAGATAGATAGATAGAGGAGAGTAACCAGCATACTACTACTACTACTACTACTGCTACTACTACTACTACTACTACTGTTATTACTACTATACTGTTACTACTACTACTATTACTAATACTCATTTTACTACTACTACTGTTACTACTACTACTACTGTTACTACTACTACTACTGTTACTACTACTACTGTTATTACTACTATACTGTTACTACTACTACTAATACTCATTTTACTACTACTACTACTACTAATACTATTACTAATACTCATTTTACTACTGCTACTACTACTACTACTATTACTAATACTCATTTTACTACTACTACTACTACCACCACCCATACCACCACTATAAACCACCAATAACAATAACCAAAACAAACATGGCCGCCAAACGAAGGGGCGTGGCGTCCCTAGGTCCTTCTCGCGTATATATATTCGTACTGAGTTTTTCGCGGCGCTTATTCTCCTCGATTCAACGGATCTTATGGATTTTGAATTGCTCGACAATCAATGGTGTAAAAAAAAACGGTATGTAGTTTTATCTGTGTGTTTTTCTCTCTCATTTTAAACAGTACAGTCGCGGAAAATGTCTCTGAGTTTGTCACTGTCGTACCCTGGAATCCTAATATTCAAAAACGTGTCTGATTTCGTGTCATGTTATTCACGAATCGTATTATTATGCACGAATATACTATCTGTCTATCTATTGCCAGATGCCTTAATCCCGTCAGGGGTGGCCACAAACAAACCGCCTCCATGTCGCCCTGTCCCCTGCCATTTCACTGCCCTGCTTCCAGCTCACACCCCCCTCTCTCATATACCTCTCCACCCCATCCCTCCATCTCATCCTTGGCCTCCCCCTCCCTCTCTCATATACACGAATATTATTATACAAGAATATATTATGCACGAATCACATGCATCTCATACACGAATCACATTATTATGCATGAATATATTATGAATATTATTTTACACGAATATTATTATACACGAATATTATTTTACAGGAATATTATTATACATGAATATATTATACACGAATATTATTATACACGAACATATTATACACGAATCACATGCGTCTCATATTATACACGAAATCAGACGCACGTTTGAATGGTAGGTTGCCAGAGCACGATAACAACAACCTCAGAGTCATTCGCCGCGACTCAAATCTTTTCGATCATTTCTCCCTCATATTTCCCTGCCCTATACCTGATACTTTCCCCCAGTACTCCTAATACTTCCCCTACTAGCCCCCAATACTTCCCCCACTCCCCCTATAGCTATTACTGTGATACACTGTGAGTACAACACTTTTGAATCTCCCGCCATCAAGATTCAAATTTGAAAAAGGGAGGTGGATGTACACACTGGATTTTTTTGTGTTGGTTTGAAAATTTGAATACAACGGAATCTTCTACATTGGCACACACTGCGATTTGAGAATTTTGCAAGCTAGAAGTAACAGAAAATTACTTAAGAAATTACTTAAAGTGGATGTACGTTTATGAGATGAAGGGATGGACTGGTTAAAAAGAACAGACTTATGTTGCAAAATCTCCCTTCAACCTCTGTCTCTTTGCCGCACTGTTGCATCTTTATCTCTTTTCTATCGCTACTTCAATGGTCACTGCTCCTCTTACTGACTCCCTTCAACCTCTGTCTCTTCGCCGCACTGTTGCATCTTTATCTCTTTTCTATCGCTACTTCAATGGTCACTGCTCCTCTTACTGGATCCCTTCAACCTCTGTCTCTTTGCCGCACTGTTGCATCTTTATCTCTTTTCTATCGTTACTTCAATGGTCACTGCTCCTCTTACTGACTCCCTTCAACCTCTGTCTCTTCGCTGCACTGTTGCATCTTTATCTCTTTTCTATCGCTACTTCAATGGTCACTGCTCCTCTGAACTGTCTGCTTGCATCCCTCCACCTCTACGACGGGCGCGTGGAACCCGTCTAGCAGCAAACTCTCATCCCTTTTCTGTCCAACTCTCTAATGCAAGAGTTAACCGTTACTCCCAGTCCTTCATTTATGCAACAGGTCAACTCTGGAACTGTCTCCCTCTGTTAACCGTTACTCCCAGTCCTTCATTAATGCAACAGGTCAACTCTGGAACTGTCTCCCTCTGTCTGTATTTCTTACTACCAATAATCTCCAGTCTTTCAAACGCAGTGTGTCCAGGCATCTCAAAATGAACGGATCTTGAATTTGGCTCTCTTGTATTTTGTCTTTCTCTTGGAAGGAACAGTTTTGTGGGCTCGTGGCCTTGGGTTCCTTCTTCCTAGCATAAAAAATAAAATCTATTGTGGAAAATTTTTGTACATGGCATCCCTCCCCAATTCAAATTTTTAAACTTGTGGCTCTAACTGTAACAATCACATTTTTGTAACTGACATTTTTTTTTGTAATCTAAGTGTGTGTGTGTGTGTGTGTGTGTGTGTGTGTGTGTGTGTGTGTGTGTGTGTGTTCACTTTTCTGTACATATGATCTGTTTTTGGGAAATATATTGTGGTGTTTATTCGTGTTTTAATATCCTTTCAAAAAATCAATGGGTAATTTTGACTAGTAACCAAGGAGACTCATTCCTTCCTCATAACATTCACTACTTAAATACTCAGTTGCTGGAAAGGGGGGGAGAGGGGGAGGCCGAGGATGAGATGAAGGGATGGAGTGGAGAGGAATATGAGAGGAAATGAGTCTCCTTGGTTACTAGTCAAATCAAGCCTCCAATCTGACTACACCTGGCCATCAACTGAGCTGAAAGGGGTTAGGAATGAGTCTCCTTGGTTACTAGTCAAATCAAGCCTCCAATCTGACTACACCTGGCCATCAACTGAGCTGAAAGGGGTTAGGAATGAGTCTCCTTGGTTACTAGTCAAATCAAGCCTCCAATCTGACTACACCTGGCCATCAACTGAGCTGAAAGGGGTTAGGAATGAGTCTCCTTGGTTACTAGTCAAATCAAGCCTCCAATCTGACTACACCTGGCCATCAACTGAGCTGAAAGGGGTTAGGAAAGAGTCTCCTTGGTT
>NC_136962.1:1880000-1882500 GCF_032717465.1 Coenobita brevimanus
CCTTGTCTTGTAGTCATGATTCCACACTTGTACTGTCCTGTAGTCACCCTCCAGCCCTCTTGGAGTAGGGTGAGGAGGGTGACAGTGGATTACCGTGGCGTCCAAGGCTCCGAATGCACCAGGAAATCCACTCTCCCTCTGGATTACCTCAGCCATTTTCACCCTGGAGAGTATTATTATTATTATTATTATTATTACTATTATTATGATTATGATTATTATTATTTTTGTTATTATTATTATTATTATTAAAGCACCTGGCAATATACAGATGGATACTATAGATAGATTATTATTTTTATTATTATTATTATTATTATTATTACTATTATTATTATTATCCTCCTCGTCTTCATCATTATTGTCATTATTATCATTATCATCTTTCTCCTTTATCACAGCATCACCCTACTCCTCCTTCTCCTCTTCATCATCATCATCATCATCACCATCATCATCACCATCACCTTCCTTCTCCTCCCCATCATCATCATCACAATCATCACCCTCCTCCTCTTCTTCCTCCTCCTCATCATCATCATCATCATCATTTTTTTAAGAGACAGTGAGAGAGAGAGATGGACACACACTGGTGAGAGAGAGAGATGGACACACACAGGGGAGCAAGATCAATGCGCACAGGGGAAAGAGAGAGAGAGATGGATGTACATGGGGGAGAGAGAGAGAGAGATGGACATGAGAGAGAGAGAGAGAGAGAGAGACAGCCATGGACCCACCTCTCCTCCGCTGGGGGCCATGTAATATATTTTTCTTTCTCTCCGACCAAGAATTCGCAAAATCTCATTACGGCTTTGTGGAGTTGATTTGTTGTGGTCTGAAATCTAAGGAAAGGGCTATTATTATTATTATTATTATTATTATTATTATTATTATTGTTATTATTATTATTATTGTTATTATTATTATTATTATTGTTGTTGTTAGTGTTGTTAATATTGTTATTATTATTATTATTGTTGCTGTTAGTGTTGTTATTATTGTTATTATTATTTTTATTATTATTAGTTATTATTATTATTATTGTTATTATTATTGTTTTATTATTATTATTATTGTTGTTGTTGTTATTATTATTATTATTATTATTATTATTATTATTATTTTTATTATTATTAATTATTATTATTATTATTATTATTATTATTATTATTATGTTTTATTATTGTTATTATTATTATTATTGTTATGGTTATTATTAGTGTTATTATTATTATGATTATTATTACTACACAGACAAGATCAAAAAAATATTCTTTGTCATACGTCTATTGATAGATAGACAGACAAATATATAAATAGATAGACAGATAGAGAGACAGACATATAGATAGATAGACAGACAGAAAAAGACTGATAGATAGATAGATATAGGTAGATAGATAGACAGACATATAGACAGATAGACAAACAGAAAAAGACTGATAGATAGATAGATATAGGTAGATAGATAGACAGACATATAGACAGATAGACAGACAGAAAAAGACTGATAGATAAATGGATAGATAGATAGATAGACAGACAGAGATGCATAGACAAATAGATGAATAGATAGACAGACACAGATAGATAGATAGACAGATAGATAGACAATTCCTACCTTGCACTGGCCTCATCAGATGACTCCGCTGACCCAAGGTAGTACAACGCAGCAAGCAGCTCCCCCTCCAGCTGCTTGATCTCTGGCAGCATTTCGTTCTTCGTGCCACTCTCTCTTCCTCCTCTCTCTCCTCCTGCTTCTCTCTCCATCCTCTCCCTCCCTCCATTTTCTCTCTCCATTCTCTCCCTCCCTCCATTTTCTCTCTCCAATCTCTCTACCCCTCCTCTCCTTCCTCCAAACTCTCCCTCCATCTGCTTGATCTCTGGCAGCATATCATATCTCGTACTGCTCTCTCTCTCTCCTTTCTTTCCTCCATTTTCTCTCTCCATTCTCTCCCTCCCTCCATTTTCTCTCTCCCTTCTCTCTGTACCTCTCTTTCCTCCAAATTCTCTCTCCATTCTCTCCACTCCTCTTTCCTCTCTCTCTCCTTCTCTCTCCATTCCCTCCTCTCTCCTTATCCTCCTCTCTCTCTCTTCCCTCCTTCTCTCCACTCCTCTTTTCTCTCTCTCTCCCTCTCTCTCCGTTCTCACTCTCTCACCAATTCTCCCTCTTGTACTCTCCTCCTCTCCTTGTCGATCTCTAGATTCAATACTGCTCCTAGATCCTTCTCTCTCCATTTCTCTCGATCCATCCTCCTCTCCTGCTTGATCTTCTCTCTCCTCTTCCTCCTCTCCTAGTCGATCTCGTTTTATCTCTCTCTCCACTCTCTCTCTCGATCCATTTCTCTTTCTCTCCACCTCGCTCCACTCAGCAAGCAAGAACTGTGGAGAGAGGAGAGAGAAAATGGAGGCATGGAGGAATTATTATTATTATTATTATTGTTATTATTATTATCATTATCATCTAAATCTCTATCATCATTATCATCATCACAATCCC
>NC_136962.1:1887500-1915000 GCF_032717465.1 Coenobita brevimanus
TTTGGCCTGATCGTGTAGTCGAAGTACCCCGTGTGCGTCAGGGTCTCCGCGATCACCTCCCCATGTGCATCTTCGCGTATGTACACCTCCAAGCTCTCCACTGCCTCTCCCACTTCACCCTCAACGACCCTAACCACCTCGTTAGGGCTCTCCCTCGTTGGTAGTTGATATCGTCTAACTGCCCTCCTTGTCTGATGGCCTAACGATCCACTGTTTTGGTCGACCCCATGGCTGTGTGTTGATACGTACTTAACGACCACCAATCCATCCTCGTTCTCCTTCACCAGCATCCGAGCAGGGCAGGCTAACCCATTTTTCCTCCCTCGCCTAAGTTTCCTATTGTTAGGCGTTAGGGGATAGCCTGTGCAATTATCTCCACTATCTCTATATTTATAATTCTCTCCACTATCTCTACCTCTATCATTATCTCCACTATCTCTATCTCTAAAATTCTCTCCACTATCTCTACTATTTCCACCTCTGCAATTATCACTATCTTTACCTATCTCTATACTATCTCTAAAATTCTGTGTACTATCTCTAACTCTAATATTCTGTGTACTATCTCTACCTCTATCATTTTCTCCATTACTACTGCCTCCATAATTTTCTCTCCCTCCCTCATTATCTCTACCTCTATCTCTCCCAGGGCCTCTGTACTGACACACAAAGCACAGGTATGATTTTCCACTCTCCGATGTGACGCTGTGTCGCGTGGAGAAGTACGAAGACGTCTTGGTCTCCTCCTGCTTCTTCCACTCCCTAAATTCCACGAGGGAGGGAAACTTCTTCTCCGCGATGCTGATCTCCGCGTCCACATGATCGTTCTCCATATGCCTGACCATGGATGAGATGTGGAAGAATCGCTTTGCGCAGCTCGGATGTAGGCACTCGGTCTTTTGGAGTTTACTGCCCGAATCACACGTCAGCAGGTGTCGATGCAGGCTTTGCTGGTGCCCATAGGTGGTGTTACACTTGCGGCACCGGTACCCCTGCCCATACTCGTGCTCCGGTTCCTCGATATCCGGGTGTTCCCTGCG
Organism: Coenobita brevimanus; assembly: GCF_032717465.1. NCBI lineage: Eukaryota > Metazoa > Arthropoda > Malacostraca > Decapoda > Coenobitidae > Coenobita > Coenobita brevimanus. The sequence goes on from NC_136962.1 coordinate 1,888,541, forward strand.
TATGTGCTCCCTCATTCGTGTCAGGTGGAAGAATTCTCGAGGACATGATGGGTCCAAGCACTTTGTTTTTCTCAGCTTCCCTTTCGTGCCGCAGAGACGAACGTGCGACCTCAGGGTTCTCTCGTGCGTGTACTCCTGCCCACACTTCTCACACTTATACCCCGCCTCCCTCACCGGTTCACTATATTCGATGTCGGGATGGTCACACTCCACGTGCTGAATCAGTCGGCACTTGTGGTAAAACTCCTGTCGACAGTCTGGGTGGATGCACGGCGTTTTTCGCACCTTGCTCCTCCCGCCGCAGGATTTCATGTGAAGTGCATAGGCGGATCTGTACACGAATGTCCGAAGGCAGTTTGGGCAGCTGTACTTCTCAGCATACTCAGTCTTCACCCCCGAATGCTCCCTTTGCATGTGTCGATTCAAGAGCGCTTTCTTCGTAAAACGTCTCCCGCAGGATGGATAGACGCAAGGTATGCCCTCCGCGCTGCGCTTCCCCAGCTTGTGCCGCCCCTCGTTCACGCCACACACTCTCTCATGACCGTACAGTTCAGTCAGGTGGATAAAAGCCCTCTCGCAACTGCAGCAAACGTATTCTGGATTTAGAACAGCTGGGCCGGCCTTCATCTCCTGTGCATCCAAGTCATCCCAGTCCAGCTCATCTTTAACTGTTCTGCTGGGTGCTGTTCCACCGTGTTCCGCTCCATTGTGCTCCATTTTGCCTAGTTCCGTCCCACCACAGTCCACTCTGTCATGTTCCCCTGATCTGCGTTCCTGTACGATAGGTTCTGTTCCACCCTCATCCACTCCACTTTGTTCTGTCATGTTCTGTTCTACTCCACTGTGTTCCACTCCACCTAGGCTTGTTCCACTGTGTTCTGCTCCACCTAGGCCTGTTCTGCTGCGTTCTGCTCCACCTTGCTCTCTCTCTTGGTGCTCAATCATCGCAAACTCATGGCAGAACGTGCGTGTGGAGTGGGCGTAAAGGCAAACACATCTCCTCATCCTCCCCTCCCCCTCACACGCCTCCCTGTGCAATTCGAATATTCTCCGATGCGAAAACTCACGTCCACACGAATCGCACCTGTACTTGGGTAGCCTATGGGGTCGGCACTCTTTCTCCGGGGGACCATCGTTACTATCCTCACTCCTATTCGCACCAGCCATCTTGAATTTCGTACTATCATCCACCTTACCACACTCCAGACTTCTATCCCCAAACACATTCTTACAAGTGGTTTTCTTTCCATCAGTACTATCATTCCTGTCCCCAAACACATTCTTACAAGTGGTTTTCATTACATCAGTACTATCATTCCTATCCCCAAACACATTCTTACAAGTGATTTTCCTTCCATCAGTACTATCATTCCTGTCCCCAAACACATTCTTACAAGTGATTTTCATTCCATCAGTACTATCCCCAAACACATTCTTACAAGTGGTTTTCTTTCCATCTATACTATCATTCCTATCCCCAAACACATTCTTACAAGTGATTTTCTTCACATCCGTACTATCATTCCTATCCCCAAACACATTCTCACAAGTGGTTTTCTTTACATCAATACTATTCCCTTCACACTTCAATGGTTGACTATTACTATCGTCATTCTTAACACAGGCCTTTTTCAATCTACAACTACCAATATCCACTTCATAACTACTGAAAGAACTATTATTACTATCCTTATATTCACTACAGGCTCTCTTGATCCCACTAATGTTTCCGTTTTTCTCGTTCCAAACGCATACATCCCTCGTTTGCCTGTCCCCAGCTACTCGTTTGGCCTGGGGAGTTTGGAACGATGCGGAGGACCTTTTAGAAGCCCTTGTTCTTGGTCTAGCACTAACAAGATCACTTTCAAACGCGTCTTGAACTTGTGGGGCCTCGTTAAGCTCATTCCAAACACGTACATCGCTCGTTTGCCTGTCCCCCGCTGCCTGTTTGGGCTGGGGTGTTTGGAATGATGTGGGTGACGTTTTAAAAGCACTATTTCTTGGTCTAGCACTAACAAGATCACTTTCAAAGGCGTCTTGAACTTGTTGGGCTTCGTTAAGCTCATTCCAAACACGTACATCGCTCGTTTGCCTGTCCCCAGCTTCTCGTTTGGGCTGGGGTGTTTGGAATGATGTGGAGGACTGTTTAGAAGCCCTAGTTCTTGGTCTAACACTAACAACCAGTGGAGCAGAAGCCAAACGATCACTTTGAAACGTGTCCTGGACTTGTTTCACCTCGTTAATCTCGTGTTTCACCTGTAGCGGCAGTTTCTGAAGCTCCAGGTCTGTTTCAATGCTCTCTACCTCCACTTTTGAAACAACAGCATCTTCACTACCAAACACTGCTTCTATTTCAAATGTAACTCTGTGTCTTAACGCCTGATCATCTGGGAATCGGTCTGACAGCCCAATTACACTGTGTACGCCTGGACCTGCGTCGTTACAAGCATTACTGTACTTCTTCCCTCCCATCTCAGCATTGCAGTACTTCTCCACTGCCTCGGCCTTCGTCTCACATCCTCCATCTCGTTTCGGACGGCAAATATTTATCAATTTAAACATTCTCTTGCTTCCGAATGTCGTATGATTGTTTTTTTCATTTCCGTTTTCCATTTTTGAATTTGTGTCGGTCTTGCAGTTGTCTAATCTAAAAAAAAAAAAAAAAAAGAAAGAAAAGAAATATTATGTTAGTATTATTTCAACATCAAGCTCCCTAACATCTCTTCCTTAGTGATTTATTTTTGGATATGGGTGGTTATTTAAACTTCAAGCTCCCTAACACCTCTTCCTTAGTGATTTATTTTTGGATATGGGTGGTTATTTAAACTTCAAGCTCCCTAACACCTCTTCCTTAGTGATTTATTTTTGGATATGGGTGGTTTAGATCAATATGTTATTTATGCAGTGTATGGTGATACTGGAAGGTTTTATGTAATACAGTATTGTCATAAGCAAAATAAATCACTTAGGAAAAGGTGTTTGGGAGCTTCTTTAACCAGTGAGAATACTCACACACACACACACACACACACACACACAATTCAGTAAGGCACAATAAGCAAAATAAATCACTTAGGAAAAGGTGTTTGGGAGCTTTTTTTAACAAATGAGAATACACACACACACACACACACACACACACACACACACAAAATACAGTAAGGCACAATAAAATAAATCACTTAGGAAAAGGTATTAGGGAGCTTCCTTAACTGACAAGAAGACCAGCCTGATAATAAACAAAATAAATCACTTAAACTATGATGAAAAGAAGATTTGGATTTTCACCAGATAACAACATAAGTCTGACAATTTACCCTACTTGTGAGTGGAGAGGTATATGAGAGAGGGAGAGGGAGGGGAAGGCCAAGGATGAGATGGAGGGATGGAGTGGAGAGGTATATGAGAGAGGGAGAGGGAGGGGAAGGCCGAGGATGAGCTGGAGGGATGGAGTGGAGAGGTATATGAGAGAGGGGGGTGTGAACTGGGGGGATGGAGAGTGAGAGACTGATGAGGAGAGTGTATGTGAGTGAGGTGGAGGGGGGGAGAGGGAGGGAAAGGCTGAAAATTTACTTATATTTCCAACAGGTGTGCTTAAATACTCCCTTCAAAATCCCCCTCTCTCATACACCTCTCCGCTCCATCCCTCCATCTCATCCTTGGCCTCCCCCTCTCGTTTCCCCCCTCCACCTCATTCACATACACTCTCCTCGTCAGTCTCTCACTCTCCATCCTCTCCACATGGCCAAACCACCTCAGTGTGTTCCTCCTAACACTTCCTATCACATCCACATCCACACCACAACACTCCATCCCTCCATCTCATCCTTGGCCTCCCTCTCTCTCCCCCCCCTCTACTTCACTCACATACGCTCTCCTCGTCAGTCTCTCACTCTCCATCCTCTCCACATGGCCAAACCACCTCAGTGTGTTCCTCATAACACTTCCTATCACATCCACATCCACACCACAACACTCCATCCCTCCATCTCATCCTTGGCCTCCCCCTTCCTCTCCCCCCCTCCAACTCACTCACATACACTCTCCTCGTCAGTCTCTCACTCTCCACATGGCCAAACCACCTCAGTGTGTTCCTCCCAATGCTTCCTATCACATCCACATTTGAGACTTACGGTAAAAATATCCCCTTACCTAGAACCAATTTTTCAGTGATGGTATATACTCCTAGGATTACATGATTTCCTATTTTGAAACCCTCAGCATCTGTAATAGGAAGTTATCTATGGTTCTACTCCAAAAGAAATCCAAAATTCACAGTAAAAAAGATAAAATTAATTAAAAACAACAGCTCACCTTCCTCAACTGGCGCATTGTTTACATCTGGTGAACTAAAAATGCCGAGCCATTACCGATTTCAATATATTAAAATTTTGTTACTTAAAAAAACAATTATATAAGTTTTTAAAAAGTGTAGATGGTTAATAATGATAAAATATAATAAAATAGCGTATTAGAAGGACATTATGACAAACTTAATATATACAGCAGTTATTAAATGTCCCCGAGTCCCCAGGATAAACTTCACTTCCGTACCGTTTTGAAAAGTCATGTACAATGAATAAAAAAAAACTGTTCAGATATATAGGTAACAAAATATTTATAGGACCAAAAGATCGTTTAATAAATGAAGAGAGTGATTATTTTGCGGGGATATTCACAAAAATCCATTGGTGAAGATCAGCTGAAGGATCGTGCCCAGCTGACAACATCGACCTTGGCCATTTAACTCTCAAAATATTTACATTCCTTTATCTTCCTGTCTTATTTTCCTGTCTGGTAAGTATTTATTCCATCACCTACTTCCGGACCTCATGGAATTTTGAGTAAAGTCGAAATATAAGCAAAAGATTATGTGAATGACAATGGTATTTTTGGATAAGCGTAGTGTCTTCATTTTTTCATCATATACATTTTTTTAAATCAATTTTCTGACCATTTTGATATCCTGTTTTGTAATTGTCATTCCTATATACCTTTTTGGATCCCTCAAAAATATAAACCACGTGAATATGTAAATAGAATTGTGTGAATGAATATTTGTGGTAAAGGAATTTTGGAGAAGCATATATTCGTTTTTATTTCAGCATTTTCCACATATATAGAGTTTACGTAGCCATTTTGAGTGTTTTAAATAATTAGAGATTTTTTTTTTCGTGTGTTATGTGGGTTTTACCAGCATCTGGGACAGACTTTTATCCTTGAAAGTTGATTGGAAGGGGTGTGAGCTGGGGGGAGGGCTGTGAAGTGGCCAGGGACTCACCTCACCTGGTATACTCACCTGGTTGGCTACCCTATTACAATCAACAGTATGGATTGGTAGAATTCTGCTTTTCAAGAAGTAGGGCAGCCCATACCTGCTGGCACGCCAGCCCCGTTTCCTATATACATCATCATCAGAATAGACTATTGATTAGAGGCTGCGTTTTGTGCCATATGCACGGTGGTTGCACTACTTGAAGGACTTTGAATTAAGAGTCGTAGTTATTCAATATAGTCGAACAGGATGTGACCTAGTTGTGAGTGGAGGGACTTTTTAAATGATGCAACTGAGTCAGCGCTAACAGCATCATCTGAAAAAGAGTTCCAGAGGTCTATACATCTGATGCTGAAAAACCTGCGTCTACACTGGGCTGAAGTGCGGGGCTTGGCCACCTTGAATCTATGGCCCCTGGTGTGAGTTAACGAAGGAAGAGAAAAAAGCTCAGGCGGTGCAATTGGGGACTGGCGATGGAAGATTTTCCAGCATTTAACCCCTTAACCGCGGGGCGTCACTTTCGTGACGCTTGGGAGCAAGGGATCATACCGCGGGGCGTCGCTTTTGTGATTCTGTGTTATTTTGAATTCACCCGGGCTTCCAAGTGGGGGCTTGTATCATCTATCAGTACTGACAATGTCCAACACTAGTCAGCACTCCTAATCTCATCTGTACTCCCATCCATTGTTGACAATTTAGCCATTTCTCCCCGTTCTTGACTCCCCTCCCTACCCCCACTCCATTACCCTATGCTCTCGCCTGCCCGGCCATGCTACGCTAAGTAAATCTTCCCTGGAATTTTTCACTGATTTCATCCATTGAAATAAGCCCTATGTCGTATTCTTATACCAAATAATATATACAAGTAAGAAATCAGGTAAGTGAGAGTGCCATACACCTGGAATTGGCTAATTATCACCTGACAACACCTCACGTGCACTCGTTCGCTAATTTTCGCTGTTTTTTTCCCCTTGAAATATGCCGTATAATCTATTTTCGTAATAAATATACATGTAAGGAGAGAAGGGAGAAGCCTAAATGATATTTACATTCACCTGGAACTACCTAATTTATAATGTATTGTCTAGATTTCCTGCCAATCATATCAGTGCTACACAAAGCTGTTTCAAGATTTAACATTGGTAGCTCTGATTATATATCTCCTAAGTAGGCCTCTAATCTATTTTTGTAATAAATATACATGTAAGGAGGGAAGGGAGAATATTTACATTCACCTGGAACTACCAGATTTATAATGTATTGTCTAGATTTCCTGCCAATCATATCAGTGCTAGACTTAGCTGTTTCAAGAAGTAATATTGGTAACTCTGAATAACCCCTAAAGCAGGCCTCTAGGCTGCCCCTGCGTTATCACTGTAGTCTCATCTTCCGAAGTGAGAGGACGTACGTTTCATCTTGCTGACTTCAAGGCCTTTTTTTCACCCCCATGCAAATGGCTCTGTGACCTTTACCCCCTACTAAACCTCGTGTGGAAAGAGGTAAAGGGCTGACAATTGATAAAAGAGTGACTACGATCTTTCTATTGAGTAAAACAGTGCAAGTGGAATTGTAAATAATGTGTAAATAATGTGTAAACAGCAAGTGAAAGTAATGAATGTAAATATACGTGAACAATGGAAAATAGTTTTATAAGTTATTTCAAGTGACAGTGCATAACACTGTAAATAAAATAGAAATGTAAATAACGTAAATAAAATACAGAACGTAAATAGAAATGTAAATGAGTAGTATTATAAGAATACGAGTATATACCCTAGGAGTAATGAAAGTGAAAGTTTCACTCTAGCATGTCTGAATGCTATGAGTTATGAGAGTGAAGATGAAAGTGACATTCACTCTCAATGCCAGTATACAGGACGAGAAAGTGAATGCTACGTATTTTACTGAAAGAAATTGAATCCCTACAGTGACAATAAACTAATACTACTGAAGGAAACTTATGGATAAAGACTGTAGATATATATAAGCGTTATATAGTAATAGAAATATAAAGTGAGGGGTTTTATGAATAATAAATGACAGACTACCATGAGCGAACTAGTGCCAGTGCGACGATCAGACGCGCTCGTAATTTCCATTGCTTTCACAGTGTTTTTTTTTTAGTATGGATCCCAAACTACTTGAAAATTGTAGAATAGTGTTTATAGTGTTTGTATCTGGCTGTGGTAATCATATTACGGGTTGTCGGGAAGTGTAAAGTGGAGACTTCGTTACCCTACTTCAGAGGTCTCCACAAGTCCTACGGTAACTGACGAAGGCTCAACAATCATTCCAGGAGAAAGCTGAAGGTATGTGCCATAAGCATATGTAATTTTATTATTCCAGGACTAATAACTGATTTTTGGCAAATATTTTTTGAGAGTCTGTCGGAGCCCAAATAACCCCGCGGCACACGCAAGTTATTGGTAAACAAGCCCGCGGTGTAGGGGTTAATGAGGTCAGCTCTGATCAGGGCAGTGAAATGGCGGGGGACAGGGAGACTTGGAGGCGATTTGTTTGTGGCCACCCCAAACGGGATTGAGGCGTCTGGCAATAGATAGATAGATAGATAGCTCTGATCAGTCTCCCTTTTACAGAATACAGGCCCAGGTTTTTCAGACAGTCAGCATAACTGAGTTCAGACAGGCCATTGATTTGCTTAGTCCATCTGCGCTGTACAGACTCCAGGAGCCTCTGATCTCCGTGGCAGCCTGTGTTCCATACAGTGGAGCCAAACGCCATGATGGGTCTGATGTGGGATTTGAATAAAGTCAACATAAAATCTCGGTCTCGACAGAGGGTGGACTTAAGTAAATTATTTGCCAGGCCTCCTGCCTTTTTTACAGTATTTCTTATGTGCGAATGATATTTCAGTGAACTGTCAACCAAGATACCCAAGTCTTTGTGTGTAGTTTCTACGGAGAGCCTGGTGTTGTTCATGTGATAGTACTGAAGTGCGCCAATAGAATTCCAGTCTACTGGGCCTCTCTGACATCGCAGAACAGTACACTTGTCAAGACTGAAACGTAAACCCCAGGACTCAGCGACATTGTAGACCATATCAGTGTCCTTCTGGCACGTACTTATATCTGCAGCTAATGTGGAACAAGTGTTTTGGCGCAACTTGAGGTAAATCTTCATGTCGTCAGCAAAGAATTTACATTTGGAGCGTATGTATGAGGGTACAAAGTTTATATATACCAGAAAGAGCAAGGGCCTGGAACAGAACCCTGGGGAACACCACTGAGAACATTCCTTGAGGAACTGGCGCAGCCGGACACAGACACTTGCATGGTGCGGCCGGACAGGAAGTCAGAGATCCAAGTTAGCAAGGAGCCACTGACCCCAAGTAGCCTCAGCTTGTCAGTGAGTATCGAATGGTTGTCGATGTCAAAGACTTTGCTAAAGTCAAACAAGACAACATTCACAACATTCCCAGCATCCACCCACGCCGTAACATCATTATACACGAGTAACAGACGGCCATACCACGTTGAGTACACCGCTTCCCGTCCGATCAGCGAAGTTAAGCAACGTTGGGTCTGGTTAGTACTTGGATGGGTGACCGCCTGGGAACACCAGATGCTGTTGGCATCCCTACGTGTCAAGTGGGGTTGGTGGAGGATTAGTGCCCCTCCCTGTAAAACAATTAACTCTAAGCCCTTGGCCACCCCGTTTGGGATACATGGCGTCTGGCAATGAATGAATGATGAAACAGTTGGTCATGTACAGTTCTACCCTGTCTGAATCCATACTGCTCATTTGACAGCACTCCATTAGTGTCAAGGTAGTTGTATAATGCCTCTGTAATGAATCTTTCCAGGGTTTTGCAGCAGACGGAGGTTAGGCTAATAGGCCTATAGTTAAGAGGTTTGTGTCGAGAGCCTTTCTTGAATATAGGAATGATAATGGATTTTTTCCAATCATGTGGCAATTTACCAATGGTGACAGACTTTTGAAATACCAAAAACAAGGGTAAGGCTAAGGCTGGGCAATATTTCAGAAGACTGGGGTGGAGGCCGTCAGGTCCCATACTGGTGTTGGGGTCCAGTGCTGCCAGCCTATTTCTCACTTCTTGCAAGGATAGGGTCACTGTGTCGAGGGTACCCTCAAAAGTTTGGTGAGGGAAGGGAGCGTAAGGAGCATGAGTGGAGTAAACTGTACAACAATGTGTAGCAAAAGTTTCTGCCCTCTGAGGACAGTCTGATGTACACACACCATTGTCCAATCTTATGGGACCTACTGAGGCTGCACCTACTTTCTTATTCCTGATGTACTGTAATGGTTTTGAGGACACCTGTAGTTTTCTAATCACTGACATTGCGTGATTGATTTGCATGTGTGTAAAGTAGTTACGAAAGCTGTCGTTGAGAGAGTCGTAGTGTGACAGAAGCCTCAGGAGATGGTCTTCCATAAACATTCCTGCAGTGTTTGTATGTTTCCCAGGCTTTCCTGCGATGGTTTTTTAAGGCGTTGGGAGGTGATCTAGGGGGTGAGGGAGGTGTGCTGGGCATATTCGGCACATACTGGTCAACTAGTGGGCTAAGGATGGACTGCAATCTGTCATACGTGGCATCAGTTGACAGGCTTTGAAATTCAAAATGCCAGTCTGTTTCACGCAGATGATTATTTATTTTATTGTATTTGGCTTTATGCCAGGAGTGCCTGGTGTGCAAGTAGCTATCTGTCACAACAGCAGCCTGAAAATAATATTGTATTAGCACGGGGCAGTGTCCACAGCTGGGCAGGGGACTCGCTACCTCAATTTCTCCTACTCTGTCATTCTCGGATGTGAAGACAAGATCTAGAGTGGTGCCTCAGCTTAGATATGTGGGCAGTGTTACCCACTGGTGCAGACCCAGACATGCAAAACAGTCCAGGAATGACTGATGGAGGGGAGGATATTTCATAGCCGGTGCTGTGCTTGATTTCCAGTTGATAAGGGGTAAGTTAAAGTCCCCAACAATTAGTACCTCTTTGGATGGACAGAAGTCTAGTAAGAAATTTAGTAATGCTTGGTTATCAGCATCACTGTTAGAAGGAGGGCGATATATTACTATTACATACAGGTTAAATGTAATTAAATGGATGACACAGACATTATCACAGTTGGTGTTGATACCTACATAACTTATTCTACTCCTTATATATATACATACTCCGTGCTTACGGGTATTGCCTTTGGTGTCGGTACGTGAGAGGTTAAAGTTATTAATCCGAACAAATGAATCGGAGATTTCAGGCAGCAGCCAGGTTTCAGCGACTCCAAAAATATCGATACCATTGTCTGACAGAAAATCAGTGATAATATGTAATTTATTAATTATACTATTTACATTGCAGAACCCAAATTTCAAATTCTAAAAACTCACTGTTGCCTGGGAGGACTGCGAGGTCCAAAGGGGTATTGTGTAGCTTCCTGGCATCATCTAGCAGGTCTTTCCTCACGTCGTCATCCAGTATCTTAGCACGGTACAACTTTTGGTCCCCATTAATGCATGTTACGTCTGACAGAGGCACCTGGCATCCCAGAATGAGTCTGGTTATGGCATCAACAGCAGTATTTACAGCGTCAGTGGATTGTACCTCCAGGCCTGTAATTATTATTGATGTCTTCCTGTTATTCCTCTCCTCCATTTCTTTAGCTTCCTCTCTGATAAGAGTTCTCAGGCTATCCCTGTCTGTCATGGATGGGCCGGGCCCAGTCTCAGGCTGTTGGTTGGCCCGACCTGCCTGGCCAATGCTGCTCAGGTCAGGCCTAGCAGAGAGTTTGGACGGCCTCACATAATTTTTTGACCATTTGAAACAATTGCCTAAATGCAGAGTCAGACACGGTGCCGCTCTTACCAGTAGCACAACAGCACTCTGTGCATCATACTGTCTAATACTTTCCACCAGCTGGTGTGGGAGGCCCAGACACATAGATGTGGGGTGAAACCAGGTTTCACAACGATCACAGCCTACAGCATCTAATCGAGTTCAATATAGCACGTTCCACACTGAACAGAGTGATGGTTAACTGTAGTTCCAGGCAGAGGAGGAAAGGTGTCTAATGAAGGGACGAGATCATTGTTTACTACTACCTATGCTAGGGGAGCCGCAGCCATGTTTGTTTCGCACCGCGGTGGCAACAATTCAGAGTTAGAGTTTCCCCTACCCCATCCACGTCTAGTAGTTCTTCCCTGAGCCATAACTACAAAATTATAATAAGGGAAACACCAAACCAGGTTAAAGATATCCAGGAGCAGCGGCAAGAACGTCTGATCACAACTGTTGTGACATGGAGGTGATTTGTTTGTGGTCACCCATTATGGGATTAGGGCATCTGGTAATAGACAGATGGATGGATGGAGGGATGGGGTGGAGAGGTGTTTGAGAGAGGGGGATGTGAGCTGGGGTGAAGGCAGTGAAATGGCAGGGGACAGGGTGACATGGAGGTGATTTGTTTGTGGTCACCCCTTATGGGATTGAGGCATCTGGCTTTAGATAATAATAATAATAATAATAATAATGCTGTAATAATAGTAATAATAATAAAAATAATAATAATAATAATAATAATAATAATAATAATAAAAACAATAACAACAATAATAATAATAATAATAATAATAATAATAATTCTTTCCAGCCTGATGGAGCACACCCGGAAGAGAACTTTTAGTAGTAGTGGTGGGGGGGGTGGCAGGGACGAGGGTGGGGGTGGATTGCAGATATCGGCAAGATCGGGTAGCTTATCGGGACCTTTATCGGGAGGGGTATCGGGGCCTTTATCGGGAGGGGTATCGGGGCCTTTATCGGGAGGGGTATCGGGCCCTTTATCAGGAGGGGTATCGGGCCCTTTATCGGGAGGAGTATCGGGACCTTTATCGGGAGGGATATCGGGACCTTTATCGGGACCGGTATCGGGAGGTCTGCCAGTATCGGGACTGTTATCGGGAGCAGTATCAGGTGTACCGATATCGGGGTCTCTGTCGGGAGCTGTAACGGGAGGTCTGCCTGTATCGGGAGTGGTATCGGGAAGCCTGCCGATACCAGGAGGTGTATCGGGAGGCCTACCAGCATCGGCACCTTTATCGGGAGGTCTGCCGATATCGGGAGGTGTACCGGGACCGTTATCGGGAGTATCGGGAGGACTGTTGGATGGAATATCGGGCAGTTTATCAAGACCGGTATCGGGAGCTGTACCGGGACCTCTATCAGGACCTCTATCGGGTGAACTGATGGATGGAGTATCGGGTAACTTGGCAGGAATATCGGGAGCTTTATCCGAACCCCTATCGGGTGAAATATCGGGAGGGGAGTTTGTGGAGGGTCGAGGGCCAGCTGTGGGGGGGTCAGACTCGGACGACTCTCGCTCCAGCATCTCTCGCTCAGACGACGTCGAGGGAATACCGAGCATTGTTTACACTTCGGACGATTCTGCTGATGTGGGCCGATCCGATAGCACCTGTGTGGACTCCGATGGGTTGGGCTACATCGCACACCACGTACAGTAAGTCTATCTGTCTATCTCTGTCTGTCTATCTATCTGTCTATCTATCTATGTATCTAGCTGTCTATTTGTCTGTCTATCTATCTATCTATCTGTCTGTCTGTCTCTGTCTATCTATCTATCTATCTATATCTATCTGTCTGTCTGTCTCACAATTCATTAAGTTCTGTCTGCCTGTCTGTCTGGTGATGATGATGATAAAATATTGATAGGTGAAAATAATAATAATAATAATAATAATAATAATACCATAATAACAATAATAATAATCATCATCATAATAATAAGTGACAATAATAATAATAATAATAATAGTAATAATAATATAATCATCATCATCATCATAATAACAATAATAATAATGATAATAATAATAATAATAATAATGATGATAATGTTAGTAATAATGATAATAATAATAATAATAATAATAATAATAATAATCGCAGACTCCAGGATGATGAAGCTTCACGTCGACTACTTCTCGACTCCAACTACCCCTCCCCCCAACCCTCCCCCCAGCCTGACGATCCGCGCTTCACTCTTTCTCACCCTCTGGCACCTGCGGCGTTCACTACAGGTCAGTCTATCTATCTATCTATCTGTCTATCCATCTATCACCTCTCCACAAACCTCTCTGTCTATCTATCTATCCATCCATCTATCACCTCCCCACAAACCCTCCCTATCTATCTATCTGTCTATCCATCTATCACCTCCCCACAAACCTCTTTGTCTATCTATCTATCTATCCATCTATCACCTGCCCACAAACCTCTCTGTCTATCTATCTATCTATCCATCTATCACCTCCCCACAAACCTCTCTGTCTATCTATCCATCTATCACCTCCCCACAAACCCTCCCTATCTATCTATATATCTATCTATCTACCAATCTTCTCACAAACATCCCTTTCTGTCTCTGTCAATCTATCTATCTATCTATCTGTCTATCTACTTATCTTCTCACATACCTCCCATGTCTGTGACTATCTATCTATCTATCTGTCTATCTATCTATCTTCACCCCACAAGCCTCCCTGTCTGTCTTGGCATCTATCTATCTCTATCTATCTATCTCTATTTTATGCTAGGAAGAAGGAACCCAAGGCCACGAGCCCACAACAACTGTTCCTTCCAAGAGAAAAACAAAATACAAGAGAGCCAAATTCAAGATCCGATCATTTTGAGATGCCTGGACACACTGCGTTTGAAAGACTGGAGATCATAGGCAGCAGGAAATACAGACAGAGGGAGACAGTTCCAGAGTTGACCTATTATACAATACAAGAGAGAGCCAAATTCAAGATCCGATCATTTTGAGATGCCTGGACACACTGCGTTTGAAAGACTGGAGATCATAGGAAGCAGGAAATACAGACAGAGGGAGACAGTTCCAGAGTTGACCTATTATACAATACAAGAGAGAGCCAAATTCAAGATCCGATCATTTTGAGATGCCTGGACACACTGCGTTTGAAAGACTGGAGATCATAGGAAGCAGGAAATACAGACAGAGGGAGACAGTTCCAGAGTTGACCTATTATACAATACAAGAGAGAGCCAAATTCAAGATCCGATCATTTTGAGATGCCTGGACACACTGCGTTTGAAAGACTGGAGATCATAGGAAGCAGGAAATACAGACAGAGGGAGACAGTTCCAGAGTTGACCTATTATACAATACAAGAGAGAGCCAAATTCAAGATCCGATCATTTTGAGATGCCTGGACACACTGCGTTTGAAAGACTGGAGATCATAGGAAGCAGGAAATACAGACAGAGGGAGACAGTTCCAGAGTTGACCTATTATACAATACAAGAGAGAGCCAAATTCAAGATCCGATCATTTTGAGATGCCTGGACACACTGCGTTTGAAAGACTGGAGATCATAGGAAGCAGGAAATACAGACAGAGGGAGACAGTTCCAGAGTTGACCTATTATACAATACAAGAGAGAGCCAAATTCAAGATCCGATCATTTTGAGATGCCTGGACACACTGCGTTTGAAAGACTGGAGATCATAGGAAGCAGGAAATACAGACAGAGGGAGACAGTTCCAGAGTTGACCTATTATACAATACAAGAGAGAGCCAAATTCAAGATCCGATCATTTTGAGATGCCTGGACACACTGCGTTTGAAAGACTGGAGATCATAGGAAGCAGGAAATACAGACAGAGGGAGACAGTTCCAGAGTTGACCTATTATACAATACAAGAGAGCCAAATTCAAGATCCGATCATTTTGAGATGCCTGGACACACTGCGTTTGAAAGACTGGAGATCATAGGAAGCAGGAAATACAGACAGAGGGAGACAGTTCCAGAGTTGACCTATTATACAATACAAGAGAGAGCCAAATTCAAGATCCGATCATTTTGAGATGCCTGGACACACTGCGTTTGAAAGACTGGAGATCATAGGAAGCAGGAAATACAGACAGAGGGAGACAGTTCCAGAGTTGACCTATTATACAATACAAGAGAGAGCCAAATTCAAGATCCGATCATTTTGAGATGCCTGGACACACTGCGTTTGAAAGACTGGAGATCATAGGAAGCAGGAAATACAGACAGAGGGAGACAGTTCCAGAGTTGACCTATTATACAATACAAGAGAGAGCCAAATTCAAGATCCGATCATTTTGAGATGCCTGGACACACTGCGTTTGAAAGACTGGAGATCATAGGAAGCAGGAAATACAGACAGAGGGAGACAGTTCCAGAGTTGACCTATTATACAATACAAGAGAGAGCCAAATTCAAGATCCGATCATTTTGAGATGCCTGGACACACTGCGTTTGAAAGACTGGAGATCATAGGAAGCAGGAAATACAGACAGAGGGAGACAGTTCCAGAGTTGACCTATTATACAATACAAGAGAGAGCCAAATTCAAGATCCGATCATTTTGAGATGCCTGGACACACTGCATTTGAAAGACTGGAGATCATAGGCAGCAGGAAATACAGACAGAGGGAGACAGTTCCAGAGTTGACCTATTATACAATACAAGAGAGAGCCATATTCAAGATCCGATCATTTTGAGATGCCTGGACACACTGCGTTTGAAAGACTGGAGATCATAGGAAGCAGGAAATACAGACAGAGGGAGACAGTTCCAGAGTTGACCTATTGTACAATACAAGAGAGAGCCAAATTCAAGATGCATTCATTTTGAGATGCCTGGACACACTGCGTTTGAAAGACTGGAGATCATAGGAAGCAGGAAATACAGACAGAGGGAGACAGTTCCAGAGTTGACCTGGTGCATACATGAAGGACTGGGAGTAACGGTTTACAGAGGGAGACAGTTCCGGACTTGACCTGTTGCATATATGAAGGACTGGGAGTAACGGTTAACAGAGGGAGACAGTTCCAGAGTTGACCTGTTGCATAAATGAAGGACTGGGAGTATTAGTTAACTTAACCACCATACCTACCTATCTACACTGGAGATCATAGGAAGTAGGAAATACAGAGGGAGACAGTTCCGGAGTTGACGTGTTGCATAAATGAAGGACTGGGAGTAACGGTTAACAGAGGGAGACAGTTCCAGAGTTGACCTGTTGCATAAATGAAGGACTGGGAGTATCGGTTAACTCTTGCATTAGAGAGTTGGACAGAAAAGGGATGAGAGTTTGCTGCTAGACGGGTGCTACGCGCCCGTCGTAGAGGTGGAGGGATGCAAGCAGACAGTTCAGAGGAGCAGTGACCATTGAAGTAGCGATAGAAAAGAGATAAAGATGCAACAGTGTGGCAAAGAGACAGAGGTTGAAGGGAGCCAGTAAGAGGAGCAGTGACCATTGAAGTAGCGATAGAAAAGAGATAAAGATGCAACAGTGTGGCAAAGAGACAGAGGTTGAAGGGAGCCAGTAAGAGGAGCAGTGACCATTGAAGTAGTGATAGAAAAGAGATAAAGATGCAACAGTGTGGGTCTAAACAACCTTTTATCTATCTATCTATCTATCTATCTTGACAGGGTGTGACATTGACCTTGACCTCCCGGATGACCTAGGATTGGAGAAAACGGCGACCTGTGGAGGCTTCCCTAATGGAGGTCACCTGGCATCTCACCTGGGTATGTAAATCTCGTTAGCACCTGCCTCTTTACCTGTCTAGCTCGAGAGACTAAGTAGGAGAGTGTATGTGCGAGGAGAGAGGGAGACCGAGGATGAGATGGAGGGATGGAGTGGAGAGGTATATGAAAGAGGAGGGTGTGAGTTGGGGGTTGGAGAGAGAGACTGACAAGGAGAGTGTATATGAGAGGGGGAGAGAGGGAGACTGAGGATGAGATGGAGGGATGGAGTGGAGAGGTATATGAGAGAGGGGGGTGTGAGCTGGGGGGAGGGCAGTGAAATGGCAAGGGACAGGGTGACATGGAGGCGATTTGTTTGTGGCCACCTCTTACAGCATTAAGGTGTCTGGCAATAGATAGATAATAATAGTAGTAGTAGCAGTAGTAGTAATTATAGTTGTAGTAGCAGTAGTATGAATAACACTAACAATAATAATACTAACAATAATAATAATAATAATAATAATAATAATGGTGATGGTAATAGTAGTAGTGACAGTAATAATAATAATCCATCCATTCATCATCTATTACTACAACTACAACTAACACAGTAATAATCTATCTATATATCTATTGCCAGACGCCATAATCCGGTAAGGGGTGGCCATTTGACTTTGAGTTAGTTGTTTTACGGGGAGGGGCACTAACCCTCCACCAACCCACTTGTTGACACGTAGGCAGCACGTATGGTTTGGTTATATGGTTACCACCCAGCGTTGTAAATGGTTTCTTGGCTTACAGGAAACCATTTGGCTTGTCACTCAATGTAAAGCCACCTGTAAAGGAAAGAAAAGCAATAAGAAGTGACAGGAAAGATGGGAGAAATAGGAAGAGAGGAGGACAGGCACAGAAAAAGAATGATAAAGGCCAAGGAAGAAGTAGGCAGCACTACATCAAGTGAGTGGATGATGGTGAGAAATAGGAAGAGAGGAGGACAGGCACAGAAAAAGAATGATAAAGGCTAAGGAAGAAGTAGGCAGCACTACATCAAGTGAGTGGATGATGGTGAGAAATAGGAAGAGAGGAGGACAGGCACAGAAAAAGAATGATAAAGGCTAAGGAAGAAGTAGGCAGCACTACATCAAGTGAGTGGATGATGGTGAGAAATAGGAAGAGAGGAGAGCAGGCACAGAAAAAGAATGATAAAGGCTAAGGAAGAAGTAGGCAGCACTACATCAAGTGAGTGGATGATGGTGAGAAATAGGAAGAGAGGAGGACAGGCACAGAAAAAGAATGATAAAGGCAAAGGAAGAAGTAGGCAGCACTACATCAAGTGAGTGGATGATGGTGAGAAATAGCAAGAGAGGAGGACAGGCACAGAAAAAGAATGATAAAGGCTAAGGAAGAAGTAGGCAGCACTACATCAAGTGAGTGGATGATGGTGAGAAATAGGAAGAGAGGAGGACAGGCACAGAAAAAGAATGATAAAGGCTAAGGATGAAGTAGGCAGCACTACATCAAGTGAGTGGATGATGGTGAGAAATAGCAAGAGAGGAGGACAGGCACAGAAAAAGAATGATAAAAGCAAAGGAAGAAGTAGGCAGCACTACATCAAGTGAGTGGATGATGGTGAGAAATAGGAAGAGAGGAGGACAGGCACAGAAAAAGAATGATAAAGGCTAAGGAAGAAGTAGGCAGCACTACATCAAGTGAGTGGATGATGGTGAGAAATAGGAAGAGAGGAGGACAGGCACAGAAAAAGAATGATAAAGGCAAAGGAAGAAGTAGGCAGCACTACATCAAGTGAGTGGATGATGGTCGCCACCACCTACCACCTGACAATAATAATAATAATAAAAATAATAACAATAACAATAATAATAATAATAATATAAATAATGACAGTAGTAATAATAATAATAATAACAACAAACCTCTCTCACCTCCAGACAGTTGTAAATTTGAACGCAGCTCCAGTGTGTCGTCAGCGTCCTCGGGGTCGTCTCCTGAGGCCCAGCAACCTCTTCTGCCCGAGTACCAGCCATTACCCGAATACCCGGAATACCCAGCCGTTGAGTTTGGTGCCCGGCAAGAGTTACCCAATAGGAAGCTGGTGAGTTACTGTGGTATTGGTAATAGTAATAATAATAATAATAATAATAATAATAATAATAATAATAATAATAATAATAATAATAATAATAGTGATAATAATAATGATAATAATAATAATAATAACAGTGATGATAATAATAATAATAATAATAATAATAATAATAATGATAATACTAATACTACTACTAATAATAATGATAATAATAATGCAGTAGGAAGATGGTGAGTTACTGTGGTATTGGTGATGATAATAATAATAATAATAATAATGATAATAATAATGATAACAATAATAATAATAATAATAATAATAATAATAATAATGATGATGAAAGAATGACGCTGGTAGTGTTTCATAAATCCTTCCAATAGCCCCTAACACCTTTTCCTAAGTGATTTATTTTGTTTATTACACCTTACTGTCCTCTTCTGTGTTACATAAATCCTTCCAATATCACCATACTCTGCATAAAGCTCCCTAACACCTTTTCCTAAGTGATTTATTTTGTTTATTACACCTTACTGTCCTCTTCTGTGTTACATAAATCCTTCCAATATCACCATACTCTGCATAAAGCTCCCTAACACCTTTTCCTAAGTGATTTATTTTGTTTATTACACCTTACTGTCCTCTTCTGTGTTACATAAATCCTTCCAATATCACCATACTCTGCATAAAGCTCCCTAACACCTTTTCCTAAGTGATTTATTTTGTTTATTACACCTTACTGTCCTCTTCTGTGTTACATAAATCCTTCCAATATCACCATACTCTGCATAAATAACATACAAAAGGATATTAACCAGCCATATCCAAAAATGAATCACTAAGGAAAAGGTGTTAGGGAGCATCCATAACCGGAAAGAATGAATTTGAATTTTTTAAAACTAATCTATATTAATAACTGTTATTTTGATCTCTCTCTCTCTCTCTCTCTCTCTCTCTCTCTCAGTTAATATATCTACCTAATTATTTATCTATCCATCCCTTCTGTCTATCTGTCTATCTAACTATCTGTCTATCTATTTATATCTATCTCTACCTGACTATCCATCAATCTATCTATAAACTTACCTACCTATTTATCTATCTACCTATCTATCTATCTATCTATCTATCTATCAATCTATCAATATTTCTCCATCACCCTTCCTACCTGCCTCTCAATCCATCATATATCTATCTATCCATCTATCTACCCATCTATCTATCACTCTATCTATCCATAACCATAGTAACACACTCTCTCTCCAGCATGATCCTCTATATATCTATCTATCTATCTATACTGTACTTTATTCATCCCTCCTCTCTATCTATCTATCAGTATCTGTCTATCTATTTGTACTAGACAATCTATCAGTCTGTCTATCCTTACCTACCTACCTATGTATCAGTCTATCAGCATATCTATCTGTCTGTCTATCTATCTATCTATTTCTCTGCCTTCCTACCTACCCATCTATCACTCTGTCTATCACTCTATCTATCCGTAACCATAGTAACACACTCTCTCTCTCTCCAGCATGATCCTCTATCTATCTATCTATACTGTACTTTATTCATCCTTCCTCTCTATCTATCAGTCTATGTCTATCTATTTGTACTAGACAATCTATCAGTCTGTCTGTCCTTACCTACCTACCTATGTATCAGTCTATCAGTATATCTATCTGTCTATCTATCTATCTATTTCTCTGCCTTCCTACCTACCCATCTATCAATCTATCTATCACTCTATCTATCCGTAACCATAGTAACACACTCTCTCTCTCTCCAGCATGATCCTCTATCTATCTATCTATACTGTACTTTATTCATCCTTCCTCTCTATCTATCAGTCTATGTCTATCTATTTGTACTAGACAATCTATCAGTCTGTCTGTCCTTACCTACCTACCTATGTATCAGTCTATCAGCATATCTATCTGTCTATCTATCTATCTATTTCTCTGCCTTCCTACCTACCCATCTATCAATCTATCTATCACTCTATCTATCCGTAACCATAGTAACACACTCTCTCTCTCTCCAGCATGATCCTCTATCTATCTATCTATACTGTACTTTATTCATCCTTCCTCTCTATCTATCTATCTATCAGTCTATCTATTTGTACTAGACAATCTATCAGTCTGTCTATCCTTACCTACCTACCTATGTATCAGTCTATCAGCATATCTATCTGTCTATCTGTCTATCTATTTCTCTGCCTCCTACCTACCCATCTATCAATCTATCTATCACTCTATCTATCCGTAACCATAGTAACACACTCTCTCTCCAGCATGATCCTCTATCTATCTATCTATACTGTACTTTATTCATCCTTCCTCTCTATCTATCAGTCTATGTCTATCTATTTGTACTAGACAATCTATCAGTCTGTCTGTCCTTACCTACCTACCTATGTATCAGTCTATCAGCATATCTATCTGTCTATCTATCTATCTATTTCTCTGCCTTCCTACCTACCCATCTATCAATCTATCTATCACTCTATCTATCCGTAACCATAGTAACACACTCTCTCTCCAGCATGATCCTCTATCTATCTATCTATACTGTACTTTATTCATCCTTCCTCTCTATCTATCAGTCTATGTCTATCTATTTGTACTAGACAATCTATCAGTCTGTCTGTCCTTACCTACCTACCTATGTATCAGTCTATCAGCATATCTATCTGTCTATCTATCTATCTATTTCTCTGCCTTCCTACCTACCCATCTATCAATCTATCTATCACTCTATCTATCCGTAACCATAGTAACACACTCTCTCTCTCTCCAGCATGATCCTCTATCTATCTATCTATACTGTACTTTATTCATCCTTCCTCTCTATCTATCAGTCTATGTCTATCTATTTGTACTAGACAATCTATCAGTCTGTCTGTCCTTACCTACCTACCTATGTATCAGTCTATCAGCATATCTATCTGTCTATCTATCTATCTATTTCTCTGCCTTCCTACCTACCCATCTATCAATCTATCTATCACTCTATCCATCCGTAACCATAGTAACACACTCTCTCCCTCTCCAGCATGATCCTCTATCTATCTATCTATACTGTACTTTATTCATCCTTCCTCTCTATCTATCAGTCTATGTCTATCTATTTGTACTAGACAATCTATCAGTCTGTCTGTCCTTACCTACCTACCTATGTATCAGTCTATCAGCATATCTATCTGTCTATCTATCTATCTATCTATTTCTCTGCCTTCCTACCTACCCATCTATCAATCTATCTATCACTCTATCTATCCGTAACCATAGTAACACACTCTCTCTCTCTCCAGCATGATCCTCTATCTATCTATCTATACTGTACTTTATTCATCCTTCCTCTCTATCTATCTATCTATCAGTCTATCTATTTGTACTAGACAATCTATCAGTCTGTCTATCCTTACCTACCTACCTATGTATCAGTCTATCAGCATATCTATCTGTCTGTCTATCTATCTATCTATTTCTCTGCCTTCCTACCTACCCATCTATCAATCTATCTATCACTCTATCTATCCGTAACCATAGTAACACACTCTCTCTCTCTCCAGCATGATCCTCTCGATATATTTGTCGCTGTGGACGAAATTCCAGAGAAAATTCAGGTAATTTTTGAATATGGAAATCCGTTATATTTGAATTTGAATTTTTGAAAAGTAGAAGATTCTATAGATGCCACTGTTTATTTTTTTTATTTTTTTATTATATATTGTACAGTCAGTTTTTGAGTAATGCATTTTTTTGTATTTACACCTTTGGAATTAAGTGAGTTATATGGAGAGACAGACTGACCAATGAGGAAGTGAAGGAGTGTTGTGGTGTGGATGTGGATGTGATATTAAGCGTTAGGAGGAACACACTGAGGTGGTTTGGCCATGTGGAGAGGATGGAGGGTGAGAGACTGACAAGGAGAGTAAGTGAGGAAGGTGGAGGGGGCAAGAGGGAGGGGGAGGCCAAGGATGGGATGGAGGGATGGAGCGTTGTGGTGTGGATGTGGATGTGATAGGAAGTGTTAGGAGGAACACACTGAGGTGGTTTGGCCATGTGGAGAGGATGGAGGGTGAGAGACTGATGAGGAGAGTGTATGTGAGTGAGGTGGAGGGGGGGGGAGGGAGGGGGAGGCCAGAAGTGTGAGATAGTAGAGTTAGAGCAAGGATGGCGACGAAGGTAATGCGTGAGCGACAACAAGAACAGTGACAACAACAGGGCTGGGGTGGGGGGGGAGGGGGTGCTGCGGAGCCACTATCAACAACACAAGGTGCCGAGCCTAATCTGTCGTTAATAATGCCATTCTGTTACCATTCATGTTTGTAGGGACACGAGCTGTATTTCCTCCGTCGTAAACAACACCTCACAAACGACAACATCTGTGCGAGGTGTCCATAGCTGCCAGAATGCATAGTACCAATACATTTTTTTTTTTTAATGCTAGGAAGAAGGAACCCAAGGCCACAAGCCCACAACAACTGTTCCTTCCAAGAGAAAAACAAAATACAAGAGAGAGCCAAATTCAAGATCCGATCATTTTGAGATGCCTGGACACACTGCGTTTGAAAGACTGGAGATCATAGGCAGCAGGAAATACAGACAGAGGGAGACAGTTCCAGAGTTGACCTATTATACAATACAAGAGAGAGCCAAATTCAAGATCCGATCATTTTGAGATGCCTGGACACACTGCGTTTGAAAGACTGGAGATCATAGGCAGCAGGAAATACAGACAGAGGGAGACAGTTCCAGAGTTGACCTATTATACGATACAAGAGAGAGCCAAATTCAAGATCCGATCATTTTGAGATGCCTGGACACACTGCGTTTGAAAGACTGGAGATCATAGGCAGCAGGAAATACAGACAGAGGGAGACAGTTCCAGAGTTGACCTATTATACAATACAAGAGAGAGCCAGATTCAAGATCCGATCATTTTGAGATGCCTGGACACACTGCGTTTGAAAAACTGGAGATCATAGGCAGTAGGAAATACAGACAGAGGGAGACAGTTCCAGAGTTGACCTATTATACAATACAAGAGAGAGCCAAATTCAAGATCCAATCATTTTGAGATGCCTGGACACACTGCGTTTGAAAGACTGGAGGTCATAGGCAGCAGGAAATACAGACAGAGGGAGACAGTTCCAGAGTTTATGTATGGCTGATTTGAGTACCACAGTCCTTGTCTATATCGTCCACATTACTCCAAAATTGACTGTATATATTTTGAGTTTATATAAGTATTTCCATAGCAGTTCTTGTAATATTTTTTGAATTTTGAGTTAGTGGGGAACAAGCCTAAATTTTCTCTGTTATAAACCCTTTCTGTTTGAGTTTTTGAAAAGTAGATTGTGTTTTAGATGCCATAGTTTTTTTATATATATTTTTTGGGTTTATATAATCATTTCCATAGCAGTGTTGTTAATATTTTATTGAACAAGCCTAAATTTTCTAACATAAATCTTTTCTGTTTGAATTTTTGAAAAGTAGAATATGCTTTTAGATGCCATAGTGTTTTGTTTCTGTTTTTTGAGCATAATTCTTTCCATATATAGTGTCCTGTTTTTGTCTGTGTTTTTCTTAGATGTATAACAAGCGAGGAGAGTGTATGTGAGTGAGAGGGAGGGGAAGGCCGAGGATGAGATGGAGGGATGGAGTGGAGAGGTATATGAGAGAGGGGGGTGTGAGCTGTGGGGATGGAGAGTGAGAGACTGACGAGGAGAGTGTATGTGAATGAGGTGGAGGGGGAGAGAGGGAGGGGGAGGCCAAGGATGAGATGGAGGGATGGAGAGGTGTATGAGAGAGGGGTGTGTGAATTGGGAGCAGGTCAGTGAAATGGTGGGGGACAGGGTGACGTGGAGGCGATTTGTTTGTGGCCACCCTTTGCGGGATTGAGGCGTCTGGCAATAGATAGATAGATAGATAATTTTACCCTAAGTAACACCTCTCTCACACGCACATGTTTGGATGTGTGATGTTTGCTGTGTGTGTAGATGTGCAAGGCCACAAACAAATCACCTCCACGTCACTCTGTCCCCCGCCATTTCACTGTCCCACTCCCAATTCACAACCCCCTCTCTCATATACCTCTCCATCTCATCCTCGGCCTCCCCCTCCCTCTCCCCCTTCCACCTCACTCACATACACTCTCCTTGTCAGTCTCTCACTCTCCATCCCTCCAGCTCACATCCACCTCTCTCATATACCTCTCCACTCCATCCCTCCATCTCATCCTCAGCCTCCCCCTCCCTCTCCCCCCCTCCACCTCACTCACACACACTCTCCTCGTCAGTCTCTCACTTTTTTTTGTATATATGTTTTATTTTGAATTTTTGAATGATTTTTTTTGTTAATTTAGCAGATAGTAGCATGATTGCCTGCCTCACCCCCCCCCCCATCCTTGTGCTTCATCTCTAGCCAGGTAGGGTACTGGTTGACTTTGAATATTTAACTTTGAATATTGGTTGACTTTGAATATTTAATTTGAATATTGGTTTACTTTGAATATTGGTTTACTTTGAATATTTAACTTTGAATATTGGTTTACTTTGAATATTTAACTTTGAATATTGGTTTACTTTGAATATTTAACTTTGAATATTGGTTTACTTTGAATATTTAACTTTGAATATTGGTTTACTTTGAATATTTAACTTTGAATATTGGTTTACTTTGAATATTTTATCACACACACACACACACACACACATATTACAGTGAGAGACTAACTAGGAGAGTGTATGTGAGTGAGGTGGAGGGGGGGAGAGGGAGGGGTAGGCCAAGGATGAGATGGAGGGATGGAGTGGAGAGGTATATGAGAGAGGGGGGTGTGAGCTGGGAGCAGGGCAGTGAAATGGCAGGGGACAGGGTGACATGGAGGTGATTTGTTTATGGCCACCCCTTATGGGATTAAGGCTTCTGGCAATAGATAGACAGATAGATAGACAGACAGACAAATAGATAGATAGACAGATAGGTAGATAGATAGACAGACAGACAAATAGATAGATAGACAGATAGGTAGATAGATAGACAGACAGACTTACCCCACTCATGCATGCGTCAATCCATCAATCATCAATTCCTCGGCAGCCTCTGATAGATACATAGATAGATAGGTAGATAGATGGATAGATAGATAGACAAATAGACTTACCCCACTCATGCATGCGTCAATCCATGAGTCGTCAATTTCTCCACAGCTGCAGATAGATAGATAGACAGATTGATAGATAGATAGATTGATAGATAGATAGATAGATAAAAGTGTCAGGGTTGATGAACAAACTAAATCACTTAAGATTGATATACAGACAACTAGACTTACCCCACTCATGCATGCGTCAATCCATCAATCATCAATTCCTCGGCAGCCTCTGATAGATACATAGATAGATAGGTAGATAGATGGATAGATAGATAGACAAATAGACTTACCCCACTCATGCATGCGTCAATCCATCAATCGTCAATTCCTAGGCAGCCTCAGATAGATAGATAGATAGGTAGATAGATGGATAGATAGATAGATAGACTTACCC
>NC_136962.1:1920000-1937500 GCF_032717465.1 Coenobita brevimanus
AAAGGTGTTAGGGAGCTTTATGCAGAGTATGGTGATATTGGAAGGATTTATGTAACACAGAAGAG
This sequence comes from Coenobita brevimanus, assembly GCF_032717465.1. Taxonomy (NCBI): domain Eukaryota; kingdom Metazoa; phylum Arthropoda; class Malacostraca; order Decapoda; family Coenobitidae; genus Coenobita; species Coenobita brevimanus. The sequence goes on from NC_136962.1 coordinate 1,920,066, forward strand.
GACAGTAAGGTGTAATAAACAAAATAAATCACTTAGGAAAAGGTGTTAGGGAGCTTTATGCAGAGTATGATGATATTGGAAGGATTTATGTAACACAGAAGAGGACAGTAAGGTGTAATAAACAAAATAAATCACTTAGGAAAAGGTGTTAGGGAGCTTTATGCAGAGTATGGTGATATTGGAAGGATTTATGTAACACAGAAGAGGACAGTAAGGTGTAATAAACAAAATAAATCACTTAGGAAAAGGTGTTAGGGAGCTTTATGCAGAGTATGGTGATATTGGAAGGATTTATGTAACACAGAAGAGGACAGTAAGGTGTAATAAACAAAATAAATCACTTAGGAAAAGGTGTTAGGGAGCTTTATGCAGAGTATGGTGATATTGGAAGGATTTATGTAACACAGAAGAGGACAGTAAGACATAAACAAAATAAATCACTTAGGAAAAGGTGTTAGGGGGTTTAACCTTCGAGAATACCATCTTAACTCCATCCCCTATCCCACAGAGCATCCCAGGGGTCCTTCAGGCAGCCACGGAATGGGATAGTCAAGCGTCCCTGCCATGGATAGACTGGAGCCTAGCCAGAGAGGGAAATGGAGTTCGAGAAATATCGGAGAGTGAGCGGCGTGATTTCGACTTTTCGGATGGTTTACGAGGCCATAGGGATGATAAACAGGACGTAGGGATGGTTAAGGATGGATATGGGGTGATAGGACGGGGGAAGGATGGTGTAGGAGTGGGTAGGGATGGAGGGAAGCGTGTGGATAGGATGGGTAAAGGTATGGATGTGGATGGTGCTGGTGGTGAGGGAGCGAGTGTTCAAAGGAGTGTGGATAGACAGGAGGGAGAGAGAGCAACAGGAGAGAGAGGGACTGACAGCTCCAAGAGAGGGAGGGAGGATGAGGAGAGGTTGGAGGGAAGGAGGGAAGATGGGAGAGATGGTGAGAGGAAGAAGAGTGGAGAGAGATTTGAGAGAGATGGAGAGAGAAAGGAGAGAGGGAGAGATAGTGAGCACCTGGAGAGAGGGAGGGAAGAGGGAGAAGGATTAGAGATAGGAGGAGGAGGAGGGGGTGAGAGATTAGAGATAGAGAGAGGAGAGAGTGACAGAATGGAGATAGCCAGAGAGAGTGATGTTCAGACAGAGGGAGAGAGTGAGAGAATGGAGATAGAGGGGAGAGATAGATTAGAGACAGGAGGGGGAGACAGCAACAGGAGGGAGATAACAGACAGCAAAGTGGAGATAGGGGGAGATAGTAGCGATAGAATGGAGATAGACAGAAAGGAAGGTGATGTTCAGGGTATGCGTGCGAAGGGAAGGGGAGTGAACGACTATGAAAGAACGACGATTGCAATGAAACCGGGGAAGAACGGAGAACACGGCGGGTTGGAGAACAGGGAGGGGGGCCCGGAGAACACAGGGGATAGGGTATGGGTGGCGGCAGAACAAGGGGAGAACGGCAGCGGAGAAGAAACGAAGAACGCCCCTCTCCGCACTGACCCCTCTCCAGCACTGGGCAGAACAATACTCCTTCTCTTCTTTCCTGGGACTGTCACCCTCTTCTGCTGTGATGAGCTGGGACCCATCGTTAGAGAGGTGGGTGGTTGGGTTGTTACATCGTTAGCGTCGTTATTATTATTGTTATTACTACTACTGCTACTGCTACTACAATATTATTATTATTAGCATTAGTATTATTGGTATTATTATTATTATTATTATTATTATTATTATTACTAATTATGATGATGATGATGATGATTACGATGATTATTATTATTATTATCATCATCATCATTATTTGTAGTAGTAGTAGTGGTAGTAGTATTGCTATTATTATTATTATTATTGTTATTATTATTATCATTATTATTATTACAACCACAGGAAGGGGGCCGCCAGCCAATGTTCAGCCCAGTCCCTGAAATTCCAGAGATGCAGACAGAGAGTGAGCAGGGTGTATTGTCAGACCATAATGCATACAACAACACCCTAACGACCCTAACAACCATGATAACTGCTCGTCAAGAGAAGGTAGGAAGGTGGAGGGGTAGACCGAGGATGAGATGGAGGGAGAGAGACTGACTAGGAGAGTGTGTGTGAGTGAGGTGGAGGGGGAGGCCAAGGATGATATTATTATTATTATTATTATTATTATTATTATTATTATTATTACATAACCAGCAACAAGAGGACAGTAAGGTGTTATAAGTAAAATAAATTGCTTAGGAAAATGTGTTAGGGAGATTCCTTAACATTATCTATCCATCTTTCTGTGTCTATCTGTCTATCTATCTGTCTCTCTCTCTATCTCTTAATCTATCTGTCTGTCTATCTATCAATCCTATATCTGTCCATCTATCAATCTATCTATCAATCTCTCTCTCTCTCGGTCAATGTATGTATCTATCTATCTGTCTATCTATCTCTATCTATCCACCCCTCACCACTCTCTCTCTTCTCTCTCTCTCTCTATCTATCTATCAATCAATCTATCTATTCACTGTCTTCTCAGGTCCTTATCTATCTGTCTGTTTGTCTGTCTGTCAGTCTGTCTGTAAGCCTATCAGTCTGTCTCTGTCTCTATCTATCCATCTATCTATCTATCTAACCACTCTCTCTCTCTCACTCTCTCCATCTATCTATCCATCTATCAATCTATCTAACCACTCTCTCTCTCTCTCCATCTATCTATCCATCTATCAATCTACCTAACCACACTCTCTCTCTCTCTCTCTCTCTCTCTTTCTTTCTCTCTATCTATCCATCTATCAATCTATCTAACCACTCTCTCTCTCTCTCTCTCTTTCTCTCTCTCTCTCTCTCTCTCTCCATCTATCTATCCATCTATCAATCTATCTAACCACTCTCTCTCTCTCTCTCTCTCTCTCTCTCTCCATCTATCTATCCATCTATCAATCTATCTAACCACTCTCTCTCTCTCTCTCTCTCTCTCTCCATCTATCTATCCATCTATCAATCTCTCTCTCTCTCCATCTATCCATCTATCAATCTATCTAACCACACTCTCTCTCTCTCTCTCTCTCTCTCTCTCCATCTATCTATCCATCTATCAATCTCTCTCTCTCTCCATCTATCCATCTATCAATCTATCTAACCACTCTCTCTCTCTCTCTCTCTATCCATCTATCAGTCTGTCCATCCACTCTATCCATCTATCTATCCATCTATCAATCTCTCTCTCTCCACAGGTCCCCATCTACGTAAACGGCATCTTTGACTACAAAGGTGACTACCATCCCACCAAGTCCACCAACTATAGGGTATGTATGACGCCAAGATTCACTCCATTCACTGTAACTTGGCCTTGTGTGTGTGTGTGTGTGTGTGTGTGTGTGTGTGTGTGTGTGAGAGAGAGAGAGAATATTAATTAGAAATGTTTTTGAGAGTATTATTTTGTGTGTGTGTGTGTGTGTGTGTGTGTGTGTTATAAAGATACACACAGGCAGGGAAAGAGGTAAATGAGTGTGTGTGTGTGTGTGTGTGTGTGTGTGTGTGTGTTTTATAAAGATACACACAGGCAAGGAAAGAGGTAAATGAGTGTGTGTGTGTGTGTGTGTGTGTGTGTGTGTGTGTGTGTGTGTGTGTGTGTGTGTGTGTTTTATAAAGATACACACAGGCAGGGAAAGAGGTAAATGAGTGTGTGTGTGTGTGTGTGTGTGTGTGTTTTATAAAGATACACACAGGCAGGGAAAGAGGTAAATGAGTGTGTGTGTGTGTGTGTGTGTGTGTGTGTGTGTGTGTGTGTGTGTGTGTGTGTGTGTGTGTGAGAGAGAGAGAGAGGGAGAAGAGAGAGAGAGAGAGATAGAAACATACAGATAGATAGACAGACAGAGGAAGATAGATAGATAGACAGATAGATAGAATTTCTCTCTCTCCAGGTGTGGCAGAGATAAATACCTACATAGATAGATAGACAGATAGACATAATTTTCTCTCTCCCCAGGTACGTCATGCAGATCGCAGCCTCATCGAGATAGATAGATAGAAAGATATTATAGATTCATAGGCAGACAGATAGATATAATTTCTCTCTCTCCAGGTGTGCCAGAGAGTTAGATACCTAGATAGATACATTACCTAGCTAGATAGATAGACAGATAGACATAATTTCTCTCTCTCCCCAGGTGCGTCATGCCGATCGCAGCCTCATCGTCTTGGATCGGTTCTTCCCTCGCCGTCACCAGTATGCCGTTGTTGCCAATCTCGGCCCATCGCCCCTCGACACCGACCTCTCGCACCTCTACTATGGAGGGTCGGTCCTGGCCTCGTCCCACGGCCACTCCAGCTACATCACCTTCAAGAATATCACACTACAGCCTGGAGAAGCCCTAGCGTGTGTGTTGGACTTGTAAACGCTGCTAGAGATTGAGCTGGATGGAGAGGGATGTTGCCAGAGATCGAGCAGGATGGAGAGGGATGCTGCCAGAGATCAAGCAGGCCACACTAGCTACATCACCTCCTAGAATATCACCCTACAGCCTGGAGAAGCCCTAGCATGTGTGTTGGACTTGTAAATGCTGCTAGAGATTGAGCAGGATAGAGAGGGATGCTGCCAGAGATCAAGCAGGCCACACTAGCTACATCACCTTCAAGAATATCACACTACAGCCTGGAGAAGCCCTAGCATGTGTGTTGGACTTGTAAATGCTGCTAGAGATTGAGCAGGATTGAGAGGGATGCTGCCAGAGATCAAGCAGCATGGAGAGGGCAAGGTTATACAGTAGAGTGTCACCTACAGGAGAAGCCCTAGCGTGTGTGTTGGACTGTAAATGCTGCCAGAGATTGAGCAGGATTGAGAGGGATGCTGCCAGAGATCAAGCAGCATAGAGAGGAGACAAGTTTGTTTAAGAATATCACCCTACTGCCAGGGGAAGCCCTAGCACATGTGTTAGACTTGTAATGTTGCTAGAGATTGAGCAGGATTGAGAGGGACGCTGCCAGAGATCAAGCAGGATAGAGAGGTGACAAGGTTATAGAGTGTCACCTTCAAGGACAGTACCCTAGAGCTGGGAGAAGACCTAACCTGCGTGTTGGACTTGTAAATGCTGCCAGAGATCAAGCAGCATGGAGAGGGACAAGGTTATAGAGTGTCACCTTTAGTAATGTGTAAGGGAGGCTGCCAGAGATTGAGCAGCATGGAGAGGGGATGAGGTCATAGAGTGTGACCTCAGGGATCAGATGAGATGGAGGGATGGAGTGGAGAGGGAGGGGGAGGCCAAGGATGAGATGGAGGGATGGGGGGGAGAGGGAGGGGGAGGCCAAGGATGAGATGGAGGGATGGGGTGGAGAGGTATATGAGAGAGGGGGGTGTGAGCTGGGAGCAGGGCAGTGATATGGCGGGGGACAGGGTGACATGGAGGTGATTTGTTTGTGGCCACCCCTTATGGGATTAAGGTGCCTGGCAGTAGATAGATAGACAAGATTGAGAATTGCATGTGCCTTAATTGATAAGCTGATTAGATAGATAGATAGATAGATAGACTGATAGATAGTGGGTTATACAAACGTCCTCTCTCTCTCTCTCTCTCTCTCTCTCTCTCTCTCTCTCTCTCTCTCTCTCTCTCTCTCTCTCTCTTTCTCTCTCTCTCTCTCTCTAACTTAGCCTAAAATATATAATAATAATGTTAAGAATTATATATATATTATTAACACTAGAATATGATGCTAGTCACGAAGAAGTGCTATGGAAAGGATGTAGAGCCATAGCATTGTCTTTTGAACACTAGAATATGATGCTAGTCACGAAGAAGTGCTATGGAAAGGATGTAGAGCCATAGCATTGTCTTTTGAACACTAGAATATGATGCTAGTCACGAAGAAGTGCTATGGAAAGGATGTAGAGCCGTAGCATTGTCTTTTGAACACTAGAATATGATGCTAGTCACGAAGAAGTGCTATGGAAAGGATGTAGAGCCATAGCATTGTCTTTTTGGCAATAGATTAACACTAGAATATGATGCTAGTCACGAAGAAGTGCTATGGAAAGGATGTAGAGCCATAGCATTGTCTTTTTAGCAATAGATTAACACTAGAATATGATGCTAGTCACGAAGAAGTGCTATGGAAAGGATGTAGAGCCATAGCATTGTCTTTTTGGCAATAGATTAACACTAGAATATGATGCTAGTCACGAAGAAGTGCTATACTCTCTTTAACTTGCCCTTGTTATGTAATTATCTTTATGTATATACAGTATACCTTAAACTCTCTCTTTACTATACCCCAGTATAGTGAGAGACTAACAAGGAGAGTGTATGTGAGTGAGGTGGAGGGGGGAGGAGGAGGGGGAGGCTGAGGATGAGATAGATGGAGTGGAGAGGTATATGAGAGAGGGGGCTATTGAATATACAGGATAAGGCATTGAATATGGAGGCTGCCAGAGATCAAGCAGCAGGGAGAGCCACCTTTAGACGCAGCAAAACAAAAAACATTGCATGTAGTGATGGCTGGCTGTGTATGTACAGTAACCCCTCCAATATCCGGATCAATAGAGCCATAGGCAGGTCCGGATAGTGGTCCTGTCCGGATATTGGGTCCCAGTTTATGGACTTGTACTTACGGACCCTAACACAGAGAAACACCTATACAACTCCCTTTGGACATGCATAGCACCTATTTAACACCCAAATCACACCAATAAGGCACATAAATGACTGAAATAAATGCAATAGACACATAAAATGTGGGTTTAGAAGTAGGTTCATACATTAATAAACATTCTGGTACTTATGGACTCTAACCGAACCTAACCTAACCGAACCTAACCGAACTCTGAAAAACACATTCCTACTGCACATGCATGAGGTAAGTTTAGTATGGAAAGAAGTACAGTATGACACTTTCTGGTAAGTATAGTATGGGAAAAAATACAATATGAAACATTCTGGTAAATATAGTATGGAAAATAGTACAACATGAAACATTCTGGCTACTTACAGCAAGTCCCTGGCCACCTCGATGAATAACCGCCTCCTCTCGGACTCTGACAGTAAGAACGATTTCCTGAAGCACTTACAGTACACTCTTCCTGATGTCTTGCACTGAACTTAGTCACTAACACACAGAAGTCCGTTCTTTTCACAGTGTTCACTTTAGTCCAAATAATGTTCCAGTTTAAATTAAGTGTTGCACATTAACTTTTCCCAAGTTTTTTTAATTTTCCAAAGCCAAAACAAAGAAGGTTAGTTACGTTAAATTTCTTTTCTACCGAGTCTTTTCTCCCAACTTGAAAACCTTAACACAACACACCGTTTTTTTCACTGCACAACACTCAAAATTCCCGTGTGGTCTAGTGGAGAAGTTCTTGCTGTTTATTCACTGTCAGAGCCTGAGAGTATCACTGGCAGGCGACCAAGGGGTGCATCGGTGGGTCGTGGTGATGGCGTACCGACTACAGAAGACTCTGAAGACAGCCGCAAACTCACGTCGAGCGGTGACTCCACTGTAGCTGATGTGCTGGGCTGTGGCTCGGAGCATGAGGGCCTGTCTTGGGGAGGCAACGGAGTGGAACCAGGGCTTGGCACAGCGGGGGTCACGGGCCTGAAAAAACTGTCAATCGTTGACTGACGCAAGGACCGACGATTCTGGCGATTGATGATGCGCTGCCGGAAAGCACGCACTTCCTCCACGAGTCCCAAGGGCCCCATCTCCCTGTCGCAGTCCAGGTGTTCCAGGTAGTCTAGGACGAACTCTAGATGTTCCTGGAGTGCGCTCAGCTTGGGGATGGCTGGAGTAGTGTCCTGCTGAGAGGAGTCCGCATCATCATCGCCTTCGTCGTCGGAATCTTCAAGTTCGGGACTGACACCAGCAACCGAAGACGCGATCTCGATATCAGACAACGTCTGATACCCAGGATCGCCCTCGTCGTCGTCCAACCACTCACGAACATCGTCCACATCAACATCGTCGCCGTGCGTACGTAGCCGTGCATGGAAGTCATCCACGTCAAACCCTAGGAAATCGTACTCCACATCTGTTCCGAGAAGCAGACGAGACCAACCATTTTCAAGAGTTTTCACAGGGACTTCCTTCCATGCACTAGTCCAGTTGTACAGCGCAGACTTGATGTTGCAGCGGCGAAGGTTTTCCAAAGTCCGCTTGCCTCGAGTGTCACGTCCTTCCCTGTGCTCGTCCTCGTCCTCGAGAACAACCATCACCTCGTCCAGGAACTTCCGACGGTACAGGCGCTTTGTTGCCACGATCACTCCTTGGTCCATTGGTTGAATGAGAGCAGTCGTATTAGGTGGCAGAAACATGCACCTAATACGGCCATTTTCAGCAACCAAGTCCTTGTCGCACGGGTGGGCAGGTGCATTGTCGAGGAGAAGGAGAGCCTTTACCTGGTCGCGAGGAATTCCCAGTGTCTTCGTCTGGTAATGTATGACCTCCTTGACGAAGTGATGGTGAAACCAGTCTTTGAAAATCACAGCTGTGAACCATGCTTTCAAAGAATGGTACCATACGACAGGAAGGACATCCATCACCCCACGAAGGCACCGAGGCTGCTTTGCACGGCCAACAATAACGGACTTAAGCCGGTGCATGCCGTTAGCATTGGCACAACACAAAGCAGATATCCGTTCCTTAGAAAGCTTGCGGCCAGGTACACGCTTCTCCGTCTCATCGGCCAGAGTGTTTGTTGGCACCGAGCGATAGAATAGGCCAGTTTCGTCAGCGTTATAGACTTGACCGAGAGTGAGGCCCTCCCTGTCGATCAAGCCTTTCACCTTGTGCCGAAACTCATCCACTCCATCCTCGTTAGCGTCCAATGCTTCGCCATGTGCTTTACGGTTAGTAAGGCCATGTCGTAACTTGAACGCGAAGAGCCAACCCTCGGATGCCTTGAAGTCAAGGGCGTCGTGAAGCCTTGCAAACTTCTCAGCAGCAGCCTTCAGGTCCGTTCCACGTACCATCACACCAGCTGCACGTTGCTGTCGATACCAAATCAACGTGGAGCGGTCGATCTCTGCATACTTGGGGGTAAACATAACCTTCCTCTCCACGTTGCGTTTGCTTCTCGACGAGAAGTCAGCCGTGTACTGCATGAGCTTGTCTCGGGAACGCTTGATATCAAACAAAGTCGACCGGGCCAGGTTGAACTCGCGGAGAATGCGAGAGGAAGACCAACCCGCATCAACCTTCTCCAATATCTCCCGTTTCTTCTCCAGAGTCAACACCACTCTCTTCCTTTTCTCAGGAGGCGGGGCCATCATCACACACACTAAGAGTAGGGCAGAGAGCAGCAGGAGGCCTTGCAGCAAGTACGGCACCACCACAAAAGCGAGCACGTGGGCAGCCATGACGAAGAGCGTAGGTCTTGTCGCGGTGAGAGACAGGCGGGAAGTGGGGAGGATGCAGCGGCGCTCTATCGGACGTCGGAGGAATGACGAACCAAAACAATGCTCTCACGCGGCGCGCGCGGCAAGTTCAAATTACGGACGGCAAAAAATCGATTTTTTTTTTTCAATTTTTTTGGATTTTCGGACCATTTTGGGAATGTTTGATCCCAGGACGATAAGGTTCGGTTAGTGGGGATGTTCGGTTATTGGGCGTCCGGATATTAGAGTGATTACTGTATATGTGTATGTACGTATGTGTATGTGTGTGTACGCTAACAAGGTCATTATGAGATTGAACTTTAAAATCTACAGTTCAAACACACAATAGGTAACAAGCAACACAGGTCACTTGAGGTCATCCGAGCCAAACGACCTGTCCATCTCGTTTACAAATTCCACGATGGCCGCAACCTTACCCCAGGCCAGGTAAGAAGTTCCATCCGCTCCTGTGTTACTCGGGTATTCAGTAGTTCTATCTATCTATTGCCAGACGCCATAATCCCGTAAAGGGTGGCCATTTGACTTTGAGTTATTTGTTTTACGGGGAGGGGCACTAACCCTCCACCAACCCACTTGTTGACACGTAGGCAGCACGTATGGTTTGGTTATATGGTTACCACCCAGCGTTGTAAATGGTTTCTTGGCTTACAGGAAACCATTTGGCTTGTCACTCAATGTAAAGCCACCTGTAAAGGAAAGAAAAGCAATAAGAAGTGACAGGAAAGATGGGAGAAATAGGAAGAGAGGAGGGCAGGCACAGAAAAAGAATGATAAAGGCTAAGGAAGAAGTAGGCAGCACTACATCAAGTGAGTGGATGATGGTGAGAAATCGGAAGAGAGGAGGACAGGCACAGAAAAAGAATGATGAAGGCTAAGGAAGAAGTAGGCAGCACTACATCAAGTGAGTGGATGATGGTGAGAAATAGGAAGAGAGGAGGGCGGGCACAGAAAAAGAATGATAAAGGCTAAGGAAGAAGTAGGCAGCACTACATCAAGTGAGTGGATGATGGTGAGAAATAGGAAGAGAGGAGGACAGGCGCAGAAAAAGAATGATAAAGGCTAAGGAAGAAGTAGGCAGCACTACATCAAGTGAGTGGATGATGGTGAGAAATAGGAAGAGAGGAGGACAGGCACAGAAAAAGAATGATAAAGGCTAAGGAAGAAGTAGGCAGCACTACATCAAGTGAGTGGATGATGGTGATAAATAGGAAGAGAGGAGGACAGGCACAGAAAAAGAATAATAAAGGCTAAGGAAGAAGTAGGCAGCACTACATCAAGTGAGTGGATGATGGTGATAAATAGGAAGAGAGGAGGACAGGCACAGAAAAAGAATGATAAAGGCTAAGGAAGAAGTAGGCAGCACTACATCAAGTGAGTGGATGATGGTGAGAAATAGGAAGAGAGGAGGACAGGCACAGAAAAAGAATGATAAAGGCTAAGGAAGAAGTAGGCAGCACTACATCAAGTGAGTGGATGATGGTGAGAAATAGGAAGAGAGGAGGACAGGCACAGAAAAAGAATGATAAAGGCTAAGGAAGAAGTAGGCAGCACTACATCAAGTGAGTGGATGATGGTGAGAAATAGGAAGAGAGGAGGACAGGCACAGAAAAAGAATGATAAAGGCTAAGGAAGAAGTAGGCAGCACTACATCAAGTGAGTGGATGATGGTGAGAAATAGGAAGAGAGGAAGGCAGGCACAGAAAAAGAATGATAAAGGCTAAGGAAGAAGTTGCAGCACTACATCAACTGAGTGGATGATGGTGAGAAATAGGAAGAGAGGAGGGCAGGCACAGAAAAAGAATGATAAAGGCTAAGGAAGAAGTAGGCAGCACTACATCAAGTGAGTGGATGATGGTGAGAAATAGGAAGAGAGGAGGGCAGGCACAGAAAAAGAATGATAAAGGCTAAGGAAGAAGTAGGCAGCACTACATCAAGTGAGTGGATGATGGTGAGAAATAGGAAGAGAGGAGGGCAGGCACAGAAAAAGAATGATAAAGGCTAAGGAAGAGGTAGGCAGCACTACATCAAGTGAGTGGATGATGGTGAGAAATAGGAAGAGAGGAGGGCAGGCACAGAAAAAGAATGATAAAGGCTAAGGAAGAAGTAGGCAGCACTACATCAAGTGAGTGGATGATGGTGAGAAATAGGAAGAGAGGAGGGCAGGCACAGAAAAAGAATGATAAAGGCTAAGGAAGAAGTAGGCAGCACTACATCAAGTGAGTGGATGATGGTGAGAAATAGGAAGAGAGGAGGGCAGGCACAGAAAAAGAATGATAAAGGCTAAGGAAGAAGTAGGCAGCACTACATCAAGTGAGTGGATGATGGTGAGAAATAGGAAGAGAGGAGGGCAGGCACAGAAAAAGAATGATAAAGGCTACGGAAGAAGTAGGCAGCACTACATCAAGTGAGTGGATGATGGTAAGAAATAGGAAGAGAGGAGGGCAGGCACAGAAAAAGAATGATAAAGGCTACGGAAGAAGTAGGCAGCACTACATCAAGTGAGTGGATGATGGTGAGAAATAGGAAGAGAGGAGGGCAGGCACAGAAAAAGAATGATAAAGGCTACGGAAGAAGTAGGCAGCACTACATCAAGTGAGTGGATGAACCAGGTATTATTACTAAATTACCTTGACTATCCATTCATCTATCCAGCAGTCTGTCTCTCTCTCTCTTCATATATCACCATTTTGTAAACAGACACCAGTAAATAGATATATAGATAGAGAGAAAGAGATGGATGGATGGACGGACAGACAAATAGATGGATAGATAGGTAATGAGATAGACAAAAGGTTAGACAGACCGACAGAAGACTAGAATGATAGATGGATAGACAGACAAATAGATGGATAGAAATCAGACAGACAAAAGGTTAGACAGACAGACAGGAGACTAGAGTGACAGATGGATAGACAGACAGAAGGCTAGACAGAGAGACAGATCAGTAAGAAGCACTACTGAAATATTTGGATGGAAAATAATTTGCTGAGGAGAAGGAACGCACAGGTACAAAAATAAATCGCTTAAGAAAAGGGGTTAGGGAAGTGTGTGTGTGTGTGTGTTATGGTGGAGTAAAGGTAGAGGGGAAGGAGGGGAAGACACTGTGAGGCAAGATACGGGATTGAGACGGGAAGGGCATGAGGTGTGTGATGAGTGACGTGGAGAGGGGGAGAGGGAGGGGGAGGCCAAGGATGAAATGGAGGGATGGAGTGGAGAGGTATATGAGAGAAGGGGGTGTGAGCTGGAAGGATGGAGAGTGAGAGACTGACGAGGAGAGTGTATGTGAGTGAGGTGGAGGGGGGAAGAGGGAGGGGGAGGCCAAGGATGAGATGGAGGGATGGAGTGGAGATGTATATGAGAGAGGGGGGTGTGAGTTGGGAGCAGGGCAGTGAAATGGCGGGGGACAGGGCGATGTGGAGGCGTTTTGTTTGTGGCCACCCCGAACGGGATTGAGGCGTCTGGCAATAGATAGATAGATAGATGTGTGATCCGTGTGTGACAAAGGCGTAGATGGAGTATGGCTGATTCCAAACACCCGCTGCGATGGAAGGATAGAGACTGATAGGGAGAGACATGCACTGAGAAAGGTATGGATGAAGGTAGTACTGCATGGCTTCAAGAAACAGACGATCATGGATGCTAGTCATGAAGAAGTGCGCATCGTTCTACCACCAAACTCTGCACTGCCACCACCACACCCACCACACTGCATTCTCACCACCACATCCTTCCACCACACTGCATTCTTACCACCACATCCTTCCACCACACTGCATTCTCACCACCACATCCTTCCACCACACTGCATTGCCACCACCACATCCTTCCACCACACTACATTGCCACCACCATATCCTTCCACCACACTGCATTCTCACCACCACAACTGCATTCTCACCGCCACATCCTTTCACCACACTGCATTGCCACCACCACACTGCATTCTCACCACCACATCCTTCCACCACACTGCACTGCCACCACCATACAGTAATATCTATCTATCTATCTATTGCCAGACGCCTCAATCCCGTTTGGGGTGGCCACAAACAAATCGCCTCCACGTCACCCTGTCCCCCGCCATTTCACTGCCCCGCTCCCAACTCACACCCCCCTCTCTCATATACCTCTCCACCCCATCCCTCCATCTCATCCTTGGCCTCCCCCTCCCTCTTTCCCCCTCCACCTCACTCAAATACACTCTCCTCATCAGTCTTTCACCCTCCATCCTCTCCACATGGCCAAACCACCTCCGTGTGTTCAGTAATATAAATGTACTCAATAGTAATACCAGTCCCAGTGTAATTCTTTATTTTGTACAGCCTGGAGTGTACATTATTTTAGTACAATTAGTGGGTAATTTATTGTATTATTTCCCAAAGCACAGAAATTATAAATAGTTTTTTTTTTTTTTTTTTTGGGTGAAAGTCAAAGCAGAGGCAAAAATAATAATAATAATAATAATAATAATAATAATAATAATAATGATAATGATAATAATAATAATGATACTACTACTACTACTAATAATAATAATGATGATAATAATAATAATAATAATAATAATGATAATAATAATAATAATGATAATACTACTAATACTACTACTACTACTACTACTACTAATAATAATAATAATGATAATAATAATGATAATAATAATAATAATAAATGATAATGATAATAATAATAATAATAATAATAATAATAATAATAATCTCACCATTGTCCATCATCATCATCATCATTACTCTCTTCCTCCTCCTCCTCCACCTCTTCCTCCTCCTCCTCCTCCACCTCTTCCTCCTCCTCCTCCTCCTCCACCTCCACCTCTTCCTCCTCCTATTTCAGCTGGGAGTCCAATAGGTTACAAATGTGCTACTGTGCAAGCATGTGGAATGATAGATAGATAGACAGAGGGACACCTTCATGTGGTGGCACTGATATAACTGGTTGGATCCACTGCCTGGTTATACACACGTCCCTCTCTCTCTCCCAGTTATAACAATCTATCTATCTATCTATCTATATATCAAGACTGTGTAAACTTTCTCTTCTCTCTCTGTCTGTCTGTCTCTCTCTCTCTCAGGTATAACAATCTATCTATCTATCTATCTATACATCAAGACTGTGTAAACTTTCTCTCTCTGTCTGTCCGTGTCTCTCTCTCTCTCCCTCTTTCTCTCTCAGGTATAACAATCTATCTACCTCTATCTATCTTTCTATTTATATATCGACTAAACTTTCTCTTCTGTCTGTCTGTCTCTTTCTCTGCTCTCTCTCTCAGGTATAACAATCTATCTATCTATTTACCGGTATCTATCAAGCTCGTGTAAACTTTCTACGCGTCCTGTGCATAAATTCAATCTGTATAATCTTGCATATAAGGTAACAAAAACGCAAAATCTCGCTTCTAAATCCCCATATACTCAATTTCTCTTGCGTAAACAGTCTGCCTTTCCTCCAACGCACTCTGTCTATACTCCGTCTACTACTTGCTGGCCAGGGCTCGCACAGGGGCATTGAGGCTTGAGATATTCTTGCATATAATGAAAGCAAAATGCAAAATCTCGCTTCTAAATCTTCATATAGTCAATTTCTCTTGCATAATCAGTCTGCCTTCCCTCCAACGCACTCTATCTATACTCCGTCTACTTCTTGCTGGCCAGGGCTTGGACACGTGCATCCAGGCTTGATATATTCTTGTGTATGATGTCCAGATTCTGCGTAAACTTCTCCTGCACGCCGGACAGAAGATCGGCGTTGGAGTTGAGGGATGCGGCCAGTCGCGTCTGTGCCACGTCCAGCTGTTTGAGTGACCCGCTGAACTGCATCGCTGGGGAGAGAGAGGGAGGGCGTTAGGTGGTTGTAGTAGTAGTAGCTGTTGCCTAGGCAGTGTGGCCGAACAGCCCCGAGTCCCTAAGGAAGGCCACGGCCCAGACTGGGCTTTCCCACAGAGCTGTCAAGGAGTGTATGTTGTGTTGTTGGTGTAGGTGATTGTGTGCAATGCAGTCTTGCATAATGTGCTTAATAGTATGTGGTGCTGTGTTGCAGATTGTGTGCAATGCAGTCTTGCATAATGTGCTTAATAGTATGTGGTGCTGTGTTGCAGATTGTGTGCAATGCAGTCTTGCATAATGTGCTTAATAGTATGGGGTGCTGTGTTGCATCCTGGACAGGCATCAGTGGAGTCATCTGTCAGGCTTGTAACATCAAGTACTGCCGTCCGCCTGAACACCGCTGCTGCCGACACCATCTCCACCTCTCACTCACACGGACCTTCAGACCGAGGCCTGGGTCAAGTGGGAGTAGAGGGGGGGAGGAGGGAGGCGGAGAAAGGAGGAGTGAAGAAGATGGAGGGAAACCATTTGGCTTGTCACTCAATGTAACTACTCAGAAAAACCGGCAGTGTTTTTTGACGAGTGTGTTCCAGGTCACGGTGAATATTAAGTAACAGGATTAGTTTAGAGAGAGACTTAACATTCTTTTTCTGTGCCTGTCCTCCTCTCTTCCTATTTCTCACCATCATCCACTCACTTGATGTAGTGCTGCCTACTTCTTCCTTAGCCTTTATCATTCTTTTTCTGTGCCTGTCCTCCTCTCTTCCTATTTCTCACCATCATCCACTCACTTGATGTAGTGCTGCCTACTTCTTCCTTAGCCTTCATCATTCTTTTTCTGTGCCTGTCCTCCTCTCTTCCTATTTCTCACCATCATCCACTCACTTGATGTAGTGCTGCCTACTTCTTCCTTAGCCTTTATCATTCTTTTTCTGTGCCTGTCCTCCTCTCTTCCTATTTCTCACCATCATCCACTCACTTGATGTAGTGCTGCCTACTTCTTCCTTAGCCTTTATCATTCTTTTTCTGTGCCTGTCCTCCTCTCTTCCTATTTCTCACCATCATCCACTCACTTGATGTAGTGCTGCCTACTTCTTCCTTAGCCTTCATCATTCTTTTTCTGTGCCTGTCCTCCTCTCTTCCTATTTCTCACCATCATCCACTCACTTGATGTAGTGCTGCCTACTTCTTCCTTAGCCTTTATCATTCTTTTTCTGTGCCTGTCCTCCTCTCTTCCTATTTCTCACCATCATCCACTCACTTGATGTAGTGCTGCCTACTTCTTCCTTAGCCTTTATCATTCTTTTTCTGTGCCTGTCCTCCTCTCTTCCTATTTCTCACCATCATCCACTCACTTGATGTAGTGCTGCCTACTTCTTCCTTAGCCTTTATCATTCTTTTTCTGTGCCTGTCCTCCTCTCTTCCTATTTCTCACCATCATCCACTCACTTGATGTAGTGCTGCCTACTTCTTCCTTAGCCTTTATCATTCTTTTTCTGTGCCTGCCCTCCTCTCTTCCTATTTCTCATCATCATCCACTCACTTGATGTAGTGCTGCCTACTTCTTCCTTAGCCTTTATCATTCTTTTTCTGTGCCTGTCCTCCTCTCTTCCTATTTCTCACCATCATCCACTCACTTGATGTGGTGCTGCCTACTTCTTCCTTAGCCTTTATCATTCTTTTTCTGTGCCTGTCCTCCTCTCTTCCTATTTCTCACCATCATCCACTCACTTGATGTAGTGCTGCCTACTTCTTCCTTAGCCTTTATCATTCTTTTTCTGTGCCTGTCCTCCTCTCTTTCTATTTCTCACCATCATCCACTCACTTGATGTAGTGCTGCCTACTTCTTCCTTAGCCTTTATCATTCTTTTTCTGTGCCTGTCCTCCTCTCTTCCTATTTCTCACCATCATCCACTCACTTGATGTAGTGCTGCCTACTTCTTCCTTAGCCTTTATCATTCTTTTTCTGTGCCTGTCCTCCTCTCTTTCTATTTCTCACCATCATCCACTCACTTGATGTAGTGCTGCCTACTTCTTCCTTAGCCTTTATCATTCTTTTTCTGTGCCTGTCCTCCTCTCTTCCTATTTCTCACCATCATCCACTCACTTGATGTAGTGCTGCCTACTTCTTCCTTAGCCTTTATCATTCTTTTTCTGTGCCTGTCCTCCTCTCTTCCTATTTCTCACCATCATCCACTCACTTGATGAAGTGCTGCCTACTTCTTCCTTAGC
>NC_136962.1:1947500-1952500 GCF_032717465.1 Coenobita brevimanus
CTGCTTCTGGATGGTTAATAACTTTCTCTACGCTGTTACTGAAAGATATTACTGATACCAGATTTTTCCAATAGCACAAAAGGGATTTGAAAGTTACAATACGGAAAATAATGGGCGAGGAATGAGGTGCTAAAAAAAAAAATCTATAAGTAGGAAGCGCTAAGACTTCGAAGTATCACTAGAATGTTACTATAATTTTCAAAATATCGTTAAATTTCATATTTTTAGGATATATGAAATTGGTTCCATGAACGAGAATAATCGTGAATAAAAATGAATATATTTTCGTTGATGCAGATGCAAAATTAAAGTAGCAAGTTTTAAATAAATGTTTCTATCATTATTGTATTAAGGAAGAACAAGAAATAATGTAAGTTTAAGTAATTTCACATATATATTTTTCCGTAAACCTAAACCAGATGCTTGAGAAATAACTTGATGGCGTCCCCAGCAACCAAGCCATCTCCCTATAAATGTTTCCATCATTATGACATTAAGGAAGAATGAAAAATAATATAAGTTTAAGTAATTTCACATATATATTTTTCCGTAAACCTAAACCAGATGCTTAGGAGATAATTTGTTGATGGCGTCCCTAGCAACCAAGCCATCTCCCTATAAATGTTTCCATCATTATAACATTAAGGAAGAATGAAAAATAATATAAGTTTAAGTCATTTCACATATATATATTTTTCCGTAAACCTAAACCAGATGCTTAGGAGATAATTTGTTGATGGCGTCCCTAGCAACCAAGCCATCTCCCTAGCAACCAAGGACTCTGGTAAGTAGTACGATAAGAGGCCATTGAGATCTCGTGTTATTATCAGTATTTTTATAATTTCTCGGCATTTTCGATCTATTTTCAACCCCTAAAATGAAAAAAGCCCTTCCATATCATATTCTTTCCATCTCCAGACCATGTTTTTGCAATTTTGGGTAATATTTTCGATTTAGGAGGGGTTAGGTTGACTCCAATGAGATTTTTGGCGTCAAGAGGTGCCCCCAAATCTACATATACCTGGAAACAAAACTGGAAAATAATTAAAAATGATATTCAAAATTTTTATGGGGGTTAGACTTGAAAATTTTGACTAAATGATGATTAGGTATTATAGTTTCAGCCAAAAACAGAATTACAAGATTTCGATTAATTTTTTTTAGTATTATAGACAATTTTGAGACTTTTCCTCCATGGCATTATCATCTCGAGTTATTTTTCTTTTACTCTTGAAGGTTAGGTCAGGTTAGGTCAGGGTATCTTTAAGAGTATAAATAAATCACTTAGGAAAAGGTGCTTGGCCATGTGGAGAGGATGGAGAGTGAGAGACTGATGAGGAGAGTGTGTGTGAGGTGGAGGGGGGAGAGGGAGGGGGAGGCCAAGGATGAGATGGAGGGATGGAGTGGAGAGGTATATGAGAGAGGGGGGTGTGAGCTGGGGGGATGGAGAGTGAGAGACTGATGAGGAGAGTGTATGTGAGTCAGGTGGAGGGGGGGAGAGGGAGGGGGAGGCCAAGGATGAGATGGAGAGGTATATGAGAGAGGGGGGTGTGAGCTGGGAGCAGGGCAGTGAAATGGCAGGGGACAGGGTGACATGGAGGTGATTTGTTTGTGGCCACCCCTTACAGGATTAAGGTGCCTGGCAATAGATAGATAGGTTTCAGTAATTTACATAGGATAAGCTACAAGTAGAGCCACATTTTTGCAATATTAAAAGACAAGATATTTTGACTAATCATTGGTCTATCTATCTTTCTATTGCCAGATGCCTTAATCCTGTAGGGGGTGGCCACAAACAAATCACCTCCACGTCACCCTGTCCCCCGCTGTTATTATATATCGTGCTGATACCTGTTTTCGTGAGCACCAAAAGTCAAAACGATTTTTAATTATGATCGATTCTGACTTTCCATTTTGTAAACAATCCCAGCGTTGCCAGATGCCATAATCCCATATTCTATCTATCTATCTATTGCCAGATGCCATAATCCCATATTCTATCTATCTATCTATTGCCAGACGCCATAATCCCATATTCTATCTATCTATCTATTGCCAGATGCCATAATCCCATATTCTATCTATCTATCTATTGCCAGATGCCATAATCCCATATTCTATCTATCTATCTATTGCCAGACGCCATAATCCCATATTCTATCTATCTATCTATTGCCAGATGCCATAATCCCATATTCTATCTATCTATCTATTGCCAGATGCCATAATCCCATATTCTATCTATCTATCTATTGCCAGATGCCATAATCCCATATTCTATCTATCTATCTATTGCCAGATGCCATAATCCCATATTCTATCTATCTATCTATTGCCAGATGCCATAATCCCATATTCTATCTATCTATCTATTGCCAGATGCCATAATCCCATATTCTATCTATCTATCTATTGCCAGATGCCATAATCCCATATTCTATCTATCTATCTATTGCCAGACGCCATAATCCCATATTCTATCTATCTATCTATTGCCAGACGCCATAATCCCATATTCTATCTATCAATCTATTGCCAGATGCCATAATCCCATATTCTATCTATCTTTCTATTGCCAGATGCCTTAATCCTGTAGGGGGTGGCCACAAACAAATCACCTCCACGTCACCCTGTCCCCCGCTGTTATTATATATTGTGCTGATACCTGTTTTTGTGAGCACCAAAAGTCAAAACGATTTTTAATTATGGTCGATTCTGACTTTCCATTTTGTAAACAATCCCAGCATTGCCAGATGCCATAATCCCATATTCTATCTATCTATCTATTGCCAGACGCCATAATCCCATATTCTATCTATCTATCTATTGCCAGATGCCATAATCCCATATTCTATCTATCTATCTATTGCCAGATGCCATAATCCCATATTCTATCTATCTATCTATTGCCAGATGCCATAATCCCATATTCTATCTATCTGTCTATTGCCAGATGCCATAATCCCATATTCTATCTATCTATCTATTGCCAGATGCCATAATCCCATATTCTATCTATCTGTCTATTGCCAGACACCATAATCCCATATTCTATCTATCTATCTATTGCCAGACACCATAATCCCATATTCTATCTATCTATCTATTGCCAGACACCATAATCCCATATTCTATCTATCTATCTATTGCCAGATGCCATAATCCCATATTCTATCTATCTATCTATTGCCAGATGCCATAATCCCATATTCTATCTATCTATCTATTGCCAGATGCCATAATCCCATATTCTATCTATCTATCTATTGCCAGATGCCATAATCCCATATTCTATCTATCTATCTATTGCCAGACGCCATAATCCCATATTCTATCTATCTATCTATTGCCAGATGCCATAATCCCATATTCTATCTATCTATCTATTGCCAGATGCCATAATCCCATATTCTATCTATGTATCTATTGCCAGATGCCATAATCCCATATTCTATCTATCTATCTATTGCCAGATGCCATAATCCCATATTCTATCTATGTATCTATTGCCAGATGCCATAATCCCATATTCTATCTATCTATCTATTGCCAGATGCCATAATCCCATATTCTATCTATCTATCTATTGCCAGATGCCATAATCCCATATTCTATCTATCTATCTATTGCCAGATGCCATAATCCCATATTCTATCTATCTATCTATTGCCAGATGCCATAATCCCATATTCTATCTATCTGTCTATTGCCAGACACCATAATCCCATATTCTATCTATCTATCTATTGCCAGACACCATAATCCCATATTCTATCTATCTATCTATTGCCAGATGCCATAATCCCATATTCTATCTATCTATCTATTGCCAGATGCCATAATCCCATATTCTATCTATCTATCTATTGCCAGATGCCATAATCCCATATTCTATCTATCTATCTATTGCCAGACGCCATAATCCCATATTCTATCTATCTATCTATTGCCAGATGCCATAATCCCATATTCTATCTATCTATCTATTGCCAGACACCATAATCCCATATTCTATCTATCTATCTATTGCCAGACACCATAATCCCATATTCTATCTATCTATCTATTGCCAGACGCCATAATCCCATATTCTATCTATCTATCTATTGCCAGATGCCATAATCCCATATTCTATCTATCTATCTATTGCCAGACACCATAATCCCATATTCTATCTATCTATCTATTGCCAGACACCATAATCCCATATTCTATCTATCTATCTATTGCCAGACACCATAATCCCATATTCTATCTATCTATCTATTGCCAGACGCCATAATCCCATATTCTATCTATCTGTCTATTGCCAGACGCCATAATCCGGTAAGGGGTGGCCATTTGACTTTGAGTTAGTTGTTTTACGGGGAGGGGCACTAACCCTCCACCAACCCACTTGTTGACACGTAGGCAGCACGTATGGTTTGGTTATATGGTTACCACCCAGCGTTGTAAATGGTTTCTTGGCTTACAGGAAACCATTTGGCTTGTCACTCAATGTAAAGCCACCTGTAAAGGAAAGAAAAGCAATAAGAAGTGACAGGAAAGATGGGAGAAATAGGAAGAGAGGAGGACAGGCACAGAAAAAGAATGATAAAGGCTAAGGAAGAAGTAGGCAGCACTACATCAAGTGAGTGGATGATGGTGAGAAATAGGAAGAGAGGAGGACAGGCACAGAAAAAGAATGATAAAGGCTAAGGAAGAAGTAGGCAGCACTACATCAAGTGAGTGGATGATGGTGAGAAATAGGAAGAGAGGAGGGCAGGCACAGAAAAAGAATGATAAAGGCTAAGGAAGAAGTAGGCAGCACTACATCAAGTGAGTGGATGATGGTGAGAAATAGGAAGAGAGGAGGGCAGGCACAGAAAAAGAATGATAAAGGCTAAGGAAGAAGTAGGCAGCACTACATCAAGTGAGTGGATGATGGTGAGAATTAGGAAGAGAGGAGGACAGGCACAGAAAAAGAATGATAAAGGCTAAGGAAGAAGTAGGCAGCACTA
>NC_136962.1:1957500-1967500 GCF_032717465.1 Coenobita brevimanus
TAACACCAGACCAGTGCACCAGCTGCAGCACATAATGGAACATCTAACACCAGACCAGTGCACCAGCTGCAGCACATAATGGAACATCTAACACCAGACCATAGCACCAGCTGCAGCACATAATGGAACATCTAACACCAGACCAGTGCACCAGCTGCAGCACATAATGGAACATCTAACACCAGACCAGTGCACCAGCTGCAGCACATAATGGAACATCTAACACCAGACCACAGCACCAGCTGCAGCACATAATGGAATATCTAACACCAGACCAGTGCAGAAGAGTTGGAATTGCACAGGAGGTTGGGGCATCGAACTGGCTCACAACCCTGCCTCTCAAGGCCAAAGGCTTCCACTTCAACAAACAAGAATTTATTGCCGCCACAGCCTTGAGATATGGGTGGCCAATACAGAACCTACCTCAACACTGTGCCTGTGGCACTGCCTTTGATGCAAACCATGCAATGGTATGCAAGAAGGGAGGCTTTGTTTGCATCCGACACGATGAAGTACGCAACCTCACTGCCAAAATGCTGCAGGAAATATGCCATGATGTCACGACTGAGCCTGCTGTGCCACCCCTGGACGGCGAGCACTTCACCCACAGAACAGCATGAGCCAGCTGTGCCACCCCTGGACGGCCAGCACTTCACCCACAGAACAGCAAACACATCAAATGATGCCAGAGTGGATGTCAGTTTCTGGACACGTGGGCAGAGGGCGTTCTTCGACATCAGGATATTTGATCCCATGGCAGCATGTCATCGTGAACTGTGTCTCGAAGCTGCACACAAGAGGAATGAGCAAGAAAATAACAGAAATTATCAAGAAAGGATCCAACATGTGCACCACGGTGGATTCACTGCCCTTGTGTTCACGACATCAGGTGGGATGGGTCCAGAGGCAGTGAGATTCTATTCGAGACTGGCAGAGGTTCTTTCTGAGAAGAAACGTCAACCGCAGAGTTCTGTTATGGCCTGGATGAGATGTGGACTGTCATTCTCCCTCGTGAGGTCTGCTCTGCTATGTCTCAGAGGCACAAGATCATCAGCCCTCAGGCCTGTCTCTCTGGCGGGTATGGATTACGAAGCTACGGTGGTCGAGAGTCACATAGACCAGCGACTCCAATAGTTTAATGTCTTTATTTACACTGTACTATCAATAAATATAAAATAATAATAGTAATAGTAATAGTAATAGTAGATGGTTGGTCACCACAGCCGTTGGCGTGCTTGGGGCCAACGCATTGTAATATAAGGGTTAGTGTTAACCTTCACATTACAACTACAAATGTCAACTGTATTAGCAAGGTTGGTTTTGATCTTCACTATATAATTCACCAATGGATGGAGGTGGTGGTAGTAGTAGTAGTAGTAGTTGTTGTTGTTGTTGTAGTGGTGGTAGTAGTAGTAGTTGTTGTTGTAGTGGTGGTAGTAGTAGTAGTTGTTGTTGTAGTGGTGGTAGTAGTAGTAGTAGTAGTGCTTGGGGCCAATGGATTGTAATATAAGGGTTAGTGTTAACCTTCACATTACAACTCCAAATGTCAACTGTAGTAGCAAGGTGGGGGCAGATCTTCACTATATAATTCACCAATGGATGCAGGTGGTGGTAGTAGCAGTTGTTGTTGTTGTTGTTGTTGTAGTGGTGGTGGTAGTAGTAGTAGTTGTTGTTGTTGTTGTAGTGGTGGTGGTAGTAGTAGTAGTAGTTGTTGTAGTAGTAGTAGTAGTAATAAGAGGGTTAGTGTTAACCTTCACATTACAACTCCAAATGTCAACTGTAGTAGCAAGGTGGGGGCTGAGCTGCACTATATAATTCACCAATGGATGGAGGTGGTAGTGGTAGTAGTAGTAGTAGTTGTTGTTGTTGTTGTTGTTGTAGTGGTGGTAGTAGTAGTAGTAGTAGTAGTAATAGTACTGTAGATGGTTGGTCAGTAGTAGTAGTCGTTGTTGTAGTAGTAGTAGTAGTAATATAAGGGTTAGTGTTAACCTTCACATTACAACTCCAAATGTCAACTGTAGTAGCAAGATGGGGGCAGATCTTCACTATATAATTCACCAATGGATGGAGGTGACTTAAAAAAAGTAGTTGTAGTAGTAAAAGTAGTAATAACAGTAGTAGCAGTAGTGGTCGTAGTAGTAGTAGTAGTGGTAATAAATCACTTATGCAGAGGTGTTAGGTGGTACTGGAAGCATTTTTATAACACAAAAGAAGAGAGTAAAATGCAACAAAATGAATCACTAACGAAAAGCTCAGTAAGGTGTAATAAACAAAATAAATCACATAAGTAAAGGTGTTAGGCAATATTGGAAGGATTTATAGAGCACAGAATAAGAGAGTAAGATGCAACAAAATAAATCACTTACAAAAAGGTCTTAGGGAGCTTTGGTGATAATAGGAAGGATTTATATAACACAGAAGAGGACAGTAAGGCATAATAAACAAAATAAATCACTTAGGAAAAGGTGTTAGGTGATATTGGAATGAATTATGTAACACAGAAGAAGAGAGTAAGGTGTAACAAAATAAATCACATAAGAAAAGGTGTTAAGGGGCTTCCTTGACTGATGAAACTGCCGAGCCTAATTACTTCACTCTCAAACAGCCTCGTTCGGTGGAGGATCATTACCTACCTCAAACGATCGCCAAGATAACAGGGCAATTGACAGTTCCGTTCGGTGATGCTGTAATTGCCACGAGAGAGACCTGTATTGGCTATGAGATCTGTGAGGAGCTGTGGAACCCTGAGAGGTGAGCCAACGACCTTGTTATGATCGTTAGTGTCGTTAGTGCCATCGTTAGCGTCGTTAGTGCCATCGTTAGCATCGTTAGTGCCATCATTAGCATCGTTAACACCATCGTTAGCTTTGTTATCATCGTTAGTGTCGTTAGTGCCGTAATTAGCATCGTTAGCATCATCGTTAGCTTTGTTATCATCATTAGCATCGTTAGTGCCATCATTAGCATTGTTAGCTTTGTTATCATCGTTAGTGCCATCATTAGCATCATTAGCATCATCATTAGCTTTGTTATCATCATTAGCACCATCGTTAGTGTCATTAGTGCCATAATTATCATCATTAGCACCATCGTTAGCTTTGTTATCATCGTTAGCACCATCTCTAGCATCGTTAGCATCATCGTTAGCTTCATTAGCATCGTTAGCACCATATATAGCATCATTAGCATCATCACTAGCATCGTTAGTGCCATAATTAGCATCGTTAGCATTGTTATTGTTGTTGTTATCATTGTTTTAGTTCTTATCATCATTTTTGTTCTTGATACACCAGTCCTATATGAGACAGCCCTAGCATGTATTCAGTATGGACGGTGGGTGTTAGTGCCAAAGTGGTGACATGTAAAAATACCCCCGCTAATACCACTACACCAGTCCTGTATGTGACAGCCCTAGCATGTATTCAGTATGGACGGTGGGTGTTAGTGCCAAAGTGGTGACATGTAAAAATACCTCCGCTAATACCAATACACCAGTCCTGTATGAGACAGCCCTAGCGTGTATTCAATATGGACGGTGGGTGTTAGTGCCAAAGTGGTGACATGTAAAAATACCCCCGCTAATACCAATACACCAGTCCTGTATGAGACAGCCCTAGCATGTATTCAATATGGACGGTGGGTGTTAGTGCCAAAGTGGTGACATGTAAAAATACCCCCGCTAATACCAATACACCAGTCCTGTATGAGACAGCCCTAGCATGTATTCA
This sequence comes from Coenobita brevimanus, assembly GCF_032717465.1. NCBI lineage: Eukaryota > Metazoa > Arthropoda > Malacostraca > Decapoda > Coenobitidae > Coenobita > Coenobita brevimanus. The sequence continues at coordinate 1,961,229 of NC_136962.1, forward strand.
GTATGGACGGTGGGTGTTAGTGCCAAAGTGGTGACATGTAAAAATACCCCCGCTAATACCAATACACCAGTCCTGTATGAGACAGCCCTAGCACATATTCAGTATGGACGGTGGGTGTTAGTGCCAAAGTGGTGACATGTAAAAAATACCCCCGCTAATACCAATACACCAGTCCTGTATGAGACAGCCCTAGCATGTATTCAGTATGGACGGTGGGTGTTAGTGCCAAAGTGGTGACATGTAAAAATACCCCCGCTAATACCAATACACCAGTCCTGTATGAGACAGCCCTAGCATGTATTCAGTATGGACGGTGGGTGTTAGTGCCAAAGTGGTGACATGTAAAAATTCCCCCGCTAATACCAATACACCAGTCCTGTATGAGACAGCCCTAGCATGTATTCAGTATGGACGGTGGGTGTTGTAGCCAAAGTGGTGACATGTAAAAATACCCCCGCTACTACCACTACACCAGTCCTGTATGAGACAGCCCTAGCATGTATTCAGTATGGACGGTTGGTGTTAGTGCCAAAGTGGTGACATGTAAAAATACCCCCGCTAATACCACTACACCAGTCCTGTATGAGACAGCCCTAGCATGTATTCAGTATGGACGGTTGGTGTTAGTGCCAAAGTGGTGACATGTAAAAATACCCCCGCTAATACCACTACACCAGTCCTGTATGAGACAGCCCTAGCATGTATTCAATATGGACGGTGGGTGTTAGTGCCGAAGTGGTGACGTGTAAAAATACCCCCGCTAATACCAATACACCAGTCCTGTTTGAGACAGCCCTAGCATGTATTCTATATGGACGGTGGGTGTTAGTGCCAAAGTGGTGACATGTAAAAATACCCCCTGAATGAGACAGTCCTAGCATGTATTCAATATGGACGGTGGGTGTTAGTGCCAAAGTGGTGACATGTTGAGGAATGCTTACCCTGCTATTTATTTATTTATCGTTTATTCCAGCTCTCACATTGCGATGGGTCTGGATGGGGTGGAGATCTTCGTAAACGGATCAGGGTCGTACACGGAGATCCGGAAGGGCCATGTCACCAGAGACCTTGTTGTGTCAGCCACTGCGCGCTCCGGTGGATGCTATCTGTTTGCCAACCTCAGGGGCTGCGATGGTGAGTAGATAGATAGATAGATAGATAGATGGATAGATAGATAGATGGATAGGTACATAGGTAGGTAGTGAAGTTGAAACAGTGGGTAATTATATACAGTATATATATTGTGATAGGTGGGGGCGCTCACCATCCACTTACTCGATGTAGTGCTGCTCTCAGGTGTCTGCCCTTTCCTTTCCTCCATCCTTCTTTCCTTCCATCCTCTTCTGTCTTTCTTTCCTTCATTCTTTCCTCTTCCTTCTGCCTGTGGGTGACTTTACACTCCCTCTTCTGTCTTTCTTTCCTTCATTCTTTCCTCTTCCTTCTGCCTGTGGGTGACTTTACACTCCCTCTTCTGTCTTTCTTTCCTTCATTCTTTCCTCTTCCTTCTGCCTGTGGGTGACTTTACACTCCCTCTTCTGTCTTTCTTTCCTTCATTCTTTCCTCTTCCTTCTGCCTGTGGGTGACTTTACACTCCCTCTTCTGTCTTTCTTTCCTTCATTCTTTCCTCTTCCTTCTGCCTGTGGGTGACTTTACACTCCCTCTTCTGTCTTTCTTTCCTTCATTCTTTCCTCTTCCTTCTGCCTGTGGATGACTTTACACTCCCTCTTCTGTCTTTCTTTCCTTCATTCTTTCCTCTTCCTTCTGCCTGTGGGTGACTTTACACTCCCTCTTCTGTCTTTCTTTCCTTCATTCTTTCCTCTTCCTTCTGCCTGTGGGTGACTTTACACTCCCTCTTCTGTCTTTCTTTCCTTCATTCTTTCCTCTTCCTTCTGCCTGTGGGTGACTTTACACTCCCTCTTCTGTCTTTCTTTCCTTCATTCTTTCCTCTTCCTTCTGCCTGTGGGTGACTTTACACTCCCTCTTCTGTCTTTCTTTCCTTCATTCTTTCCTCTTCCTTCTGCCTGTGGGTGACTCTACACTCCCTCTTCTGTCTTTCTTTCCTTCATTCTTTCCTCTTCCTTCTGCCTGTGGGTGACTCTACACTGAGTGACAAGCCAAATGGTTTCCTGTACACCAGGAAACCATTTGCTACGCTGGGTGGTAACCATAACACCAAATTATGGCGCCTGGTGGTTTAGTGGGTAATCAAGGCGCTCCAATTGGATTGAGCCGGTGCAGGTTTATATCCAAGGGGTGGTTGGGGTTTATTGCTCATGTAATGCCACTCAGGGATGAGTGAGGCTGGTCACTCTCATCTTAAATGTCAGCATCAACTTGCCTAGCCCCGGCCTCCTACGCTCCTCATGGGGCAACACAGGATTGGATGATGGATATATATATATATATATATATATATATAGATATATATACTCTGTATATAAAGGAAGATATATAGATGGATAGATATTCACAAGAAGATAGATAGATAGACAGATAGATGGATGAATAGATAGATTGATAGATAGATAGATAGATAGGTAATAATAATAGTAATAATAATAATAATGATAATAATAATAATAATAATAATATAAATAATAATAATAATAATAATAAAAATAATCATATTCCATCTCCATCTCATCTTTGGTCTCCCCCTCCACCACACTCACTCACACTCTCCTAGTCAGTCTCTCATCCTTCATGCACTCCATCCCTCCACCTCACTCAATATCCCTCCATCTCATCCTCAGTCTACCCCTCCACCACACTCACACACTTTCCTAGTCAGTCTCTCAATCCTCATCCCTCCACCTCATCCTCGGTCTACCCCTCCACCAGGGGATCGCGTTTACTTCTCCGGAGACTCCATGATTGGCTTGAACGGCTGCATAGTGGCCCGGGCAACCCTGTACAGCCTCTCGGAAGTGGAAGTTGTTGTGGCGACGATCGATCTTGACGATGTTCGCAGTTACCGAACCCTAATCAGGAGTAGGTGTCTACGTGCGGCTCATAGCAGTGCCTACCCACGTGTGCAGGTGAGGGAGAGAGGGAGAGAGAGAGAGAGAAATAGAAAGATAGACAGAGTAATGGATATGAGTGTAGAGAGAGAGAGATGGAAAGACAGACAGACAGACAGAAAGATAGGAGTGTAGAGAGAGAGAGAGAGAGAGAGAGACAGACAGACAGAGAGACAGAAAGATAGGAGTGTAGAGAGAGAGAGAGAGAGAGTTGGATAGACAGACAGACAGACAGAAAGATAGGAGTGGAGAGAGAGAGAGAGAGAGAGAGAGAGATGGAAAGACAGACAGACAGACAGAAAGATAGGAGTGTAGAGAGAGAGAGAGAGAGAGAGAGAGATGGAAAGACAGACAGACAGACAGAAAGATAGGAGTGGAGAGAGAGAGAGAGAGAAAGAGAGAGAGAGAGAGAGATGGAAAGACAGACAGACAGACAGAAAGATAGGAGTGTAGAGAGAGAGAGAGAGAGAGAGAGAGTTGGATAGACAGACAGACAGACAGAAAGATGTGAGTGTAGAGAGAGAGAGAGAGAGAGAGAGAGAGAGAGATGGAAAGACAGACAGACAGACAGAAAGATGTGAGTGTAGAGAGAGGGAGAGAGAGAGAGAGATGGAAAGACAGACAGACAGACAGAAAGATACGAGAGTAGAGAGAGAGAGAGAGAGAGAGAGAGAGAGATGGAAAGACAGACAGACAGACAGAAAGATAGGAGTGTAGAGAGAGAGAGATAGAGAGAGAGAGAGAGAGAGAGATGGAAAGACAGACAGACAGACAGAAAGATATGAGTGTAGAGAGGGAGAGAGAGAGAAAGAGAGAGAGAGATGGAAAGACAGACAGACAGACAGAAAGATATGAGTGGAGAGAGGTAGAGAGAGAGAGAAGACTGAAGGATGGACAGAGAAATGGAAAGATAGAAGAGGGAGAGAGAGAGAGAGATGAAAAGGGAAATAGAAAGATAGACAGACACAAAGAAAGAAAGAAAGAGAGAAATATATATTTTTTCTTCCCTCTAGATAGATAGATAGAGATAGATAAAGAGAAAGAGAGAAGGGGGGAGAGAAGATAGATAGATAGAGAGAGAGAGAGAGAAGATAGATAGATAGATAGAGAGAGAGAGAGAGAGAGAAGGGGGAAGAGAAAATATATGGATAGATAGATAGATAGAAAATTAACACATGAGAGAAGGGGGGAGAGTAGATAGATGGATAGATAGATAGATAGAAAATTAACACATGAGAGAAGGGGGGAGAGTAGATAGATGGATAGATAGATAGATAGAAAATTAACACATGAGAGAAGGGGGGGAGAGAGAGGACAGATAGATAGATAGATAGATAGACAGCTAGATGGACAGCAAACTAACATGGCATATATCCACAACAGGTCAATTTCTCAGTGTCGACCTCCGATGAGCTATTCCTCCCCTCGTGCTCTCCGATTGACTTCAACCTGCCGACCCCAGAGGAGGAGATCACGTATGGGCCCGCGTGCTGGCTGTGGGACTACCTACGCCGGTCGGGCCAGGGCGGGTTCCTCCTGCCTCTCTCTGGGGGCGTCGATTCGTCCTCAACGGCTGCCATCGTTTACTCAATGTGCGATTTGGTGGTGAAGGCTGTGGCGAATGGAGAGGAGAAGGTGTGTGGTGGTTGTGCTGGCTGTGGTAGTAGTAGTAGTAATAATAGTAATAATAATAATAATAATAATAATAAGAATAATAGTAGTAGTAGTAGTAGTAATAATAATAATAATAATAATAATAATAATAACAACAACAACAGTAGCAGTAGTAGTAGTAATAATAGTAGTAGTGGCAATAATAATAATAATAATAATAATAATAATAGTAATAATAATAATTTGGTGGTGAAGGCTGTGGCAAGTGGAGAGGAGGTGTGTGGTGGTTGTGGTGGTGGTAGTAGTGGTGGTAGTAGTAGTAGTAGTAGTAGTAGTAATAATAATAATAATAATAATAGTAGAAATGATAACAGTAATAGTAATAATAGTATAATAATAATAATAATAATAATAATTTGGTCATTGAGGCTGTGGCGAATGGAGAGGAGAAGGTGTGTGGTGGTTGTGGTAATTGTGGTTGTAGTAGTAGTAATAATAGTAATAATAATAATAATAATAGCAGTAGAATAATAATAATAATAATAATAATAATAATAATAACAATAATAATAATAACAATAATAATAATAACAACAATAGCAGTAGTAGTAGTAGTAATAGTAGTAGCAGCAATAATAATAATAATAATAATAATAATAATAAAAATACTTCATGTACTCCCAGGTGTTAGAAGATGTGCGCAGGATCGTATCACAGGCCGAATACATTCCTAGAGATCGTCGAGAACTCTGCGGTCGGCTCTTCCACACTGTTTACATGGCCTCGGAGAACTCATCGCAGGAGACGAAGGCCAGGGCGAAACTCTTGGCCCAGCAGATCGGCAGGTGAGAGAGAGAGAGAGAGAGAGAGAGAGAGAGAGGGAGAGAAGGAGAGAGAGAGAGAGTTACATAGAGTTACATAGATACACAGACCACACAGACCTTACGGTCCCTACGAGGTGGTCCGGCCTGAATCCTAATATAGTGCATAGGAGCAGGAGAAAAGGATAGCACAGCAGAAGGCTCTCTCCCCCACCCTCCAGACCCTCCGGTATTTGCCGTACAGGAAACAAGAGAGGAAGTAATACCTTGCAGGAATGAACCACCTGAAGGAATTTTATAGGATCGGCAGAAAGTAGAATAATATGCAAAAGGAATATTTGGGCATACAGCCACATACTTACTCTATGCATGCAATATTTTTGTTTTTAATCAGAAGATGAATAGAATGTTTATCTATTATATATATTCTAAAATATTGTCTGTGTCTAATAGTCACATGAATGCAGACGCGAATATACAATAATTGCTCCATGCTAACTAAACGATAGCAATTTCGTCGAGATACATGTCCAGTCTCTTTTTAAACATATTTATGGCACCACTCTCAATCACATTCCCAGGGAGTTTATTCCATTGGCTTACAACAGAGGAAGTGAAGAAGTTTTTGGTTGTATCAAGATTAGCCCTCCTTGCTGGCAACTTACTACCATTACCTCCAGTTACAGTCTCGGCAATTACTGAGAGAGGGAGAGGGAGAGAATGAGAGAGAGAGAGTGAATATATACATCCTTACATATATAGACATAAAGATAGATAAGCAGATAGATAGAAACACACACACACTCCCTCACACACA
>NC_136962.1:1970000-1980000 GCF_032717465.1 Coenobita brevimanus
CATTCATTCATTCCTTCTCTTCTTTCTTTCTTTCTTCCTTCCTTCCCTCCTTCCTTCCTTCCTTCATTTCCTTCCTTCTTTCCTTCATTCATTCCTTCCTTCCTTCCTTCCCTCCTTTGTTCCTTCCTTCATTTCCTTCTTTCTTTCCTTCATTCATTCGTTCATTCATTCATTCCTTTCTTCCATCCCTCATTCGTTCATTCCTTCCCTTCTTCCTTCCTTCCTTCCTTCATTTCCTTCCTTCTTTCTTTCCTTCATTCATTCTTTCCTTTCTTCCTTCCCTCATTCGTTCGTTCCTTCCTTCTTTCCTTCCTTCCTGCCTTCCTTCCTTCCTTCTTTATATCTTTTCTATTCTAATGATATGTATGTATATATGTATGATAACACATACATAGGTGAATGCATGTATGTATACTGTATGTGTATGTAGGCTTGATATTCAGGTGTGTGTGTGTGTATGTGCATCTTATTTCTACATGTGTGTGTGTGTGTGTATGTGCATCTTATTTCTACACATGTGTGTGTGTGTGTGTGTGTGTGTGTGTGTGTGTGTGGATTATGGCATCTGGCTGTAGATATATACATAGATATATTTTCATCATTACTACCACCACTCCTACCACAACTACCACAATTGCAGGTGGCGGAGAAGGTCAAGTTGTTTTTCCGGTACTATAGTGTAAATCGGCACAAGATGACCATTCTCACCCCGGCCTACCACGCCGAGAGTTACTCACCGGACGACCACCGCTTCGACCACCGGCCCTTCCTCTATAACTACCGCTGGCTGTGGCAATTCAGGGCCATTGATAAGGCCGTGAGTACCCATCCACTCGCCTGATGTAGCAAAATATTAGTACCCATCCACCCACCTGATGTAGTGAAATATTAGTACCCATCCACTCACCTGATGTAGCAAAATCTTTAACTCTATTTTTGTTTGTTATTTTCATCGTCATTCAGGGCCATCGATAAGGCCGTGAGTACCCATCCACTCACCTGATGTAGCAAAATATTAGTACCCATCCACTCACCTGATGTAGTGAAATCCATAATTGTTTAGCAGCATTGTTTTCTTCATCATCGTCCGTTCCACCTTAACTACCGCTGGCCGTGAGTACCCATCCACTCACCTGATGTAGCAATTCTTTTTTCATGCTGTTCGTTCTATCGTTTCCGTCTTCACTTGTTCCTCTATAACTACCGTCAATAGAGTGGTTAGTACCCTTGTTTATACCACCATCCACTCACCTGATGGAGTGAAATCGATAATAATTGTGTATTTTCATGGCATTCTTCTCTTAAGTTATTTTCATAGTTGATTTATTTGGATTACTACCCTTTTTCTATACCTGTTTTATTTTACCATCCACTCATCTGATGTAGTGAAACTGGTAATAATTGTGTATTTTTGATGCATTTTTCTCTTTGTTAATTTATTAGTATCCTTATTTTAAATGGGTGTTAGTGTACCATCCATTCACCTGATGTAGTGAAATCTCGTGTGACTCTAGATTTGGTTGCAAATTTGGGTTTATAGTTTGCTCATGTAATAATAATAATAATAATGATAATAATAATAATAATAATAATAATAATAATAATAATCTATCTCTTTATCTATAGCCCAACGCCCTAATCCCGCAAAGGGTGGCCGCAGACAAAACGCCTCCAATGATACCATTTGACTGCCCTCCCCCCAACTCACCCCCTCCCTCAATCACCTCTCAACTCCATCGCTCCACCTCATCCTCAGTCTACCTCATCATCATCATAATAATAGTAACACACCCTCTTAGTCAGTCTTTCATTCTCCATTCTCTCCACATGTCCAAACCACCTCACTGTATTTCTCCTAATCTTCTCAACCACATCCACATCATCATAACAATAATAATAATAATAATAATAATAATAACAGTAATAATAATAATAATAATAATAATAATAATAACAATAATAATAATCATTTCATTCATTCATTCATTGCCAGACGCCATGTATCCCAGATAGGGTGGCCAAGGGCTTAGAGTTAATTGTTTTACAGGGAGGGGCACTAATCCTCCACCAACCCCACTTGACGTAGGGATGCCAACAGCATCTGGTGTTCCCAGGCGGTCACCCATCCAAGTACTAACCAGACCCAACGTTGCTTAATAATAGCAATAATAATAACAACAACAATAATAATAATAATAATAATAACAACAACAACAACAACAACAACTCTCCGCCACACAGGTCGAGAGGCTGGAGTGTGGAGGGGGGGGAGGGGGACGAGTGGAGCAAAGTGGATCCTCTCGCTCCACCAAGGACAGTTTCTCGTCCATCACTCGCACCTCTTCTAGATCGTCTGATGCCTCGTTTGTGGGATCCAGTAGTTAGTAGTTGTGGTAATTGTGGTGGTTGTGGTAGTAGTAGTAGTAGTAGTAGTGGTAGTAGTAGTAGTAGCAGTTGTAGTGGTAATAATAATGATAATAATAATATCACAGTAAACCCTCATTATACGATGCCTCTTTGTACGATATTTTGCTTATACAATGTCAAAATATTTGTACCCTATGCCCACTATACAATGGGAACAATTTGCAACAACGATGGATCATCCGCGGCTCAGTGAACAGCGAATGTGCAAATGCATCAAAAACGTCCTCACACTGTCGGCATTGGACCACACACACTTGTCCACCGGTCCAGCCTCATTAGCTAGCCCTGCCCAGCCAGGCAGCCCTGCCCAGCCAGTCAGCCCTGTCCAGCCAGGCAGTTCTGACATTGATGAGTGAGGGCTGTGAGTCCCTGTGACTGTAAGGCCGAGTCGGGACAATTGCCGTCAGGACAATTCCCCATCATTTGTTTACGTATCAGTTTATTTAGCAAGTACACAAGTTTTTTCATTATGTAAATTATAAAAGTGATGGTGGTTTATTGTTTATATTGTAAATGTAAAATATGGCATCAAATCATGGGCATTAAATGAAAAATAATAATATATTGAAACGTGAATCAGCTGATTTATGATGGATCCTTCATCTTAGCATAAGGCTACATACCAGACAATGGCATTTATATAAATGCCTAATTACCTTAAGTGAACGATCGACATACTTTGGAATTATACAAATAATCTTCATGTTACGTCTATATAAATGTTTCGGGATATTTCGCCATCAAGTCAATTCGCCATCACAACAACAACAAGACAATTCGCCATCGGGACTTTTTGTCGTCAGGATGATTCCCTGTCGTTTATTTTCATATCAGTTTATTTAGGAAGTACACTAGTTTTTTAGTACTGTACTTGTACCTCTTCAAAGTTGTTTTAAAATATACCCAGGATGTTGTAGTACCAATGGAAATTAATGAAAACAGCTGTGGGTGATGCTAGAAGATAATTCAACGTCAACTACAGCAAGGTAGAAACAAGTTAAATATTGTCTACAAGTGCAACTTACAAATGATATCCAAAGCCAATGCTACTGAATGAAAATAGACTTTGACAGATCCCCCTGAGAATTAGTTATTAAAGTATCAGTTAATCAGTAATAAGTATGTTTATAGAATGACGGGGAATTGTCCTGATGAGGAATGTCCATATTATGACGGCGAATTGTCGACTTCATGGTGAATTGTCTAGGAACCACATAAACAACCGTTGCTTGCTTCAGTAAAGGTAAGATCTACTGTATACTGTAGTTATAATGCTTTTGTCTCTTTATTCACTATTAATGTGTTACTTTAAATGTTTAAACATAAGGATATTTCATGTATGTCAGTGCTAAGGTGTGTGTATGTGAGAGTTTAGGCACGTCTGGCAACGTATCCCCATTGACTCCATGTTATAATGGCAATGCTATACCATGGATTGCTTTACAATGGGGTTTTCAGGAACGGAACCACATCGTATAATGAGGGTTTACTGTAGTAATAGTGATAGTGGTAGTAGTAGTTGTGGTAATTGTGGTGGTTGTGGTAGGAGGAGTAGTAGTAGCAGTAGTAGTAGTGGTGGTGGTGGTGGTTGTGGTGGTAATAATAATCTCTATCTATCTATCTATAGCCCGACGCCCTAATCCCGCAAAGGGTGGCCACAGACAAAACGCCTCCAAGTCACTCTGTCACCCACCATTTGACTCCCCTCCCCCCAATAATAATAATAATTAAAAAAAAATTAATAATAATAATAATAATAATAGAAATAGTAGTAGCAGTAATAGTAATACAGTAGTAGTAATTGTTTTAGTTGTAATAATAATATTAGTAGTAGTAATAATACAGTAATAATAATAATAATAATAATAATAATCATCATCATCATCATCATCATAATAATAATGATATTAGTAGTGGAAGTAGTAGGGGCAATAATATAGTAGTATTAATAGTAGAATAAGCAGAATAAATCACTTAGGAAGGGTGTTAGGGAGCTTCCTTAACTGATGAGAATTCCAGTAAGGTGTAAGCCTAAATCACTTAGGAAAAGGTGTTTGGGAATTGTGTCGATATTGGAAGAATTTATTTAACTCACGAGGACAGTAAAGTGTAATAAACAAAATCACTTAGGAAAAGGTGTTAGGGAACTTCCTTAACCAACATTGTTTAAGGAAGTTACCTAACACCTTTTCCTAAGTGATTTGTTGTTGAAGGAAGCTCCCTAACACCATCTCCTAATTGATTTACTGTATTATGTTGTTTAAGAAGCCCCCTAACACCTTTTTGTAAGTGATTTAATTTGTTTAAGAAAGCTACCTAACACCTTTTGTTAAGTGATTTATTTTGTTAAGAAAGCTCCCAAACACCTTTTCCTAAGTAATTTTTTTTTTTTGTTCCTAAATGATTTATTTTGTTGTTTAAGAAAGTTCCCTAACACCTTTTCCTAAGTGATTTATTTTATACCGACAGGCAGCGACCTACAACGGCGAGGTGTGGAGGTGGCGGCGGAGAGTGTTCCACCTGTACCACAAGCCTCCACCACACTCCACCACACCCCACCACAACCACACATGGAGATCGACAAGAGAGAAGGATGGGAGGAGGAGAGGAGGGAGAGAATGGGGATTGGGAGGAGTATTGGTGTGGAGAGGGATGTGGAGGAGGAAAGGAGGGAGAGATTGGAGGAGGAGAGGAGGGAGAGATTGGAGAGTGAGAGGAGTACTGACATAGAGGCCAAGGAGGAGAGGAGCAAACCGGAGACCTTAAGACATAATATTCTCTCTCTCTCCTCGCCCCTATTGGAGAGAGTGGCCGAGGGAGGTGAGATGCAGGCCGAGGATGGCTGTTGCGTAGAGGAGGATAGGAAACGACCTAGCGCTGTCGTTTCATCTATTCGTTCTTCGCCAGGTCATATCTATCGGAAGGCTGGTAGATGCGGGGATGATCAGGTTGCCTGTACACACTATCCAGCAGAGGTAGAGATAGTGAGAGAGTGAGATTGTGTGAAAATAAAGAGAGAGAGAGAGAGAGAGAGAAGTAGGAAAGTGAGAGAGAGAGAAGTAGGAAAGTGAGAGTGAGGAAGCTGAATTTGGGAAAGAGAGAGGGTGAGATAGTGTGAAAATAAAGAGAGAGAAAGAGATAGTAAGAAAGTGAGAGAGAGAGAAATAGTGTGAAAATAAAGAGAGAGAGAGATAGTGAGAAAGTGAGAGAGTGAGATAGTGAGGAAAGTGAGAGAGAGAGAGAGAGTGTGGAATTAAAATGAGAGAGAGATAGTGAGGAGAGAGAGAGAGAGAGAGAGAGAGATAGTGTGATAATAGAGAGAGAGAGATAGTGCGGAAAGAGAGAGAGAGTAAAGTGAGAGAGTGATGAAAAGAGAGAGAGAGAGAGAAGTAGGAAAGTGAGAGAGAGAGAGAGTAAAGTGAGAGAGTGATGAAAAGAGAGAGAGAGAGAGAGAAGTAGGAAAGTGAGAGAGAGAGTAAAGTGAGAGAGTGATCAAAAGAGAGAGAGAGAGACAGTAGTAAGGTCACACACACACACTATCCCTTATCTCCACTCTCTTGCTGAATTAGGGAGAGAGAGTGAGATAGTGAGGAAAGTAAGAAGGTGAGAGAGTGTGAGATGAAGATAGTGAGGAAAATATATCTTTATGTAGATATAGAGATAGATATAGAAATAGATATATATGGGTATGATGATGATGATGATGATGATGATGATGATAATAGTAATAATAATAATAATAATAATAATAATAATAATAGTAGTAGTAGTAATAGTAGTAGCAGTAGTAGTAGTAGTAATAATAATAATAATAATAATAGTAATAGTAGTAGTAGTAGTAGTAATAGTAGTAGTAGTAGTAGTAATAATGATAATAATAATAATAATAATAATAATAGGTTTGTAAATCAGTACAATAGCACATAGCACTTCTTCATGACTAGCACAATTAGCACATTCTTGTACAGCATTACTGTATTACAATCCTGTCATAGCACTTCTTCATGACTAGTACAGTATTCCAGTTGGTTAAGGAAGCTCCCTAACACCTGTTCCTTAGTGATTTATTTTTGGATATGGCTGGTTAATATCCTTTTGTATGTTATTTATGCAGAGTATGGTGATATTGGAAGGATTTATGTAACAGAATAAATCACTTAGGAAAAGGTGTTAGGGAGCTTTATGCAGAGTATGGTGATATTGGAAGGATTTATGTAACACAGAAGAGGACAGTAAGGTGTAATAAACAAAATAAATCACTTAGGAAAAGGTGTTAGGGAGCTTTATGCAGAGTATGGTGATATTGGAAGGATTTATGTAACACAGAAGAGGACAGTAAGGTGTAATAAACAAAATAAATCACTTAGGAAAAGGTGTTAGGGAGCTTTATGCAGAGTATGGTGATATTGGAAGGATTTATGTAACACAGAAGAGGACAGTAAGGTGTAATAAAATAAATCACTTAGGAAAAGGTGTTAGGGAGCTTTATGCAGAGTATGGTGATATTGGAAGGATTTATGTAACACAGAAGAGGACAGTAAGGTGTAATAAACAAAATAAATCACTTAGGAAAAGGTGTTAGGGAGCTTTATGCAGAGTATGGTGATATTGGAAGGATTTATGTAACACAGAAGAGGACAGTAAGGTGTAATAAACAAAATAAATCACTTAGGAAAAGGTGTTAGGGAGCTTTATGCAGAGTATGGTGATATTGGAAGGATTTATGTAACACAGAAGAGGACAGTAAGGTGTAATAAACAAATCACTTAGGAAAAGGTGTTAGGGAGCTTTATGCAGAGTATGGTGATATTGGAAGGATTTATGTAACACAGAAGAGGACAGTAAGGTGTAATAAACAAAATAAATCACTTAGGAAAAGGTGTTAGGGAGCTTTATGCAGAGTATGGTGATATTGGAAGGATTTATGTAACACAGAAGAGGACAGTAAGGTGTAATAAACAAAATAAATCACTTAGGAAAAGGTGTTAGGGAGCTTTATGCAGAGTATGGTGATATTGGAAGGATTTATGTAACACAGAAGAGGACAGTAAGGTGTAATAAACAAAATAAATCACTTAGGAAAAGGTGTTAGGGAGCTTTATGCAGAGTATGGTGATATTGGAAGGATTTATGTAACACAGAAGAGGACAGTAAGGTGTAATAAACAAAATAAATCACTTAGGAAAAGGTGTTAGGGAGCTTTATGCAGAGTATGGTGATATTGGAAGGATTTATGTAACACAGAAGAGGACAGTAAGGTGTAATAAACAAAATAAATCACTTAGGAAAAGGTGTTAGGGAGCTTTATGCAGAGTATGGTAATATTGGAAGGATTTATGTAACACAGAAGAGGACAGTAAGGTATAATAAAGAAAATAAACCACTTAGGAAAAGGTGTTAGGCAATAGTGGAAGAATTTATAAAACACAGAAGGACAGTAAGGTGTAATAAGCAAAATAAATCACTTAGAAATAGGTGTTAGGGTGACAAGTGGAACTATGCAGCACAATAGACCAATTTTAGTATTAGTACAAAGTTTTAGTGGTAATATGATGCCTTGTGTTGGAGGAGCAGACCCATCAAGCACAGGCAAGCTTTGTGTGAGTAATAAAAAATAAAGAATTAAAGGAATTTGTGTTTTATCCTTTTCTGTAAATATTGTGGAGGAGCAGACCCATTGACCACAGACAAGGACTGACCCCTGCAATTCCATCCCTTGTGAGGCTCAGGGAAGAGAGTGTTTGGTTCCTGGATGTACACCACATATGCATCACAGTTAACAATAGTAATAATAAGGGTAGTAGCTGTAGCATTAGTAGTAGTAATAGCAGTAGTAGTGTGGAATGGAAAATGAGACTGACTAGGAGTGTATAAGTGAATGAGAAGGAGGAGGGAGAGGCCGAGGATTAAATGGGATAAACGGGAGACATGAGAGACTGACTAGGAGTGACAGGTGGAGATTAAGGATGAGATGGAGGGATGGAGAATGAGAGACTGACGAGGAGTGTCTGAGAGTGAGGTGGAGAGGGAGACCAAGGATGAGATGGAGAATGACTCAGCCACGAGAGAGATAAAAAGCAAATTGGCATCATTTTTTCTCGAACACCGATGGCAACAAATGACATTCAGTATTGCCAATGTCAGCCTCTCTCGCTAGCTTTAAGGACAAGGTTTATATTTGCTAATTTTGCCGTATCCTTCAGTGCTGATATATAACAATAGAATACCAACTTGCTAGTCACGAAGAAGTGCAATGGAATGAACTTGCAGCTCTAGTATTGTTATATTCGCCTCAAAAGGACAAAAATCTCCAACTTAGCGAAGGCAGAATTTTAATTGCAACGCTAATTAGTTTGTTTACATTTGACAAACTTGGGCAATCGTAGTTGCATGAAATTTAATCCTAGGAACGCGTCTCCTTGGTTACTAGTCAATCCGCCCTTCAGCAATGAGTTGAAAGAGGGGAATTAGTCATTTTTTTTATGTCGTCAAATTCTTATGGTGGGATAAGGAAGGAATTTGAGGGACAATTGTACAACCTGGCAGTGGAGCCGCCTGGTTATATTGATGCCACCGCTTGAAGGCGTCCCTCTCCATCTCCCATGAGATATTTATAATGATTTTGGAATATTCTAGAGATTTCCATGAGGTGTTAGCAAATATTTTCGAGACTAATGTTTTAATTGGCATTCTACATATCTATACTACGTTTAAACAGTATTGAAGAAGTTCTAGCTCATTTTAAAATATATATATGAGTGATTTTAGTACATTTTTAACGATTTTTCGGAGCTTTTTGTATATATGGACGATCTAGCGGTTTTTGAAATTTTAGCGGCATGTGAGTTTATCTTTGGTACCTGTACAATGATGCGTCTTGTTGAAGGTGCCATCCGCATATTACACCAAAGTATATGGGTATTTCATCTATCTGACGCGAAATTTTGATGTCTATTATTTATATTCTAACGATTTTATTGACATTATAGAGATGCCATGATTATTTTGAGGTGTTTTGGGGAATTCATATGCCTAGCAACTATTTAGCGTTATATTTGGCAACTCGGTGGTGCTGGTGCCCGGGAACGCTAGTGTTTATGTGGCCACGGTGGAGTGAGGTTACGTTCCGCCGACTGTGACTTGTAATACCACGTGTGTTATATAATCATTAGTGGAACCAGTAAATCAAGATGGTTAAAGATGGGGGAAGATACAATTCATGTAGTGATGTAAAGAGGAAGCCGGAAAATACAGAGGAAAATCTAGAACTCAGCTGTAGCAGAGACAGACATGATAAGACTGCTGACCTGAGTGACCCCAAGAAAGATAGTCAGCAGAGGGACACGACCACTCAGCGCTTCAATAATGGCGTAATTTCAGCGCCAATTCGCGAAACTACGCTGACGGGAAGTGAAAATGGCGGCGGGGGCGAAAAATCTGATAATATATTCATAGTTGACACTGACAATTCAAAAACGAACAGTATGGCGGCTGACAATTTTGGAAAGTCAGGGATGGCGACGGAAAATTTGAGTTTGGGTGATGGAAAACTGCCCCAGCCTCAATATAAATT
>NC_136962.1:1985000-1987500 GCF_032717465.1 Coenobita brevimanus
TGTGTCCTTCCAACAACGTCCAAGCTTCACTTCCATACGTTAGAGTTGGTATCACAATACTGTCATGTAGTAACTTTTTCACTTCCATGCTCACTTCCCTGTTTCTTATCACTGCTTTCAAAGAACCAGCAACCTTTCTTCCCTGCTGTACCCTTTCAAGCACTTCACCCTCCAAACCTCCATCCTTACTCATCACACTACTCAAGTACTTAAACGTACTCACATTTTCCAATTCCTCACCATCCAACCTCGCTGTACATTCACTGACTTCACCTCCCTCAAAGACCATAACTTTACTCTTCCCTACATTCACCTTTAGATTCCGTTTCTTACACACTCTCTCAAACTCATCCACCAAGCCTTGCAGCTCTCCTTCGTCTTCACTCAACAACACAGTATCATCTGCAAACAACAGTACAGGGAGTTTCCAAACACTATCCTCTCTCACCAGGGCCACTCCAACATCCACTACCCTACCTTGTACCTCTTTTATTACCCCATCCATGTACAGATTGAACAACCATGGAGACATGACACATCCCTGTTTCAACCCAACCTTCAAAGAGAAAAATTCACTTGGTTCACCATCCACACGCACTGCAGCCTTCGCACCATCGTACATACTCTTCACAGCATTCAACAACTTCCCATCTACTCCATATATTCTTAACACTTTCCACAATCCTTGTCTATCCACCCTGTCATATGCTTTCTCCAAATCCATGAAAGCCGCATACAACTTCTTTCCCTTCTCTAGAAACTTTTCCACTAAAGATCTAAGAATGAATATCTGATCTACACAACCTCTTCCCTTCCTAAAGCCTCCCTGTTCTTCTCCAACTAATTCCTCTGTTCTTTCTCTAACTCTGTCAATAAGTATCCTACCATACACTGATCTACACAACCTCTTCCCTTCCTAAAGCCTCCCTGTTCTTCTCCAACTAATTCCTCTGTTCTTTCTCTAACTCTGTCAATAAGTATCCTACCATACACTGATCTACACAACCTCTTCCCTTCCTAAAGCCTCCCTGTTCTTCTCCAACTAATTCCTCTGTTCTTTCTCTAACTCTGTCTATAAGTATCCTACCATACACTTTTCCTATTATACTAAGAAGACAAATGCCCCTATGATTACCACACACTTCTTTTTCCCCTTTTCCTTTGTACAAGGGAATAATTATACCTGACTTCCAATCCTCCGGGACTCTACCTTCCTCCCAGGCCAATCTGCACATCTTCCACATCCATTCTACTACTATCTCTCCCCCATGCTTCAGCATAATAATAATAATAATAATAATACCGTAATAATTCTACCACCACCACCACCACCACTACTACTACTACTACTACTACTACTACTACTATCTTCCCCCCCAGCTGACAGAGCCAGGCCTCAGACGTATACCCACACACACCAGGCGGCGATACGGGATTGGCGGGTCGTGTGTGCCGCCATCCTTGGCGTCCGTCGTCCTTCCCAAGGGCTCTCCGATGTCCTCTAAGGGCTCCCTGCGTGGTGTAGTGGGTTCAGGCGCCCAGAATTCGGATTTCCACCGCGCCGCCACCCTGCCAGCCCCGTGCAGGCTTCAGGGGGCTTCCGGAACCCCGCTGCAGGGTGACGTGGTGCCGCCTTCAGCCACGCTGGACCACGCCACCATCACGTCCCTGAACCAGCTGACCATCCGCTCAGCTGGTAGTGTTGGCGTGGACGTTGGCAGTACTGACGGCAGGAACATGACGGTGGTGGGCGCCGTGCTGTACCCCGAACACCTGCCGCTGCTGCCAGCTGTGGCCAGGTGAGTGCCGCTGTGTGCTGTGTACACCACCTGTGTGCACACGTGTGTGACCTACTGCAACACTGACACCCAACCCAGTCCTCTGTAGTTGTGTGATACTGACCTGGCGTCACCTTTTGGTGGCACATTTGACCCTGGGTACTTACAATATTAACCCTGGGTCACATTTGTGTATGACAATTGACCTGGGGTCATTTTTGGTATAGAATATTGACCCTGGGTCACTTGTATACTGGAAAGTTACTGGCTCAACACAGCACACCTTATGTTAGCCAGGCTAGGCAAGGGTAGGCTAGGCTAGGCAAGGCTAGGCTAGGCTAGGCTAGGCTAGGCCAGGCTACTGTGGAGGGTCAGTATTATGCTTATAACCGCGTCGAGATGGGATTTTTTTTGCATGGAGAAAAATATAGATAGACCCTAGATAGATAGACAGTGTAGACGTATATAGGCCAGTAGATTGTTGTGTGTGTGTGTGAGAGAGAGAGAGAGAGTTCTTGTCGCACGTGGAATGCAATGTGTGTGTGTGTGTGTGTGTGTGATAGTGTAAGTTTCTACGCATCTTGCCTGCAGCACAGTATGTGGCGTATGTAAGTATATGTATGTATGTATGTATGAGGTGGTGACTACTTATGTATGCGTGTATGTATAAGTGAAAGTATGTATGGATTAGTATGTACGTAATTATCAGTATGTATGTATGT
>NC_136962.1:1990000-1995000 GCF_032717465.1 Coenobita brevimanus
AATAGCACTGAGAGAGAAAATCTATCTATCTATCTGTCTATCACCACCTGTTTATCTATCACTCTGTCTATCTATTTAGTATTTCTACCTACCTGCCTGTGTATCTGTGTCTATCTATATCTATCTCTGTCTGTCTATCTGTCTATCTATCTATCTGTCTATTTAGCATTTCTGTCTTGCCTGTGTAACCATCTTTCTATCTATCTATCTATTCGTCCGTCAGTCTGTCTATCCCTGTCTATCTATCTATCTATATCTATCCCTGTCTGTCACTCTCTATATATCTATCTATTTAGCATCTCTACCCAGCCGCCTATCTATCTATCCCTCTGTCTGTCTGTCTGTCTGTATGTACCTATCTGTCTATCTGTCTTTCTATCTGTCCCTCTGTCTATCTATCTATCTATCTATCCCTCTGTCTATCTATCCCTTTATCTATCTATCTGTCTAGCATACCTACTTGCCTATCTATCTATTCGTCTGTCTATTTCTATCTGTCTGTCTGTCTGTCCAGCAGTGTACGTATGTATGTATCTGTCTATCAATTACACACACACACACACACACACACACACACACACACACACACACACACACACACACACAATGAATAAAGCAACTATGAAAATTCTCTCTCTCTCTCTCTCTCTCTCTCTCTCTCTCTCTCTCTCTCCCAGTAGCAGTCACTTTACAACAGTAATAAGTTCAAAAAGTACCATGTAATTATTTTGATCATAGATTTCAACATGAACTAAGTGCAAAAGTAATTTCGTTTACCCCTCCAATCCTTCAACAGTCACTACCCCTCCAATCCTTGACCAGTCACTACCCCTCCAATCCTTGAACAGTCACTACCCCTCCAATCCTTCAGCAGTCACTACCCCTCCAATCCTTGAACAGTCACTACCCCTCCAATCCTTCAACAGTCACTACCCCTCCAATCCTTCAACAGTCACTACCCCTCCAAT
Source organism: Coenobita brevimanus (assembly GCF_032717465.1). Lineage (NCBI taxonomy): Eukaryota > Metazoa > Arthropoda > Malacostraca > Decapoda > Coenobitidae > Coenobita > Coenobita brevimanus. The sequence goes on from NC_136962.1 coordinate 1,990,969, forward strand.
CCTTCAACAGTCACTACCCCTCCAATCCTTGAACAGTCACTACCCCTCCAATCCTTGAACAGTCACTACCCCTCCAATCCTTGAACAGTCACTACCCCTCCAATCCTTGAACAGTCACTACCCCTCCAATCCTTCAACAGTCACTACCCCTCCAATCCTTGAACAGTCACTACCCCTCCAATCCTTGAACAGTCACTACCCCTCCAATCCTTGAACAGTCACTACCCCTCCAATCCTTGAACAGTCACTACCCCTCCAATCCTTCAACAGTCACTACCCCTCCAATCCTTCAAGAGTCACTATCCCTCCAATCCTTTAACAGTCACTACCCCTCCAATCCTTGAACAGTCACTACCCCTCCAATCCTTGAACAGTCACTACCCCTCCAATCCTTGAACAGTCACTACCCCTCCAATTCTTGAACAGTCACTACCCCTCCAATCCTTCAACAGTCACTACCCCTCCAATCCTTGAACAGTCACTACCCCTCCAATCCTTCAAGAGTCACTACCCCTCCAATCCTTCAAGAGTCACTATCCCTCCAATCCTTTAACAGTCACTACCCCTCCAATCCTTTAACAGTCACTACCCCTCCAATCCTTCAACAGTCACTACCCCTCCAATCCTTCAACAGTCACTACCCCTCCAATCCTTCAAGAGTCACTATCCCTCCAATCCTTTAACAGTCACTACCCCTCCAATCCTTTAACAGTCACTACCCCTCCAATCCTTCAACAGTCACTAAAGATTACATTAAGAGCAAAGCCAAATATCAGTGGAACATCATTTTGAAAGACTGACGAGGAGAGTGTATGTGAGTGAGGTGGAGTGGGGAAGAGGGAGGGGGAGGCCGAGGATGAGATGGAGGGATGGGGTGGAGAGGTATATGAGAGGAGGGGGGGGGGATGTGAGTTGGGAGCAGGGCAGTGAAATGGCGGGGGACAGGGCGACTTGGAGGCGATTTGTTTGTGGCCACCCCAAACGGGATTGAGGCGTCTGGCAATAGATAGATAGATAGTAATCATGTTCTTGAGAATATATAAAGTAAATGTGTTCCTATGAATAACAAAACTAATCATGTTCCTAAGAAAAAGTAACCATGGTAGTTAGCCTGCCTAGGCCTATGAAGCACAGTTTCTGGAAATTAAGATACAAGGTAAAACTACTTTCAAAGATCATTCTGGTATGAAACTTACTCCGCACTAGAGAAACATTATAGGCCTACAGGTATTACACTATGCCTAGACAACTCTTCCCACCTGCTAGGACTGCATTTTCAACCTTAATCGTAGCAATTCTATCCTGAATCACATCAGTTATACATTTATTTTCAATAACACAAACTTCATCTGGTGTCACTGGGAAAGAAAGGTCTTCAGAACTGCCCCAAACAATGTGATCTTTCTTAGCTTCAAATTCCTTAAGAAAGTGTACTTCAAGGCCGTCTTCTTCTACTCTCTCTGCCCTACCAAGACAAGCTTTATGTGTAACAGTCTTTCTACCTCTGGAAGTAGTGTTAATGACAGGTAGCTTCAGTATAACCCATGATCCTTGCTCAGGTTGCTGTTGGAGATCTATAAACTGCATTGCATTTTCAGTGGCCATAGTTTCTACGCCAATTAAGTCATCATCACTGTCTTCCAGCGATACCACGCTGGCTTCTAGCGATTCATCACTGGAAGAATCTCCATTTTCCTTAGCTAGAGTGTTCATTGATGTTGAAGCAGGCAGAGATTCAGACGTCTGAGCGGACTTGCCTTTCTTGGGAAGTTTGGAGTACTTTTTGCATTTCTTGAGCTCTAAAGCCCTTTTTGCATTGCGTTCCTCTTCCAGCAACTGGATTGTGGCTGATGAAGAAAGAGCAAAGGTCTTGTCTCACAGTTTTTTTGTACTTAGGACCTTGTGTTTTACATGGTGACGGGAACCACGTATAGTTTTTAAATGCAGGGCTGATAGTTGATCCTTGTTTGGGCCTGTTCTTCATGCTTGGTGATAGCAATGTCTCTTTTGATGGTATTCTGAAGTTAACCAGCTTTTTTTTTGTAAGAGAAACGTTTTTACTTTATCAGTCAGGGCCAAACCACATGCTGTTGGTCTGGAATGCATAGAAGGTTGAATGTTATTATACGTAGAGTCCACACATTCTGCTTCTTGAAGTCCTTGCTGAACTAGAGATGCTTGGGGAGAGTCAGTTTGTACACCAGTATGCACATGAGTCAGAAAATCAGTCTGTGTCCCTTTCTCTACTATACCACCTTGATCAGTTCCATCAAATAGTAGTGTAGAGCAAGCCTTCATTGCTTCAGCTGTGATCTTTGAATAGTCAGGAGCCTCAGGATCAAATGGATCAAGTCCACATTTCCGGAAACCATTAACAGTGTTTTCCTTCTTGCAAGCCATCTTATACATAGAGAGAAAGACTGGAGCAAAGCTAAGTTGGTTAAGTGTTTCATCAGGGTGATCCTCTTGCCAATCTGCAGCTGCTGTCCTCCAAGCCTTTTTCAAGGGACCAAACACTGACACGTCAAGTGGTTGCATGAAGTGAGTTGAGTCTGGGGGCAACCCATACAATATTATCTGTAAATCCTTGAGATCTTTAGCCAAGTGAAAGTTAACCCTGGTCGACTGATTGACCAGTGTGGTCGACTGATTGACCACTGTGGTCGATCACTGATTGGATTCTAACGCAGCACAGTATATAAGAAAGTGTAGACACCAGGAAAATTATGAACTCAGTAACACTATCTATCTATCTATTGCCAGACGCCTCAATCCCGTTTGGGGTGGCCACAAACAAAAGCTTAAAAATGACGTCATGTCGCATGAATTCAATCATTTTGGAAGAACAATATTTTGTGATCGAATTCTAACACAAAGAGGATTTTGGGTTTAGTATCCGATCACCTGTCCTTGCTAGGACAATGTGCAATATAAACAAGTATGTCGATTATCCGAGTGTTATTCCAACATTCCACAACAACATGATATCATTAAATTAAACAGAAAACGTAAGGAAATATAATTTTAGAATTTATGACAAATGTACTGTGCTGACGGATTTAGGTAAGAATCGGGAGAAAATAGACAACATCTTATCTTTCGAGTATAGTAGAAGCTAAATTATTTATCTCATTTACTTGTAGTTTTTCTAGTAGCAGTTTTTATTTAAGAAAAATTGATAGTGATCGGACACTAACACTGATTGGATACTAACGTTCCTACCCTATATACGTTAAAAACCGTTAGAAAATAAGATCATGGGTGTTATGGAGGGAAAAAAAATCCTCAAGGTGGAGAGATGGCAACTTGACGGCAGATGAAGGTGAGTAGAGTGTAATAAGTCGGAAAATAGAAGGGATTAAGGGAGAGAAGGATTTAGTTAAGTTATCCCTCTAATGTGTTTTGTTTACATTCGTTTTCTCTGGTGGTATTGACCCGTTTTCTTTGTTTTATTTAATCGTAAGCTTTAAAATTATCATTATCGTCTTCGTTATTATTATTATCATTATGTATTATCACGTCATCATCACCACCACAGTATTATTATTATTATTATTATTATCTGTTCTAAATAGACCAATCCCAGCTGAGGAGGACATTTTGCCAGCCGAGAGAGATTTGCAGATAGAAACAGGGGATATAACTTTGGAAGAGGTAGCAAAATCTATAAAGGAGTTAAAGAATACTAAGGCCCCAGGAGAGGATGGAATATTCCCTGAAATGCTTAAGGTGGAAAATGACGAGTTGATGAATGCGCTTTTGAAACTTTTTAATGTTGGGATAATGGTGGAATTCCAGAAGAGTGGAAAAATGGAGTGATTATACAAATACCAAAAAAGGGAGATTTAAGTGTGTGTGGCAATTGGAGGGGGATAACTTTGACACCTGTAGTTGCAAAAGTATTTTCCAAAATCTTGTTGAAGCGTTATGAGGAACACACTGAGGTGGTTTGGCCATGTGGAGAGGATGGAGGGTGAAAGACTGACGAAGAGAGTGTATGTGAGTGAGGTGGAGGGGGGGAGAGGGAGGGGG
>NC_136962.1:2017500-2027500 GCF_032717465.1 Coenobita brevimanus
TGTATATGTATTTTTTTTTTCACTATCTGCCTCCTTTTGCTTCAGTTTTTATCATCCTATATTGAACCTTTCTTTTTTATATTTTTTCTTTCATAGATAATTTTAGATAGGAGTTTATTTATTTTTTTATTTTTTTACTGGACTTTTTTCTGGTACTTTTAAGCTTCATTGTCTGTATTTTTTTTTTTTTCTGTGCATTTTTAATATTGTAGTATAGAGAAGCATAATACTGTACCCTACATCATTATGGATATTACTATTTGTACTTACAACTGTTGTTCATTAAGGAAAAACATAGATGTGGTGCGCTCACTTGCAGATGGAAGTTATGATGTTATTTTTTTGCAAGAATCATTTCTTAAAGAAGATAGGCTAGGAGATATTGCTTTTATTGATGAAAGGTATATGGGTGTGGGATCTGCTGCTGGCTATTCAGAGAAATCACTTAAATCATTTAGAGGAAGATGTGAGGGAGGGCTTGTTTGTCTGTGGAAAAAGAATGCTTCCTTTCAAGTTAAAGTTATATCTCTTGAAGCAAATATGATAATTTTGGAATTGTCAGTGAGAGGTTTCACAGTATTACTGGTAAATGTATATGTAAAAAGTGATGTTTGGGAGGATGTCACCCTTGAACTTTATTTGGAGTCACTGAGTAAGTTGGAGCAGGTTTTAATTAATTATAGCTATGATAATGTGTATTTTTTAGGAGATTTTAATGCAGACCCATTTATAGGTAGAGCATGGAATAATCTCAGCAATTTTATTGGGAGAAATGACCTGAAATGTTTTGATTATGATATGCTTGATATTAACACATTTACATTTATTCCTTACAACAACTCCTACACAAAATGGTTAGACCATATTATAGGTAGAGATTCCAAAAATGTTATAATTTCTAATATACAGGTGTTATATTCTTTTATTGGATCAGACCATTTACCAATGGTTGTATGTATGTACATAAATTGCCCTGAAGAATGCCTTGGTACATTTTGCCAGGGAGAAACAAGTGTTAGTGAGGACTTTTTAAATTGGAACAGCCTAAGTGCTGATGATATTAAAACAATAGAAAAAGATGTTAATAATGATTTGACAAGGTTAATTGCTCTTGAAACATTAAGTTGCCAGGTTACTGGATGCCAACGTAAGCAGCATATACAAGAACTGGATATTTTTTATGAGCAACTGATTTCTTCATTATCATCTCGTACTAAGAAATATAAGGGTATGAGGGTAAGAAAAAATAAACACAGAATTATTCCTGGTTGGAATAGAAATGTTAAAACACTGTATGAGAGATCACGCTGTGACTACATGGAATGGTTGAAAAAGGGAAAAGAAAGAAATTCAAAGGAGTACATGAAGATGGTTGGTAGTAGGAAAGAATTTAAATTAGCACTCTCTAAGTGCAAGAAGGAAGAAATTAATGAAAGATCAAAGGCTGTGGAAGAAAAATTCTTAAATAAGAATATGACAGCCTTTTGGAAAGAAATCAAGAAACAAAGTAATAAAATAAGGTCATCAAAAGTAGTTGATGGGACCAGTAATGATAAGGAAATAATAAACATTTTTAATGGAAGAATGCTCAGAGGAGTTGGAGATGTTAGTAGTGGTGATGAAGAGGACTCCTTTCTCACAGTATTGAAAGAAAGGTGGAAAATTAAAAGAAAGTTTCATATATGCATATCAGTTGAAAGACTTTCTGTGTTAATTAAGTCATTGAATGATGGAATAGGGCATGATGGATTACATTCTTTTTTACTAAAGCATGCTTCAGTGGAGTTTTTGAATATTTTAACACATTTTATCAACAGTTGTTTTACTCATTGTTACATACCTGTTGAAATGTTAAAGGGTGATATCACTCCCATAGTGAAAGATCTGAAGGGTAATGCAGCGGACTCTGCTAACTATAGACCAGTAATGGTTTCATCTTGTCTTTTAAAAATTTTAGAACTTCATTTTTTAAATATTTTAAGTGAGAGTGTATTTTTTGATTCCAAACAATTTGGCTTCTGTAATGGAATGTCTACAAGAGATGCTTGTTTTTTATTAAAAGAAACCATTAGGTCATATACAAAAGGAGGCAGAAAATCATACATAGCTTTTATGGATCTATCAAAGGCCTTTGATAATGTTGATCATTTTAAATTGGGTCATATTTTACTGGATAAAGGAGTTCCCCCTGACTTAACATTAACTTTAATGAGATATTTAAGAAACCAGTTAGCAAGAATTACATGGAATGGGAGTAAAGGAATGTATCATATAATTAATAAAGGAGTGAGGCAGGGAGGAGTTCTTTCTCCTTTACTTTTTAAACTGTATATAGATAATGTTTTAAAAACCCTGACGGAAACAGATGTGGGTTGCTGCCTTGGGGTTGTTAGATTGAATGCAATTGCATATGCTGATGATATAGCATTACTAGCTGATAGTGAAGAGCATATTCTATATTTGTGTGACATATTTGAACAGAATATTAATAGTCTTAATTTAAGAATTAACAATGATAAATCAAAAATTGTTATATTTCAACATAATAAGAAACAGGCACAAGGTATCCGTTATTTAAATTGTTATGAAGTGGTAAATGAATACAAATATTTAGGCCATGTAATTCAAGACAACTTTTCTGATAATCAAGATATTTATTTCAGATTGAACTCATTTTATGCTAAATTTAATTCAGTAATTAGAAAATTTAAGAACGTTAATGCACAGACGTTACTGTATTTGTTTAAAGCATACTGTGTCCCTGACTATGGTTTAAGTATTTGGAATATGAAAGATATGCTTAAAAGCAATGTATTCAGAAGCTTTGAAAGTGCATTTGCAAATGCTCTTAAGAAAATATATAATGTGCCAAGATTAATAAGTAATCATAGTATATCTAAGGCAGCAGGACTACTTTTACTTAGACACCATGTTGCCCTAGTGCAAGCTAGGTATTGTAAAGCCCTAAGTAGAAAGAATAATGCGGTTTTTAGGTTATTTTATCAGTCCTCTGGCCACCATGTTCCTCATTTATTGAAATATTTTTATGATAAATATGAGATAGATATATTGGATAACTCTGTGGACATTATAAATGCCAGAATTCAGTGGGTGCAGAACCATGAGGAAATAAGTGGTGTGGAGTTAATGTAAATTTCGAAAAAGATGTATAACAGTTGATACTGAATGTGTTGGTAGGCAAATTGTATATATTGAATTTATTTATTTATTTTTTATTTTTTTAATTAATGAAATTGGATCAACTCCTCGATCTGATTGTTAAGGATTTATTTATTGTAAATATTTTATTAAATTCAATTGTAAAGGAGTATCTATAGTATTTATGATGATGAAATGTATTATATTTTATGTATCACGAGATACGAAATAAAGACGATTGATTGATTGATTGATTGATTGATTACTACTACTACCACTACTACTACTACTACCACTGCTGCTACTACTACTACTACTACCACTACTACTACTACTACTACTACCACTATTACTACTACTACCACTACTACTACTGCTACTACTACCACTGCTACTACTACTACTACTACCACCACTACTACTACTACTACTACTACCACTACTACTACCACTACTACTACTGCTACTACTACTACTACTACTACTACTATTATTATTATTATTATTATTATTTTTATTTTGTATTTTTATGAGCTGTTTAGCTGTTAGATTTATGTATGTGTTTATTTAGAGTGGTCTTAGCAGCTGTGTGCATGCTGTTTATTCTATTTTTATTTTAGAGCACTTACTGTATATCAGCTGTTTGGATCTCCCTCTCTCTCTCTCTCTCTCTCTCTCTCTCTCTCACATATATCACTCCATCTCATCCTTGGTCTCCTCCTCCCTCTCCCCCCCCTCCACCGCCCTCTCTAATTTGCGTCACCACTCCATCCCTTCATCTCATCCTCGGTCTACCACCACCACACCACACCACAACCACCACCACCACCACCACAATTATTATTATTATTACGCAACTCTCTCTCACAGGAATGGCGACTCCAGACCATCGCCAAATCCGGAGCAAATTCGCCAAACGTGGGCCAATAAAGCGCAGTTCATTTTGGCGTGTATTGGGTATGCGGTGGGACTGGGTAACTTGTGGCGGTTCCCCTATCTGTGTTATAAGAGTGGAGGAGGTGAGTGTTGTGTCTACTACTACTACTACTATTATTATTATTATTATTATTGCTGCTACTACTACTACTACTATTGCTTCTGCTACTACAACTAGTACTACTACTACGTCTGCTACTACTGTTACTGCTACTACTACTACTACTGCTACTACTACTACCACCACTACTTCTTTGTCTCTACTACTACTACTGCTACTACGACTGCGACTACTGCAACTACTACTACTACTACTCACTTCTTGTCTTCATAAAAGTCATGATTATATAAACTGATAGATAAAAAGACATAGATAAATAGATAGATAGATATGCTTGCCTCATCTCTCTCTCTCTCCAGGGACCTTTGTGATACCCTACTTCGTGATGCTGTTCATATGTGGCATACCCCCAGGAGACAGTGCTAAGAGACAGAGGTGGAGAAAGGGCTTTATCACTAACTCTCTTTTCTCACTCTCTCTCTCTCTCTCTCTTTTCTCTCTCTCTCTCTCTCTCTCTCTCTCTCTCTCCAGGGGCCTTCCTGATACCCTACTTCGGGATGCTGTTCATATGTGGCATACCCCCAAGAGACAGTGCTAAGAGATAGAGGTGGAGAAAGGGCTGTATCTCTAACTCTCTTTTCTCACTCTCTCTCTCTCTCTCTCTCTCTCTCTCTCTCTCTTCAGGGGCCTTTGTGATACCCTACTTTGTCATGCTGTTCATATGTGGCATACCCCCGGGAGACAATGCTAAGAGATAGAGGTGGAGAAAGGGCTGTATCTCTAACTCTCTTTTCTCACTCTCTCTAACTCTCTCTCTCTCTCTCTTCCAGGGGCCTTTCTGATACCGTATTTCGTGATGCTGTTCCTGTGTGGCATACCCCTTCTGCTGATGGAGTTGGCAGTAGGTCAGTACACCAGAAGAGGACCCATCGCTGCTCTGGGTAGACTGTGCCCGCTGTTTAAAGGTATGGAGAACTCTTTTTTTTCTCCGGTCTATCTATCTATCTGTCTATCTATATCTATTTATCTCTCTCTCTCTGTATATATATATGGAGTGTGCGTCTCCTCCCGCCAGATTTGTAAAAACTTAGGGAGTGTTCACCCGGCCACGTACTGCATTGGCGGACACAAGGGGTGCTGTGGTTGAACCAGTGTCGCATACTATAAAGTATGCTTGCACCCAGTCGGCTTGCGCGGGCCGATTACACTTGGTTCACAGACTACACACACATCCAAAGCCACTACAACACTACAATTACACTTACAAGCACTTCTCACCCTACTTACAATTACACTTACAAGCACTTCTCACCCTACTTACACTTACAAGCACTTTTCACCCTACATACACTTACACTTACAAGCACTTCTCACCCTACTTACAATCACACTTACAAGCACTTCTCACCCTACATACAATCACACTTACAAGCACTTCTCACCCTACATACACTTACAAGCACTTCTCACCCTACATACAATCACACTTACAAGCACTTCTCACCCTACATACACTTACAAGCACATCTCACCCTACATACAATCACACTTACAAGCACTTCTCACCCTACATACACTTACAAGCACTTCTCACCCTACATACAATCACACTTACAAGCACTTCTCACCCTACATACACTTACAAGCACTTCTCACCCTACATACAATCACACTTACAAGCACTTCTCACCCTACATACACTTACAAGCACTTCTCACCCTACATACAATCACACTTACAAGCACTTCTCACCCTACATACACTTACAAGCACTTCTCACCCTACATACAATCACACTTACAAGCACTTCTCACCCTACATACACTTACAAGCACTTCTCACCCTACGTACAATTACACTTACAAGCACTTCTCACCCTACATACAATCACACTTACCAGCACTTCTCACCCTACATACACTTACAAGCACTTCTCACCCTACGTACAATTACACTTACAAGCACTTCTCACCCTACATACAATCACACTTACCAGCACTTCTCACCCTACATACAATTACACTTACCAGCACTTCTCACCCTACATACAATTACACTTACCAGCACTTCTCACCCTACGTACAATTACACTTACCAGCACTTCTCACCCTACATACACTTACACTTACAAGCACTTTTCACCCTACATACAATTACACTTACAAGCACTTCTCACCCTACATACAATCTCTACCACACAGCCTAAGCCACTTGGTAGAGATACTTTGGCTGTATCGTCCCCACTTCGGTAGGGATAGGCCGGTCCTGCAGTGGCTGATGATGATGATAGTTAGATAGATAGATAGGTAGATAGATGAGAAATAATATTGTGATTATTGTTATTGTTACTACTACTACTACTACTACTACTATTACTGTTACTACTACTACTACTACTGTACCCCTCACAGGTGCCGGCGTAGGTACAGTGGTCATATCCTTCCTGCTATGCACTTACTACAACGTCATCATCGCCTGGGCACTCTTCTTCTTGGTCAAATCCTTCGCCAAGAATTTACCGTGGAATAATTGCAATGCGACATGGGTTACGGATTGCTTTGATGGATATGGGGGCAACGTGACCTACCCTGCTGGTGCCATGTCACCTACTGAGGTCTTCTTCAAGTATGTCCTTCTATCTATCTGTCTATCTATCTATCTATCATCATCATCGGGACCTCCTTTCCCACCCTAGGGCAGGGTGAGGAGTAGCAGTGTCCAGACAGTCCAGATTTACTCAATCCAATGGGCCACACTTCCATTCACTCACCATTCAAGCCCCTGGAATCCTGGCTCTATCTGATACACCACGTTCTGTAGCTTCACATAAACGTATCCGATAGAGTCAATGGGCCACACTTCCATTCACTCACCATTCAAGCCCCTGGAATCCTGGCTCTATCTGGTACACCACGTTCTGTAGCTTCACATAAACGTATCTGATAGAGTCAATGGGCCACACTTCCATTCACTCACCATTCAAGCCCCTGGAATCCTGGCTCTATCTGATACACCACGTTCTGTAGCTTCACATAAACGTATCCGATAGAGTCAATGGGCCACACTTCCATTCACTCACCATTCAAGCCCCTGGAATCCTGGCTCTATCTGATACACCACGTTCTGTAGCTTCACATAAACGTATCTGATAGAGTCAATGGGCCACACTTCCATTCACTCACCATTCAAGCCCCTGGAATCCTGGCTCTATCTGATACACCACGTTCTGTAGCTTCACATAAACGTATCCGATAGAGTCAATGGGCCACACTTCCATTCACTCACCATTCAAGCCCCCGGAATCCTGGCTCTATCTGATACACCACGTTCTGTAGCTTCACATGAACGTATTCGATAGAGTCAATGGGCCACACTTCCATTCACTCACCATTCAAGCCCCTGGAATCCTGGCTCTACCGGATACGCCAAAAACATTCACCACGTTCTGTAGCTTCACATAAACGTATCCGATAGAGTCAATCCGGACGCTGTCACGTTAAAAAGGGGTGCCCAATCCCTGATCATGGACTCCTCACAACGTTCATCCAGCCAGCTCGATCTTTTGTCAGTTCCCTAGCCTCACCAACTTCCATACCTCTCTTCCTCACACACTCATCCACCATATCCCTCCACCTTCTCCTTGGCCTACCTCGCCTCCTCCCCCTCCACCTTCTCCTTGGCCTACCTCGCCTCCTTCCCCTCCACCTTCTCCTTGGCCTACCTCGCCTCCTCCCTCCTTCAAATTCATCCAGCCAGCTCGATCTCTTGTCAGTTCCCTAGCCTTACTGACTTCCAAACCTCTCTTCCTCACACACTCATCCACCACATCCCTCCAGATGAGATACATAGATGCCTGGAAGAAAGATTGAAAGCAGATTGTAGTGAGAGAAGGAAGGTGATAGATAGACAGATAGATAAAGGGATGAGACAAGAAAGGTAATAGATAGACAGGTAATTAAGAGATGAGACAAGAAAGGTAATAGATAGACAGGTAATTAAGAGATGAGACAAGAAAGGTAATAGATAGACAGGTAATTAAGAGATGAGACAAGGAAGGTAATAGATAGACAGGTAATTAAGAGATGAGACAAGGAAGGTAATAGATAGATAGATAGATAGAGATGGAGAGGTGTTCTTCAAGTACGTGGATAGATGGAGTGACAGGATGAGATAGATATAATATTCGTTAGTAATTGTAGTGAAGTTGTATATAGGTGAGACAGGGAAGGTAATAGATAGACAGGTAGATAGATACATAGACAGACATATAGCTAGATAGATAGATACTGTAGATAAATAGATAGAGGATGAGATAGATTTTTCAATAGTAAAGTTGTGTGATTTTTTGTGTAGTATACATGTGTACGCATATCTGTCTGTACGTATTTATGTACGTATCCCTGTATGTACGTATTCTATCAGTGTATGTATTTATGTATGTACGTTTTTTGTGTACGTATCTGTGTGTACGTATTTTTCTTACTATTTTGTCTTATTGAAAACGGAGAGATGGAAGGATGAGTGTGTATGTACGTATAAATGTGTGTACGTCTTTATCCATGTGCGTATCTGTGTGTACGTATTTACCCATGTGCGTATCTGTGTGTACGTATTTATCCATGTACGTATCTGTGTGTACGTATTTTTCTCACCATTTTCTCTATCTTTCAGTGAGGAAGGAAGGAATTGTATGTATGTATGTATGTTTATATGTACGTTTTTATGTGTATATCTGTATGTACGTCTTTATCCATGTGCGTATCTGTGTGTACGTATTTTCCTCACTATTTTCTCTATCTTTCAGTGAGATAGTCTTAGAGAAAACAGAAGGAATTGAGGAGATGGGAGGAATACGAGTGGAATTACTACTTGCACTGCTGGCCGCCTGGACGCTGGTGTATTTCGCACTCTGGAAGTCTATCAAGTCCTCTGGCAAGGTAGGTTATTATTATTATTATTATTATTATTTTTATTATTATTATTATTATTATTATTATTATTTTTATTATTATTATTATTATTATTTTTATTATTTTTATTATTATTATTATTATTATTATTATTATTATTATTATTTTTATTATTATTATTATTATTATTTTTATTATTTTTATTATTATTATTGGTATTGTTATTATTGTTATTATTATAGATATTATTATTATTATTATTATTATTATTATTACAAGCTATTGTTATTGCTACTATACAGCTACTACTACGATTATTATTATTATTATTATTATTATTGTTGTTATCATCATCATTATTATCATTATTATTAATATTATTGCTGTTATTATTTCCGAATTATGGCGTCTGGCAATAGATAGATGGACATAAAACAACTAACTCAAAGACAAAACGGCCACCCCTTACAGGATGAAGGCGTGTGGCAATAGATAGACAGACAGATAGATAGACGTACGCAGCTCTCACTCACTCTATCTATCTATCACCAGGTCGTCTATTTCACCGCCACCGTGCCCTACCTACTCATCGGGGCCTTCCTGTGGCGGGCACTGACTCTGCCGGGAGCCTCCCTCGGCCTCCAGTATTTCTTTGATCCTCGATGGGAGTTACTGGGGAAGGCGGAGGTACGTGTGTGTGTGTGTGTGTGTGTGTGTGTGTGTGTGTGTGTGTGTGTGTGTGTGTGTGTGTGTGTGTGTGTGTGTGTGTGTGTGAGAGAGGGAGTGTGTGTGTGTGAGAGGGAGGGAGAGTGTGTGAGAGAGAGATGATTGGGAAGGATGTGTGTGTGTGTGTGTGTGTGTGTGTGTGTGTGTGTGTGTGTGAGAGAGAGGGAGGGAGTGTGTGTGAGAGAGAGGGAGAGATGATTGGGAGGAA
>NC_136962.1:2032500-2067500 GCF_032717465.1 Coenobita brevimanus
CCCTCTAACTCGATCCAACTCTCCTCCCTCTAACTCGATCCAACTCTCCTCCCTCTAACTCGATCCAACTCTCCCTCTGTCTATTTCCTTTCTCTCTAACTCTCTCATATTTACCCATTCCTTTCTCTAACTCACTCCAACTCTCCCTCTCTCTATTTCTCTCTCTCTAACTCTCCCTCTCTCTCTTTCTCTCTCTCTAACTCTCCCTCTCTTTATTTTCTCTCCCAGGGGGGCATCTACTTCTTCCAACTTATCGACTACTACGCGGCGCAGGTGTCGCTAATGTACCTGGCCTTCTTTGAGGTCGTGTCTGTTGTCTGGGTGTACGGCGCAAACCGCTTGGCAAGAAATGTTCGTGAGATGACAGGCAAACTGCCATCGCTCTATTTCCGCTTCTGCTGGTACGTCACGTCTCCCCTGCTGATTTTGGTGAGTTTTTTGAGTTTTTTCTTATATATGGAGGGTGATTGTGGGTCTATTTTAATATATGGCGGTCGAAATTTGAATTTGAAAAGATCGACGAACTCCCATCGCACTATTTCCGCTTCTGTTGGTACGTCGCGTCTCCCCTGCTGATTTTGGTGAGTTTTTGAGTTTTTTTCAATATATTAGGAGTCTCTGGGGCTTGTTTTTAAATATATGGAGGGTGAAAATTGAGTTTGAAAATATATATGCATGATCAGACAGCTTCCATCGCTCTATTTCCGATTCTGTTGGTACGTCGCGTCTCCCCTGCTGATTTTGGTGAGTTTTTTGAGTTTTTTCTTATATATGAAGGGTGATTTTGAGTCCTGAAAAATCTATACGAGGCGAAATTTTGGGTTTTGAAATGATCGGCAAACTCCCATCGCCGTATTTCCGCTTCTGTTGGTACGTCACGTCTCCCCTGCTGATTTTGGTGAGTTTTTGAGTTTTTTTCAATATATTCAGTGATTTTTGAGTCCCCCTTTTAGTATATAGAAGGTGAAATTTGAGTTTTGAAAGCATTTTAGATGATCGGAGAGCTTCCATTCCTCAGATTTGAATTCTGTTGGTACGTCGCGTCTCCCCTGCTGATTTTGATGAGTTTTTTGAGTTTTTTCTTATATATGGAGGGTGATTTTGAGTCCCGTTTAATATATAGAAGGTAAAATTGAGTTTGAAAATATATTACATGATTGTCAAACTCCCATCCCTTTATTTCCGATTCTGTTGGTATGTCTGTCACCGCTTTTGGTTTTGGTGAGTTTTTTTGAGTTTTTTCTTATATATGGAGGGTGATTTTGAGTCCTAATTAATTTATAGAAGGTGGTTTTGGTTTTCTTTTAATATATGGAGGGTCAGATTTGAGTTTTAAAATGTATATTAAGAGGTTTTTTGACACTCCTCTTGTAAAAGTTTGAAAAAGTCTATCTTCTTAATGACATCTGTTTTGCGAGTTATTCTGGTTCTTTGGGCATTTTCTCTCCACTTCTGATTTTGGTGAGTTTTTTTGAGTTTTTTCTTATATATGGAGGGTGATTTTGAGTCCCGTTTAATATATAGAAAGTGAATTTTGACTTTTGGAGATATTTTAGATAGACGGAGTGCTTCCATCCCTCAAATTCTAATTCTTTTGGTACCTCCTCTCTTCGATTTTGATTTTGGTGAGTTTTTGAGTTTTTTTTCAATATATTAGGGGTCTGGGGGGCTCTTCTTTAATATATGGAGGGTGAAATTTGAGTTTGAAAATATATTAGACTATCAGCAAGCTTCTGTCTGGCAATAGATGGATAGATAGATAGATAGTGGGATATAAGAGGGTTTTTGATGTAAATTAGATATGAATAAGTACAGAAAATGAATACGGAGGCTGCCAGAGATCGAGCGGCATGGAGGGGGGGATGAGGTCAGGGATAAGGCACTGAATAGGGAGGCTGCCAGAGATCGAGCAGCATGGAGAGGGGATGAGGTCATAGAGTGTGACCTCAGGGATAAGGCACCGAATAGGGAGGCTGCCAGAGATCGAGCAGCATGGAGAAGGGATGAGGTCATAGAGTGTGACCTCAGGGATAAGGCACTGAATAGGGAGGCTGCCAGAGATTGAGCAGCATGGAGAGCCGCCATTATAATTATTGTTTATCAATATTATTATTATTATTATTATTATTATTATTATTACTATTATTATTATCATTATTATTACTATTACTAATATTATTATTATTATTATTATTATTACTGTTATTATTATTATTATTATTATTATTATTATTACTATTATTACTCTTATTATTATTATTATCATTATTATTACTATTACTATTATTACTGTTATTATTATCATTATTATTACTATTACTATTATTATTATTATTATTATTATTACTATTACTATTATTATTATCATTATTATTACTATTATTATTATTATTATTACTATTATTACTATTATCATCATCATCACATCATCATCATCATCATCATCATCACCACATCACCACACCCCATTTTCTTTGCAGGCCATATGGCTCTTCTCAATGGTGGACTTCAAGCGACCCACGTACAACAAGGGCGAATACCACTACCCTGACTGGGCCATTGGACTGGGCTGGATTATCGCCTGCCTATCCATCCTGCCTATCCCTATCTGTGCCTTCATCGCTGTCTATTCTGCCGGCGGATCGACCCTGTGGGAAGTGAGTGGATAGATAGATGGATAGATAGACAGGTAGAGTGAGTGAGTGGTTGGTTGGATGTAGGGATGGATCGAGAGAGAGAGAGAGAGAGAGAGAGTGGTTGGTTGGTTGGATGGATGCATGGATAGATAGATAGATGGATAGATAGATAGATGGGTGAGTGAATAGTTAGGAAGATCGCTGGATTAATATATAAATAGTGAGAGGTATATGAGAGAGGGGGGTGTGAGTTGGGAGCGGGGCAGTGAAATGGCGGCGGACAGAGCGACGTGGAGGTGATTTGTTTGTGGCCACCCCGAACGGGATTAAGGCATCTGGCAATAGAGATAAATAGAAAGAGAGGGGGGGGGAAGGATGTACATATAGTATACTGTATATGTATGTATGTATGCACAGAAAAACAGTCATGTGTTTATGTATGTATGTGTGTATGTATGTATAGTAAGCAAGCATGTAAGTATGTATGTATGTATGTACAGAAGGCATGTATGTATGTATGTATGTACAGAAGGCATGTATGTATGTATGTATGTACAGAAGGCATGTATGTATGTATGTATGTATGTGTGTACTCTGTGTATGTATTTGTACTGTATGTATGTATGTATGCATGTATGTATCTGTATTATGTGTGCAGACTTCCCACCATGCGAAGCACCTGTATGATTCCCGTGAGTGTGTGTGTGTGTGTGTGTGTGTGTGTGTGTGCCTCTGTGTATGTATATATGTACGCATCACAATGTACACCAATTTATCCAGTGTACACTGCTGTATATCGTTTATCCCCCACTGAAATTCAAAAACGCACATAAGTCCCGTGTGGAGGAGTGCCAATGTTGTGTGTATGTATATATGTGTGTGCGTGTGTGTACAGAAAGCAAGCATGTATGTATAAATGTGTGTGTAACCTCAGTGTGTCAATATATCTCGTTTATTCCCAGCAGAGATTCAGAAGTGTACTGAAATCTGTGTGTGTATATGTGTATGTGTGTGTGTATATGTGTGTATGTCCGTGTATATGTGCGTACTGTCTCTGTGTACGTATATATATGTACGCATCGCCATATATGTCGTTTATTCCCCATAGAAATTCAAAAGTGCAGCAAAGTGTGTGTGTGTATATATATGTGTACGTGTGTGTATATGTGTGTATGTCCGTGTATATGTGCGTACTGTCTCTGTGTACGTATATATATGTACGCATCGCCATATATCTCGTTTATTCCACACAGAAATTCAAAAACTCCCTCAAGTCCCGTGTGGAGGAGTGCCCATGTTGCGGCCTGGGGCTGGACGGGGTGGACGAGGCGCAGACACACGCCAAGAGCTGCAAAAACCAAGTGAAATTGGTCGTTTACAATCCCCAGCCGGCAGAGAGCGAGAACGGGGACGAGGGAACGAAGAACGCGAAGAACGGAGAACAGATGTAAGCTTCTAAGGCCAAACTATCCCCTAGAAGAAACGTAAACTCTCAGCAAATTATTTAAGTGGTTGAATTGGTCTTTTTACAATCCCCAGCCGGCAGACAGCGAGAAGGTGGACGAGGGAATGAAGAACGCGAAGAACGGAGAACACGTGTAAGCTTCTAGGGTCAAAAGATCTCCTAGAAGAATGAAATACTCTCTTAGCAAATTATTTAAGTGGTTGAATTCGCTTTTATAATACCCAGCTGGCAGACGGTGGAAAGGTGGACGAGAGAACGAAGAACGCGAAGAACGGAGAACAGATGTAAGCTTCTAGGGTCAAAATATCTCATAGAAGAAACGTAAACTCTTAGCAAATTATTTAAGTGGTTGAATTGGTTTTTTAAAGTACACAGCCAGCAAAGAGCAAGAAGGTGGATGATGGAACGAAGAACGCGAAGAACAGAGAACACATGTAAGCTTCTAGGGTCAAAAGATCTCATAGAAGAATGAAAAACTCTCTTAGCAAATTATTTAAGTAGTTGAATTTGCTTTTATAATACCCAGCTGGCAGACGGTGGAAAGTTGGATGATGGAACGAAGAACATGAAGAACGGAGAACACGTGTAAGCTTCTAGGGTCAAAATATCCCCTAGAAGAAACGTAAACTCTCTTAACAAATTATTTAAGTGGTTGAATTTGCTTTTATAATACCCAGCTGGCAGACGGTGGAAAGATGGGTGATGGAACGAAGAACGGAGAACACGTGTAGCCATCTGGGATCTTCCAGGGGGAAAAAATAGCCCTAGAATAAAGGAAAACAACAGAATGAACCACCGAAATGAAGTTATATAGGTCGTTTGATATCCACAGCTGGTTAATAATGACAGGGTGAACGGTAGAACGAAGAACACAAAGAACAGAGAACGCACATAGGTATCTGGGGTGTTCTAGGGTTTAAAATATCCCATAGAACAATTACCTAGTTGAATTAGTTATATAGAACAGTGAACAGAGGCAAGATGAGATGGAGAATGAAGAACACGAAGAACGGAGTGAACGGAGAACGCACGTGGTAATCTGGGGGTGTTCTAGGGGTTAAAATATCACCTAGAACAATTACCTAGTTGAAGTAGTTATGTAGAACAGTGAACAGAGGCAAGATGAGATGTAGAACGAAGAACACGAAGAACGGAGAACGCACATGGTTATCTGGGGGTGTTCTAGGGGTTAAAATATCACCTAGAAGAAAATGGCGATGAACAGAACATGGATTGATAAAATAATAATTATGTAGATTACCAAGTGGGACTTTTATATATATTTTTTGATCCCTAACACCTTTTCTTAAGTGATTTATTTTGGTTATTACACCTTAATATCCTCCTATGTTATGTAAATCCTTCCAGTATCATCTAACACCTGCTGCTAAGTGATTTATTTTGTTTATTACACCTGCTGTTCTCCTATGTTGTATAAATCCTTCCAGTATCACCTAACACCTTTTCCTAAGTGATTTATTTTGTTCATTACACCTTACTGTCCTCTTCTGTGTTACATAAATCCATCCAATATCACCATACTCTGTATAAATAACCAGCCATATCTAAAAATAAATCACTAAGGAACAGGTGTTAGGAAATCACCATACTCTGCATAAATAGTGTACAAAAGGATATTAACCAGTCATATCTAAAAATAAATCACTAAAGAAAAAGTGTTAGGGAATGGATCTGTATAAAATTATTATTACTGTAACAATTATTATTATTATTACTTATTATCATTATTATATTATTATTATTATTATTATTATTAGTATTAGTGTTATAGATTAAGTTTAATGTAATAAAGGTTTTTAATTAACTTGTTTATTACTACTACTACAACAACAACTACTACTACTACTACTACCATAACAACAACAACAACTACTACTACTACTGCTACTACTACTACTACCATAACAACAACAACTACTACTACTACTACCATAACAACAACTACTACTACTGCTACTACTACTACTACTACTATAACAACAACAACAACTACTGCTACTACTACTACTACTACTACTATAACAACAACAACAACTACTACTACTACTATAACAACAACTACTACTACTACTGCTACTACTACTACTACTATAACAACAACAACTACTACTACTACTACTATAACAACAACAACTACTACTACTATAACAACAACAACAACTACTACTACTACTATAACAACAACAACAACTACTACTACTACTATAACAACAACAACTACTACTGCTACTACTATAACAACAACAACTACTACTACTACTATAACAACAACTACTACTACTACTATAACAACAACAACTACTACTACTACTACTACTATAACAACAACAACTACTACTACTGCTACTATAACAACAACTACTACTACTACTACTATAACAACAACAACTACTACTACTACTATAACAACAACAACAACAACTACTACTACTACTATAACAACAACAACTACTATTACTACTACTACTATAACAACTACTACTACTACTATAACAACAACAACTACTACTGCTACTACTATAACAACAACAACTACTACTACTACTATAACAACAACTACTACTATAACAACAACAACTACTACTACTACTATAACAACAACTACTACTACTATAACAACAACAACTACTACTACTACTATAACAACAACAACTACTACTACTACTACTACTATAACAACAACAACTACTACTACTACTACTATAACAACAACAACTACTACTACTACTACTACCACTGCTACTACTACTACTACTACTATAACAACAACAACTGCTACTACTACTACTATAACAACAACAACAACTACTACTACTACTACTGCTACTACTACTA
The DNA here is from genome assembly GCF_032717465.1 of Coenobita brevimanus. Lineage (NCBI taxonomy): Eukaryota > Metazoa > Arthropoda > Malacostraca > Decapoda > Coenobitidae > Coenobita > Coenobita brevimanus. The sequence goes on from NC_136962.1 coordinate 2,039,458, forward strand.
CTATAACAACAACAACAACTACTACTGCTACTACTACTACTACTATAACAACTACTACTACTACTACTACTATAACTACTACTACTACTATAACAACAACAACAACAACAACTACTACTACTACTGCTACTACTACTACTACTATAACAACTACTACTACTACTACTATAACAACAACTACTACTACTATAACAACAACAACAACTACTACTACTACTATAACAACAACAACTACTACTACTGCTACTACTACTACTACTACTATAACAACAACTACTACTACTACTATAACAACAACTACTACTACTACTACTATAACAACAACAACAACTACTACTACTACTACTATAACAACAACAACTACTATTACTGCTACTACTACTACTACTACTATAACAACAACTACTACTGCTACTACTACTACTACTACTACTATAACAACAACAACTACTACTACTGCTACTACTACTACTACTACTATAACAACAACTACTACTACTACTACTACTACTACTATAACAACAACAACAACAACTACTACTACTACTATAACAACAACAACAACAACTACTACTACTACTGCTCCTACTACTACTATAACAACAACAACAACTACTACTACTACTGCTACTACTACTATAACAACAACAACTACTACTACTACTGCTACTACTACTACTACTACTATAACAACAACAGCAACTACTACTACTACTGCTACTACTACTACTACTACTACTATAACAACAACTACTACTACTACTACTACTATAACAACAACAACTACTACTACTACTACTACTATAACAACAACAACTACTACTACTGCTACTACTATAACAACAACTACTACTACTACTACTGCTACTACTACTACTACTACTATAACAACAACAACTACTACTACTGCTACTACTACTACTACTACTACTACTGCTGCTACCCCACTACCACCACTACATATACAACTATTGTGGTAGGTCAGTGTCCACCATCCCCTCACTTGATGTAGTACTGCTTTAGGTAACTCCACACTTAACAAGCTAAAAAATTTCCTGTAATGCCAGAAACCATTGATTACGCTGGGTGGTAACCATAGCACGAATTGGCGCCTGGTGACAGTGGGTTGAGGTGCTCCAAATAATGGGTTTGCGTCTGAGGCTCACATAATGCTACTCAGGGGCGTGGGAGGCTGGTCAGAAGGCCTTATAAGGGTGATGGAATTAACCTGGGAGGATGGGGAATGAGAGACTGACTAGGAGAGTGTGTGAGTGAGGTGGAGGGGAGACCAAGGATGAGATGGAGGGATGGAGAATGAGAGACTGACTAGGAGAGTGTGTGAGGTGGAGAGGATGGAAAATGAGAGACTGACTAGGAGAGTATATGAGGTGGAGAGATGGAGAATGAGAGACTGACTAGGAGAGAGAAAGATACCCAAAGAAAGAGTAATGATGAGAAAGCAAGGAAATGAAAAATACACGAGAGAGAGAGAGAGAGAGAGAGAGAGAGAGAGAGAGAGAGAGAGAGAGAGAGAGAGGAAAAAATTGAAACCTAGAAAGAGAAAACGTACACAAAAAACTCCAGTATTATAGAAAACGAAGGAATATAAAGGCAAACCATAGGAGATTAATTTTCTTCGTCAGGCGGCCCGTCTGCGTTCAAACTAAATATTTAAAAAGGAGAATTATGGTCAAAGAGGAAAGATTCTGGAGAAATAATTAGTATGGATTCTTATATATTTTTGAACATTATATAATCTTTTTCCGGAGTAATTTATTGCATGGGATAATATTGCTTGGATTTATTTTTGAGAGTAACAATGGTATATATTATTTTTGAGGCATTTAGTAGCTTTTAAAAATAAGATAATAATATAAAAAATAATTATATTCAAATTTAAAAATCAAAAAAAGTATATGGGGACGGAAATGAGCAGGTTCAAAAATAATGGAAATTTGAATTATCTCGAATGCCATTTGTTTACATGTCGGAGAGGATGGAGGATGAAAGACTGACGGAGAGAGTGTATGTGAGTGAGGTGGAGGGGGGAAGAGGGAGGGGGAGGCCGAGGATGAGATGGAGGGATGGGGTGGAGAGGTATACGAGGGAGGGGGGGGTGAGTTGGGAGCAGGGCAGTGAAATGGCGGGGGACAGGGCGACTTGGAGGCGATTTGTTTGTGGCCACCCCAAACGGGATTGAGGCGTCTGGCAATAGATAGATAGATAGATAGATAGGTTCAAAATGGCTGGTGGTCGGGAGGAAAGCGGGAAGAAATTTTAATATATGAAGACTGTCAAGGAATTTTGACGTCCCTCCACCCCCCCCACACATTATACATTCACCCCCCCCACACACACTGCAACCACATCAAACCATACACCCCCCACCCCTCACCCCCACACATACAACACATCCACCTTCACACACACACACACACACACACACACAAAAAAACAAACACCCCCCCACCCCTCACCCCCACACATACAACACATCCACACACACACACACACACACACACACACACACACACACACACACACTGCAACCATACACCACCCCCACCGCCTCCTACCACACACACACACACACACACACACACACACACACACACACACACACACAAGTATTCTATGACGGGACTTGCTAATGGGGATGTGTGTGTGTGTGTGTGTGTGTGTGTGTGTGTGTGTGTGTGTGTGTGACTGCAATGGTGTGGTGAGGTGGGCAGGTTGCCATGGTAACACAGACTCCCTGCACCAGCCAAGCTAACACCATGCGTATTGTCCACTGAGTCTCACACTTTATATAAAACATCTTTGTACTCATATTTAAAGACAATATTGCCGTTTTTTTCATCACGATACGGTAGAACATACTCGGACCTAATTTGTAAAAACGATCAATGAATATTAAAGATTTCTGTGGCATGAAATATAATGGAAAAGGTGTTTGGTGGTGGGGTGGAGTGGGTGTCTAGCGGTGCATTGTGGTGAGACACACATGCACTCACAGGACCATATTTACACACACACACACACACACACACACACACACACACACACACACACACACACACACACACACACAATACTCTCTAATGGAACTTGCTGGTGGGGAAATGTGTGTATGTAACTGTGGTGGTTTGGGAGGTTGCCATGGTAACACACAGACTTCCTTTGCAAGTTATTTTTGGATAGGGCTGGTAAAGAGAGCTGTATGATCATGAGAGTTAATAGAGACAGTATTAACACTCTCAGAGTAGTATGACCCACTCTCAACCGAATGCTATTGCCAAGAAGCACCTTGAATAGAATACTAGAGTTGCCCCTACCATCAAAGGGCCCTGGTACCATCTAGTGGTTGTAAAAGTAGCTGGACAAGTTTCTCGTCTTGGTAGGCGTCGCTACTTGGCTACTTTTGCTAGTGGCCGTATGACAGTGGAAGGACGAGGGTGTGTGTGTGTTGCTGTTGCATCATTGCCCTGAGGTAAGTGTTGGATATTTGCTGTTTTTAGCCATTAAGGTGACTACATTAGGACACAAGGATATCGCACTGATAGCCAGGAAGTATCATGGCCCAAAGAAATAATACCTATAAGGCTACTAGACGTAATTCTGATGAGACAAGGGGGATGTTAGTGTGAGGGAGATGAGGAGGCCTTGTAGTCCAGTGTTACTGTTTTGTGGAAAATCGTCTGCTAATGTGGAAAAACAAATGAACGACGAGCATGGATGTGGGCAGGCGGACGTCATTCCACACTAATTGTTCACGTTATTTTGTAGGAATACGGGGGATTTTATGATGATAGGGAGGCAGTATCATGCATTGTTATTCAGACCCTTCACAGTTAAACCAACGAATATGTAGCGTTTGTCTATAATACTGTCATTTAAAACAAGGAAGAGTACGTCGTGGAACAGTCTACCTCTACCCACCCGGCGATATCATATAAAAAATATATATATATATATTATTTACAAGACACGTGCCAACCATTAGCAGTGCACACTTACTTTGTAATATTAAAGAAATACCGAAACAATGTTGTAAATCGTGTACAGTTGATATACTAGAAAACTTGGATGTGGATAAACTTCCTTGTCTCTTGGCTGGTTATTAATCAACATTTGCTGACTTATTAACTCTCTTAATCATTTTACGTCCTTACACTTGAATCATAATAGGTCTGACATCATTAATTATACCCTCTCTTCCAGTATTCACAGTATACCAAATTTTATGGTAGTTATACCAACAATACATCCTCTGTCATCCTGGTTACTAAACGAGACCGTGTGCAATAATGACGTCACAACCAGTGTGCAATTCACGGCAACTCTGCCTTGTACCGCCTCAATGTTGGTGTCTCAGCACCACTGAAATAGCAGTGTGAGTGTCGTCCTGTAGATTCTCGTGCCGATCAGACTGGTGGACTAGGTTTGCCTGCCCCTTGTCCCTGTACACCCAACAGTACAGTTTGGGACCTGAATGTAAACTGATAAGTGCGATTCAGATTTCAGAGGGACAGTGTGATGGAAAAAAAATATTGTATGTAAGTTATTTTGTCCTGAAACACACACACACACACACACACACACACACACACACACACACGTACGCGTATACTGTGGTGTTGTTCCTTCATTTTACCAAGGCCGAGATAGTCGTTTTTTGCAGCTTATTTCCGGTAGTTCAGTGAAAGAATTGAACTTACAGCTCTACATCATTTCCATACCACTTCTTCGTGACTAGCACCACTCCAGTGTTAACCCCTTGTCACAACACAAAATTTAAGATAGAGATTGCAATTTTACGCCAAGTTAGAGTGAACAGGGTATAGTAGTGATGCTGCAACACACGTATATTTGTCCTCTTGTTTACAGGTCAGTCCACACGCAGTCCTTAGGTCACGTCTTCCACAGAACAGGTAAAGCATGGACAGCCAGCGTAACTAAATGGCAGACCAGAGATGGAGTGAGAGGATGAGGCACACAGAGAACAAGATAGAGATGATACTCGCAGATCCACCGATCTGGGACGGAACAAGCTAACAACCAAAGGATCGGAGTGGAGACAGGTGAGAGGGGTCCTTATCCTGCAGTGGTGTGTCACAGGCTGATGATGATGATGATGATGATGATGATGATGATGATGATGATGTTGATGCTGCTGATGATGATGATGTTGATGCAAACTCTTGAATATGGTTAGATGATAGTGATGTATTTGATGATAATGGTGATGATATTGATGTAACTTCTGTACTACATTTTTAACAGTGCTGGGACGGTGATGACATGCTGCTGCTGCTGCTGACGATGATGATGATGATGATGACGACGAGGAAGATGATGATGGTGATGATTACGACAACGAAGATGACGACGACGATGACGACGACGATCTTCAAGTCATTGGCTGAGTCACCTCTCCCTTTCCTTTCTGTTTAACTTCGTGTTTTGGTGACTGGGCATGTGTGTGTGTGTGTGTGTGTGTGTGTGTGTGTGTGTGTGTGTGTGTGTGTGTGTGTGTGTGTGTGTGTGTGTGTGTGTGTGAGTGGTGTGTGTGTGTGTGTGTGTGTGTGTGTGTGTGTGTGTGTGTGTGAGTGGTGTGTGTGTGTGTGTGTGTGTGTGTGTGTGTGTGTGTGTGTGTGTGTGTGAGTGGTGTGTGTGTGTGTGTGTGTGTGTGTGTGTGTGTGTGTGTGTGTGTGTGTGTGTGTGTGTGTGTGTGTGTGTGTGTGTGTGTGTGTGTGTGTGTGTGTGTGTGTGTGTGTGTGTGTGTGTGTGTGTGTGTGTGTGTGTGTGTGTGTGTGTGTGAGTGGTGTGTGTGTGTGTGTGTGTGTGTGTGTGTGTGTGTGAGTGGTGTGTGTGTGTGTGTGTGTGTGTGTGAGTGTGTGTGTGTGTGTGTGTGTGTGAGTGGTGTGTGTGTGTGTGTGTGTGTGTGTGTGTGTGTGTGTGTGTGTGTGTGTGTGTGTGTGTGTGTGTGTGTGTGTGTGTGTGTGTGTGTGTGTGTGTGTGTGTGTGTGCTTGCTTATGTTCGTGTATGTATATCTTGGTTGATGATACCATAGTTATTCAAATGGCAGAATTATCATCACACATTCATAGTTTTATTTCAAGGGTAAATATTAGGCCAAGAATATAGGACCTTTTACCTATACAATTACGAGACACTTACGCAATATTCTGAAAAGCTTATTACATCCCATAGACCACAGCACAGGGTTCCATAAGTCACTGATCACCGTCTCTTTATGTATCGTTAGGAAGTGGATGAATATGAGTGAAGTAATACATATATTTTGGTCTTTATTTAAAGGGAAGAATTAACCTCACATATTCTTTTTAATTTTAAGGATACAACACATGATTTTCTACATTTTATCACAGTAGCTCTAGGACCGGCCCTGACCGTCTGCTTCTCACTAACAATTTTCGGATAAGAGGTGTTGTACTCATATAGGCTTTAGAGATTATAGTGAAGCCAAGTTACGTTCTACCAGCCCCACACATTGTCACACACCATCACCCTCTCACACCACACCATACCATACCACCCTCCCACACCGTATCACACCACACCATACCATACCACCCTCCCACACCGTATCACACCACACCATACCATACCACCCTCCCACACTGTATCACACCACACTATACCATACCACCCTCCCACACCGTATCACACCACACCACACCATACCATACCACCCTCCCACACCGTATCACACCACACCATACCATACCACCCTCCCACACCGTATCACACCACACCATACCATACCACCCTCCCACACCGTATCACACCATACCATACCATACCACCCTCCCACACCGTATCATACCACACCATACCATACCACCCTCCCACACCGTATCATACCACACCATACCATACCACCCTCCCACACCGTATCACACCATACCATACCATACCACCCTCCCACACCGTATCACACCATACCATACCATACCACCCTCCCACACCGTATCACACCATACCATACCATACCACCCTCCCACACCGTATCACACCATACCATACCATACCACCCTCCCACACCGTATCACACCACACCATACCATACCACCCTCCCACACCGTATCACACCATACCATACCATACCACCCTCCCACACCGTATCACACCATACCATACCATACCACCCTCCCACACCGTATCATACCACACCATACCAATCTCTCACACTACACGACACGAAATCACACTCCCACACCACACAAAACCACCCTCCCACACCACACCACAACACAAAAATATCCTCCTCCCACACCACACCACACACAACCGCCCTCCCACACCACACCACACCACACATTACCACCCTTCCACACCACACCACACCACAAAAAAATCCTCCTCCCACACCACATCACACCACACATTACCACCCTCGCACACCACACCACACCACAAAAAATCCTCCTCCCACACCACACCACACCACACAAAACCACCCTCCCACACCACACCACACGACACCACACAAAACCACCCTCCCACACCACACCACACCACACAAAACCACCCTCCCACACCACACCACACCACACAAAACCACCCTCCCACACCACACCACACCACACATAACCACCCTTCCACACCACACCACACCACACCACACATTACCACCCTCACACACCACACCACACCACACATTACCACCCTCACACACCACACCACACCACACATTACCACCCTCACACACCACACCACACCACACAAAACCACACATTACCACCCTCCCACACCACACAAAACCACAAAAAATCCTCCTCCCACACCACACCACACCACACCAAACAAAATCACCCTCCCACAGCACACCACACCTCACCACAACCCTCCTCATACCACACCACACAACCCCCCCCCACCACACCAAACCACACGAAGGAGATTAACCTAAGGGGCCTGAAGCTCCCGCATCTAGTAATTCTGAGTTTGTTTCCAGGTAACTCCACACACACACCTCAGGTCACGTCTTTCACAGAAGATATAACAGAAGGACAGCGAGCGTAACTGAATGGCAAGCCAGAGATGGAGTGAGAAGAAGAGGTGCACAGAGAACAAGATGGAGAGATGATATGATGCAGATCTACCGAGCAAGGACGGAACAGGCTAACAATCAATGGATCAGAGTGGAGAAAGGTGAGAGGGTCCTTATCATGCAGTGGTGTGTCACAGGCTGATGGTGATGATATTGATGGTGATAATGATGTTGATGCTGATGGTGGTGATGCTTTAACATCTCAACGTATGAGGTTACAGAATGCACAGTGAGGCTGCATAGCCAGGAAATGGAAGAATATGAGTGCATTTAAGTATTTATGTAATGTGATGAATAAGGATGGAAGATTAGAGGATGAAGTGACTGAAATGATACGTCAGGGAAGGAGGGTTGCTTGTTCTCTAAAAAGCAGTGATTAGGAAGAGGGAACTGAGGATGAAAGTATGAAAAAAAAAGGGCACTGCATGCTGTGATTCCCACTTTAAAGTATGGAAGTGAAGCTTGGATCTTGTTGGAAGGACACAAGTCAAGAGTGAGAGCAGTGGAAATGAGCCACTTGAGAGGAGCATGTGGAGTTTCATAGAGAGACAGACAGACAAATGGGCAGGTGAAGGAGCGTTGTGATGCTGATGTGGATGAGACTGAAAGCGTTAAGAGAAATACTTCGAGATGGTTTGGCCATGTGGAGAGGATGGCGAATAAGAGAATGACTAGAAGAGTGCATATGAGTTACCAGGAAGGGTATAGGGGGAGGGGGAGATCTTAATCACAAAATTTCCTACTTCTGTTTTCGAGTTAAAGTCCATAAAGAACGAGGTTAGATGGAAGAAAATGTCTGAAAAGAGGTGTGAAACACCCGTAGACTTTCCCCCCTCCCTATTATAACTATCGAACTCCAGTGTTTACAGGGAAAATCTTGCATACCATTTTTAGATAAAACCCACATCTATTACCCGTTTCACTTTGGGCAAAATATCTCGTTTGGTTATCTCTAAAATGCCACATTTAAGAAAGTGACCCATTTTTCCCCATTTCCCTGTGAAGGTATGGTGATGAGACCCAGCTCACGGGATAGACCAGTAAAAAATGGAATAGACTGAATAAACGGCCGTCGCCGTCGCTCAGTTTTGCTCTAAAATGCACCGTTATCGAGATATTTGCACTGTTGTGTTTTCAGTGCTATGCTGCTGTAGTGCAAGTAAGATACTGGAGGCGCCATCTACCAGGCTTAAAATCTGTGGCCCAGGAGGACCAGCCTGGCATTGAAAACACAAAAGTGCAAATATCTCGAAAACGGTGCATTTTAGAGCAAAACTGAGCCACGGCGACGGCCGTTTTATCAACCTACCCCATTTATTACTGCTGTATCCCGTGAGCTGGGTCTCATCACCATACCTTCACAGGCAAATGGGGAAAAATGGGTCACTTTTTTAAATGTGGCATTTTAGAGATAACCAAACGAGGTATTTTGCCCAAAATGAAACGGGTAATAGATGTGGGTTTTATCTAAAAATGGCATGCAAGATTTTTCCTGTAAACACTGGGGTTCGATAGGTATAATAGGAAAAAAAAAAAAAAAAAAAAAAAAACAAAAAAAAACAAAAAAAAAAAAAAAAGCAATAAAGTCTACGGGTGTTTCACTCCTCTTTCCAGACACGTTCTTCCATCTGACCTCGTTTCTTCATGGATTTTAACTCGAAACCCGAGATAGGAAATCTTGTGATAGAGGCACACCCCTCGTGGGTAAATAGGTAAATAGGTCTGTTTGGTGAAGAGGCATTTTGAGGAAAAGAAAGATATTATAATGCGATCAGTTGGGCCTGGACTCCACTCGGGAGAAGTTCCTCAGCTCCTGCTGGCTTTTGGCACAAGCGATGCATTATAAATTATTTTATTATAAGGGTCCCAATACCCGATTGAAGAAATGATTGCCTAAATAAAACATTATATATAGTTATTGGTGTGGATTAATTTACAAACGGAGCCTTACAGTGTTTGTCAGATGGTCTACACATTGGATAGTTTGAATTCTCGGGTCTCAGGTAAAATTTAACGAGTACCTTGATTGTCTTGCCTACCATGTTCAGGGAAAATATGGTACATGATGCCATTACCATGATAGTTTGTAAAATATAACCTGGATATATATATATATATATATATATATATATATATATATATATATATATATATATATATATAAACACCTTTATCATCCTTGGGAAGGTGTGGTGTGGTGGTGGTGTGTGCAATGTGGTATATCTGATGTGTTCTGGTGGTGTCTAACGTGGTATATCTGATTTGATGGTAGAGAGAGAGAGAGAGAGAGAGAGAGAGAGAGAGAGAGAGAGAGAGAGAGAGAGAGAGAGAGAGAGAGAGAAATTTATAGAAGCTGAGGGAGTTATGGTAGTGACAGTGATGATGATGATGATGATGATGATGATGATAAGAGTAATGTTGATAGTGATGACGAAGATGATGAAAAGTATTAACACTAAGTAATGAACAGCAATAATATTTCACCACCACCATAATGGAAATGATAAGACTGGAACAAATAGTGATGAATTATTCAGATATGCGTAAGTTTATATACTCTGTGTAAGTTTATATACTCTGTGTAAGTTTATATACTCTGTGTAAGTTCATATACTCTGTGTAAGTTTATATACTCTGTGTAAGTTCATATACTCTGTGTAAGTTTATATACTCTGTGTAAGTTTATATACTCTGTGTAAGTTTATATACTCTGTGTAAGTTTATATACTCTGTGTAAGTTCATATACTCTGTGTAAGTTCATATACTCTGTGTAAGTTCATATACTCTGCGTCAGTTCATATACTCTGTGTAAGTTCATATACTCTGTGTAAGTTTATATACTCTGCGTCAGTTCATATACTCTGTGTAAGTTCATATACTCTGCGTCAGTTCATATACTCTGTGTAAGTTCATATACTCATATCCGGCTTAAAGTACTGAAGGTATAAATTAGGAAGAAATCAGTAACAACAGTAGCATCAACACCAATATAGTTATATTACAACGCTGACGAGGCCACAAAATAACTCAGCAAATGGTGGTAATTTGTGGCAGTTACCCATCCTCTTTACTTGTTTCCTCTGAACCCCCGAGAAGAAGACCGTGTGACGTCACAAAGATGCGTGGAGAGGTCAAAGAATGAGATCTGTTCTCACTAGACCTTACCCTACCCTACCCTACCCTACCATACCTACCTTACCTTACCCTACCCTACCCTACCCTACCCTACCATACCTATCTTACCTTACCCTACCCTACTCTACCATACCCTACCATACCATACCTACCTTACCTTACCTTGCCCTACCCTACCCTACCCTACCCTACCCTACCATACCTACCTTACCTTACCTTGCCCTACCCTACCCTACCCTACCCTACCCTACCTACCTTACCTTACCCTACCCTACCCTACCTACCTTACATTACCCTACCCTACCCTACCCTACCATACCTACCTTACCTTACCCTACCCTACCCTACCCTACCTTACCATACCATACCTACCTTACCTTACCCTACCCTACCCTACCCTACCCTACCCTACCATACCTACCTTACCCTACCCTACCCTACCCTACCCTACCATACCTACCTTACCCTGCCCTACTCTACCCTACCCTACCCTACCCTACCCTACCCTACCCTACCCTACCCTACCATACCTACCTTACCTTACCCTACCCTACCCTACCCTACCATACCTACCTTACCCTGCCCTACCCTACCCTACCCTACCCTACCCTACCCTACCCTACCCTACCATACCATACCATACCTACCTTACCTTACCTTACCCTACCCTACCCTACATACCCTACCCTACTATACCCTACCATACCCTACCCTACCCTTTCATACCTTACTCTACCCTACCCTACCCTACCCTACCCTACCATACCTACCTTACCTTACCCTACCCTACCCTACCCTACCCTACCCTTCCCCATCATATCTATATTACCTTACACTACCCTACCCTACCCTACCATGCCTTACTCTACCCTACCCTACCCTACCTTACCTTACCCTGCCCTGCCCTACCCTACCTTACCCAACCATACCCTACTTACCTTACCCTACCCTACCATACCATACCTACCTTACCTTACCATGCCCTACCCTACCCTACCCTACCACACCCTACTTACCTTACCCTACCCTACCATACCTACCTTACCCTACCCTGCTCTACCCTTCCCTACCATACCTACCTTACCTTACCCTGCCCTACCCTACCCTACACTACCCTACCCTACCCTACCCTACCCTACCATACCTTACCCTACCCTACCCTACCCTATCCTACCCTACCCTACCTTACCCTGCCCTGCCCTGCCCTACCCTACCCTACCCTACCCTACCCTACCCTACCTACCTTACCTTACCCTACCCTACCCTACCCTACCATACCATACCATACCTACCTTACCTTACCCTGCCCTACCCTACCCTACCCTACCTACCTTACCTTACCCTGCCCTACCCTACCCTACCATACCTACCTTACCTTACGCAACCCTGCCCTACCATACCATACCATACCCTACCCTACCATACCATACCTACCTTACCTTACCCTACCCTACCCTACCCTACCCTACCCTACCATACCTACCTTACCTTACCCTGTCCTACCCTACCCTACCTTACCCTACCATACCTACCTTACCTTACCCTACCTAACCCTACCCTACCCTACCCTACCCGACCATACCTACCTTACCTTACCCTGCCCTACCCTACCCTACCCTACCCTACTTTACCTTACCCTACCCTACCGTGCCAAACCTACCTTACCGTACCCTACCCTACCCTACCCTACCATACCTACCTTTCCTTACCCTGCCCTACCCTGCCAAACCTACCTTACCCTACCCCACCCTACCCTGCCAAACCTACCTACGTACCTCCCCTACCCTACATCATGCCTAAAATCTACCCAACACTGCTTCCTCAAACACCCCATAACTCATGCAAGGGACAACATTTATGAACCACCCTGTTTTATGACTTTTCTAGAGAGATACTCAAGTAGGGTAAGACTGGGGTTGGATGGGGTGCATTGGGGTAGGACTGGGGTTGGGTTGGATGCAGTGGGGTTGTAGTGGGGTTGGGTGGGGTGCAGTGGGGTTGGGTGGGGTGCAGTGGGGTAGGACTGGGGTTGGGTGGGGTGTAGTAAGATAGGATTAGGATTGTGTAAGTTGCAGTGGGGTAGGATCGGGGTTGGGTGGGGTGCAGTGGGGTAGTAGTGGGGTTGGGTGGGATGCAGTGGGGTAGGATTGAGGTTGGGTTGGGTGCAGTGGGGTAGGATTGGGGTTGGGTGGGGTTTAGTGGGGTAGGATCGGGGTTGGGTGGGGTTTAGTGGGGTGGGATCGTGGTTGGGTGGGGTGCAGTGGGGTAGGATTGGGGTTGGGTGGGGTTAAGTGGGGTGGGATCGGGGTTGGGTGGGGTGCAGTGGGGTAGGATCGGGGTTGGGTGGGGTTTAGTGGGGTGGGATCGTGGTTGGGTGGGGTGCAGTGGGGTAGGACTGGGATGGGGTGGAGTGCATGGGGTAGGATCGGGGTTGGGTGGGGTGCAGTGGGGTAGGATCGGGGTTGGGTGGGGTGCAATGGGGTAGGATCGGAGTTGGGTGGGGTCCAGTGGAGTTGGATCGGGGTTGTGCTGGGTACAGTGGGGTAGGATCGGGGTTGTGTGGGGTGCAGTGGGGTAGGACTGAGGTTGGGTGGGGTGCACGGGATAGGATTGGGGTTGGGCGGGGTGCAGTGGGGTGGGATCGGGGTTGGGTGGGGTGCATGGGATAGGATTGGGGTTAGGTGGGGTGCAGTGGGGTGGGATCGGGGTTGGGTGGGGTGCAGTGGGGTAGGATAAGGGTTGGGGTGGGGTGCATGGGGTAGGATCGGGGTTGGGTGGGGTGCAGTGGGGTTGGATCGGGGTTGTGTGGGGTGCAGTGGGGTAGGATTGGGGTTAGGTGGGGTGCAGTGGGGTAGGATTGGGGTTGTGTGGGGTGCAGTGGGGTGGGATTGGGGTTGGGTGGGGTGCAGTGAGGTAGGATCTGGGTTGGGAGGGGTGCAATAGGGTAGGATCGGGGTTGGGTGGGGTGCAGTGGGGTTGGAGGGGGTTGGGTGGGGTATGATATTATTCTGAACAAATTCATTAAGTTGTTCTTAGTTTGGGAGTTAATGAAGACTGTTTCTGCTGCATTATCTTGCGGTTTTCTTATGTTCCTTGAAATCGTCTCAAGCCTGGCAAAGAGTAAGAGTAAACTATGACGTCAGCAGATGGAATGCGCTGTCCTAGGCGCCACAGATCGAGTCCCGGAGCTGGACAGATGTTTTTATATCATGTAGACGTTTTGTATTTTATTTTTGATGCCTCCAGACCATGTTATTTGGCTTTAGGTACCCTTGACGTATGGAAGGGCTCAGTGAAATTTTTATCTAACCCCACCATTTCGAAAAAACTGATATGCGTCCTCGTACTGAACTGGCCTGGTATTCTCGCATTCCTCGCACGAGATGGCGCCACCGCTACATTGATGCGACGGGAAGAGGCCAAGCGGAAGACACCTCTCTTTTTACACTAATTTGGCCTAAAATTGCCCTTTATCTCTATTCTGAATGCTGAGTCGTACGCATAGTTTAACTCTGGGGAATTTTTCGTTCATTTGTAGGCTATTTCCCGTATCTCAGAGGCAGGGTGAGGCAATACTACGGCCCTGCATCCCTTCTAAGCATTTCTTCGTTGACTAGCATCGTATTCTGGTGGTAATGCATTGCTACAGGTCAGAAATCGAGATGGAGAGATGGCAAGTGTAATTCTAGCCAAGTTAAAGTAAGTGAAGTATCATATTAGCTCTCCCAGGCTCCTATGACTCACTCTCAGTCGAACAGCATAGTACCCCCCGTCAGTTGGACATAGAGTACCCCCGCGCATAAAAGGGGTAACGAAGACATTCACTAACCCCCTGATGTTCGGGACAATTCTAGTGACATTCCAGTTAAACCAGACGATTTTACTGAGCTGAGAGTGAGTCATGGGGGCCTTAGAGAGTTAATACACTGTCAGCATTAACCCTTACATGATGGAATAACTCTAGCATTTCTTTACAGCTGACAACAGGCGATTTGGTCCAGTCGAGTGTGTTAGGAGCCTGGCAGATACGGTAAATAAAAATAACACAGGGAAGGTAAGGAAAGTATTGTAAATTATCCTAAATAAAAAAGAATAAAAAAATACTAAGTCCTGTTTTTATTTGTTCCTTTTACGGTACATAAGTAGATGCACGATACTCTGCACTTCTTCGTGATTAGCCTTAAATTACAGTGTTAGGTATTCTAAGTGGTTCTAGAGTGTAACAACTCTATTTTAGCAACTTATTCTGCTTATTACACTCTCATATTTCCTTGTTTTCTGCAGGTAACAAGTAAGGAAAATACAGTAGCAGTTCCAGATTCTATCCAGGTGTGATTGTGATGGCCGAGTCTGTATGGGTTTGGCCTCCTAATTGAGATGATCCGGGTTCGATTCCCGGAAGGATAGAGGCAATATTTAAAAACATACTGTGGCAGTGTCCGTAGTGACGTGATACACACATACTTAAACACACACATGCATGCACTGACAGACATACACGCACATACATACACTAAGACAGACAGGGGACTTATGCACAAGGGTAGGGTGTGGAAGGTAGGGGGTTTTATTTCTAAGTCCAAAAAATCCAATTGGATTTTTGGGGCTTAGAAATAAAACCCCCCTACCTTCCACACCCTACCCTTATGCATATGTTGTGTGCGTCTGTCTGTAGGTGTATGTGTGTCTGTCGTGTGTTAGTGTGTGTGTGTGTGTGTCTGTCTGTCTTGTGTGTGTGTGTATACTTTTACATTCCCCCCCGGCAGGTCAACTACGTGACTGCCCAAACCCCCACCACCGGGCAGGCCACTAAGTGACTGCCAAACTACCTTAAATAACCTCTAAGTCAACCGGGAGTCGAACCCGGGTCCAAATGACAGGTCACTACGGACACTGCCACTCTTTTAAATATTCCTCTATTACCCAGGAATCGAACCCGGGTCCAGTAGATTGGCATGCCGCCTCGCTACTCACTCCGCCACCACGGCCCCACTAGCTTTGCGGCCGGGACTGGTACTGTATTTAGTTATTTGATACCAATAATAAACAAGGGGACACTTACCTGTACTGCATGTATTAAGTCGCTCATGGAGAGTTGTTACAATATCTCCAGAGTTCCTTAGAATATTTAAGAGTAATTTGGTGCTAGTTATGAAGAAATCAAGAGTTTTATCAGTTTATATATTTGAAGGAAATCAAAATTAGAACCTTGTGTTTTCTATATTTTTCCTTCCGATGGAGAACTGAGCCCCACTACCACTCCCTAACCACATCAGTCCAACCTTCAGATTAATTAGTAGTTTGGCTTCATACAGAGCTGGTGAGAAGCTTTGATAAGGGAATAGTGTCTACCTCATTTGAAAACCCTGGTGAATTTTGGCAAGAGTGGCCATGAAATAGGCTTGGAACTTGGAATGGCTTTGATAACAGTGCAAAAGGAATCGGTATTTGGAGCTACTTTGAAAGAATGTCATAAGAAAAAAGAATAATAATTACACTGAAAATGGCTTGGACAAAAGGATAGCAATTGTAAACTACCTGCAGTGGCTTTGATAACACAGCCAGCCCTCTTCCTAACACAGCCAGTCCTCTTACTAACACAGCCAGTCCTCTTACTAACACAGCCAGTCCCTTCCTAACACAGCCAACCCTCTTCCTAACAGACATGCCTCTTCCTAACACAGCCAGTCCTCTATCTAACAGATATCCCTCCTCTTAACACAAGCAGCCCTCTTCCTAACACAGAAATCCCTCTTCCTAACGCACCAAGCCCTCTTGCTAACACAGGCAGCCTCTTCATTAAGTCTTGGATGTGTTCTGAAAACCTGACAGAAAATACACCAAACTGGAAGGAAGCTGGCCAATCTGTTCTCTAAGTAGCACTGGAACTTTCAATATTTATACTCCACTATAGACCTAAGTGATGAGGACTTGTTGTATACACTGGCAACTGAATAGGTTTGGATAAGAGCTTTGATAAAACTATAAGAAACTACTAAAGAGTGTGCATAACTTGAGAGTACTGGTATAAAGCCTGGTATAAATAGTGCTGGTATGAAGTGGTATTGTTATATAAAGCATCAACCTGAGAGACTGGGATAAAAGTAACTATGAGATAAAAGTAACTATGAGATAAAAGTAACTATGAGATAAATGTCTAGGAGATAAAATATGAGCTATAGAAGGACTAGTGTACAGGTGCATGGGCAGGTTATCACCCCTAAGCTGTATTATATAACCTGGCAGTAGCAAGAAACACTGCAGGTACTACGTGAAACTAGCACTGTGGACGATTATAAAGTCCAGCCAAGATGAGGCTATTAGGGCTAGTCACTTAACATGGCAGTAATTGGAACGAGGGACTCAAGCTTACAAATTACTATAACCATTATTAATTAAAGGTAGGTGTCCATTGATAAAGTATAAGGGAATATTCTAAGTTGAATTTAGGTTTTACACCCAAGGAGTTTATGCCATACTCCACTGGATGTGACAAATTCAACGTTGAAATATGGGTTTTATATCCGTAGACTTTTTTACACAGCCCAAGCCATAACATGAAAGGTGGAATCAACTCGATATACAGCTTGTTCTTTTATTATCTTTCTTGCTACAAGTGTTCACATTTGCCATGGATATTTACAAAGTGCATTAGCAGCTATGACGGCAGCATGTCAAGTTACCCTGGCAGGAGGCAGTGGTATTATCTAAAAGTATATTTATACAGTATAGCGCAAAAAAAGGATGTCAAAAGAGTGCAAATATTATAAAAGTAGATCAGTAAATTTAGTGCAATAATTTATCTCCATCTCCAGCTGGCTTGCTCTCCTATTCCTCTCTACCCTGTTCACTGTAGAACCACACACACACAAATCACACACTTCTTTCTCTTGCCAGACGCCTTAATCCCGTAAGGGGTGACCACAAACAAATGGTCTCCATGTCGCCCTGTACCCCACCATTTCACTGCCCTGCTCTCAGCTCACACCCCCCTTTCCCATATACCTTTCCACTCCATCCCTCCATCTCATCCTTGACCTCCTCCTCCCTCTCTCCCCTCCACCTCACTCACATACACTCACCTCGTCCATCTCTCGCTCTCCATCCTCTCCCTATGGCTAAAGCACCTCAGTGTGTTTCTCCTAACGCTTCCTATCACATCCACATCCACACCACATTGCTCCTTCACTTCCTCATTTGTCAGCCTGTCACTCCATGCGACTCACATACTCCTCTCATAACTCATTTCCACTGCTCTCACTCCTGACTTGTGTCCCTCCAACAAGGTCTAAGCTTCATTTCCGTACGTCAGAGTTGGTGTCACAATACTGTCATGCAGCGACCTTTCTACTTCACACTTTTAATCACACCCTAAAGGAAAAAAATACAACCTGTAACCTATCCTTTCTGGCGCTCCCACCTCCTCTCTGGTCTCTCTCAGCTGGCTCTGATTCTCTCTCTCCCCACTCCCTAGCATCAGTCTCTATCACCTGAGGAAATACAGGTACATTAAAGTCTCTCGGCTGGCTCTGATTCTCTCTCTCCTCACTCCCTAGCATCAGTCTTTATCACCTGAGGAAATACAGGTACATTAAAGTCTCTCGGCTGGCTCTGATTCTGTCTCTCCCCACTCCCTAGCAGCAGTCTCTATCACCTGAGGAAATACAGGTACATTAAAGTCTCTCGGCTGGCTCCGATTCTGTCTCTCCTCTCCCCCTAGAATCAGCCTGTCTACTGCCTGGGAAAATACAGGTACTACGGGTCACAAAAGTATCAGTGCACAATATGTGTGAAACGTTAGGGAGCACAGAGCGAAGGTCACTGAAATATTGGTGTCCGACCTGCCATATATTGGTGGCCCTGTTGTCAGGAGGTGTCGTATATTGCCAACTAGCAATATCCTCTTGCAAACATATAGCAAATGTTATGTTTATATCGAGAGACATTGTTCATACACAATGAGACGTTGGTAAACATCAGAAGTTGCTGGAATGTTTTCGGTAGGCATCGGACCCTCTGTGCCCCGATACTTTTGTGACCCATAGTACATTAAAGTCTCTCAGCCGGCTCTGATTCTGTCTCCCATCTCTCCCTAGCACCAGTGTCTCTATGGCCTGGGGAAATACAGGAACGTTAAAGGTGCCTAAGGTGTGAATATCCTTCCAGAGTAACAGTTACAAGTGCCGCCATAACTACAGTATTATCATCCCTACTACACCACCTACAAATACAGAGTACAGGGTAATATTCTATGTGCTTTTGGAGGCTTCTTAACAACTCCTCCTTAGTGATTTAGTGTACACATTTCACTTGTTACTGATGCAAACCAAGGATATTAAAAGTACAAACAACATGCGACAGAAAGCTTGGGTGTACAGGAAAATAAATCGCTAAGGGAAAGGTGCTCCTAAGCCTCCTACTCCACTTTTGACCCAGACGCTGATGGTTTCTCTTGGTTGCCATTCTTGCCCTCCAGGGTTGCCATCTTGTCCTCTTGAGTTGTCTTCTATTGTCATCTCGCCGTCCAAGGTTGCCATTTGTCATCCTAGGTTGTCATATCTTCTTCTGTTGCCATCTTGTCATCCCAAAATGCCATCTCGTCGTCTACCGTTGTCCCATTGTCATCTATTGCCATTTAGCTGTCCTGGGTTGCCGTGTCTTCTGGGGTTGCCATCTTGTTGCCTTTGGTTGCCGTTCTTCTAAGACTGCCGGCCTGATACTCTGCATTTGCCATCGGTTTCTGTGGAGGAAAACATCAGTCAGGCGAACACTTTTCTCTGTCTAATGTACTACAATACAAGCACCTGAGACACACACACACACACACACACACACACACACACACACACACACACACACACACACACACACACACACACACACACACACACACACACACACACACACACACACACACACACACACACACACACACACACACACACACACACACACACACACACACACACACACACACACACACACACACACACACACACACACACACACACACACACACACACACACACACACACACACACACACACACACACACACACACACACACACACACACACACACACACACACACACACACACACACACACACACACACACACACACACACACACACACACACACACACACACACACACACACACACACACACACACACACACACACACACACACACACACACACACACACACACACACACACACACACACACACACACACACACACACACACACACACACACACACACACACACACACACACACACACACACACACACACACACACACACACACACACACACACACACACACACACACACACACACACACACACACACACACACACACACACACACACACACACACACACACACACACACACACACACACACACACACACACACACACACACACACACACACACACACACACACACACACACACACACACACACACACACACACACACACACACACACACACACACACACACACACACACACACACACACACACACACACACACACACACACACACACACACACACACACACACACACACACACACACACACACACACACACACACACACACACACACACACACACACACACACACACACACACACACACACACACACACACACACACACACACACACACACACACACACACACACACACACACACACACACACACACACACACACACACACACACACACACACACACACACACACACACACACACACACACACACACACACACACACACACACACACACACACACACACACACACACACACACACACACACACACACACACACACACACACACACACACACACACACACACACACACACACACACACACACACACACACACACACACACACACACACACACACACACACACACACACACACACACACACACACACACACACACACACACACACACACACACACACACACACACACACACACACACACACACACACACACACACACACACACACACACACACACACACACACACACACACACACACACACACACACACACACACACACACACACACACACACACACACACACACACACACACACACACACACACACACACACACACACACACACACACACACACACACACACACTAATATTGAAAAACTCCTGGTAACATTTGTTTTGGCGTGTGCCCAATAGGTTAGCTTGGGTGATAAAGAAAATGACAAATATTTGCATGATTTGATATGTGAGGTGTGTGATATGGGGGGTGATAAGACTGTCATTTTGGCTGGGGATTCAAATGGTCATGTGTGTGCCACAGCTCACAGATATGAAGGGCTGTACAGGGAATACGCATTTGGTATCAGAAATGCGGAAGAGGAAAGGATACTACAATCTGGGGAGGCATTGAACATGATTGTGCAAAATGCTTTAGAGAGAGAGAGAGTGTAGGCTGATTAATGAGCTTGGGATAAGGGTAGCCAGACTGATTATTTCCTGGTGAGGGGGGGTTGATAGAAGGTTAGTGAAGGGTGTCAAAGCTATGCAGACTGAATGGTGTTGTGCAGCAACACAAATTACTGACATGTGACGTGGTGCTGAAGGAGAGCGTGGTAAAAAAAAAAAAACTATGCATCCAAGAGGGAAATATGGAAGTTTGATAGCCAAACAGTAAGGGATGCCTTCTATAGCGAGATGAGTGAATGGTGGCTGAACAAGGAGCTGTAGACAGTATTAATGAGCAATACATAGATCTCAAAAACAGTTTCTTTAGAGTTACTGATTCAGTGTGGATGGACAACGGTCTGCTAAAACAAGGTTGCATAGTGGTGGGATGAGGGTGTAAAGGCCGCAGTGAAGGAACAGAGAAGACTCTTCAGGGAATGGAAAATGGGTGGTGACAGAGAGGAATACTTGGTTGCCAAGTTTAGGGCCAGAAAGGAGGTATACAGGACAAAATCTGAGTTTCAGAGACTTCTACTGAATAGCCTTAGTAGTGCCAAAAGGAAAAATGTGATATTTAAGGTGGCAAATGAGATTATCAGAGAAAACATGGATGTCACAGGTGAGCAGTGTGTGAAGAATGATAAAGGTAAGGTAGTGGTGGGCAGTGAGGATTAAACATGCTAGTAGAGAAGATTATAACCGGTTCCTGATAGAAGTGACTGGAATAGGGAAGGTTTGGAGTCAGTGGATCCAGTGTTTGAACCACGGTCCTTGATTAATGCTGCTACTGTGTGCAGGGCAATTGTCAGGACGTAGTTGAGGAGGGAGGGTGTGTGTCTGGGTTTACTGCTGAAATGTTGAAGACCTCAGGGGACATGGGAGTGGGTTTAGTTACTGATATGATACATTCGATTATATGTGTACTCACAGATGACTGGCTGAAGTGTGTGATTGTTAAAGCGTATAAGGGTAAGGGTGAGGCCCTGGAGAGAGGAAATTATACAGGCATAATGAGGGTATAGAAAGCGTCCTGGATGGTATGATAAGGGAAAGAGTGAATTTTAGTGAGATGCAGTTTGGGTTTATGCCAGGCAATGGGGCAATTGATGCAATATTCACTGTCCGATAACTTCAAGAAAATATATCAGAAAGATGAGGCCGCTGTACTTTTTGCTGAATTGGAGAAAGCCTTTTACAGAGTTCCTTGAGGGATGGTGAAGTGGGCAATGAGAAAGCTTGAGATCCAAGAGTGGCTGCAAAGAGTAACTATGGCAATGTACAACGATGCTTGCACCCACCTGAGAGTGAATGGAATTTGAGTGATGAGTTTTTCGTGAATCCTGGCGTGAGTCAGGGGTCATGGTGCTTGAAGCTCTCTCATATAACTTTAAATGCGGACTCTGTTGGGAGTTGATGTATGCTGATTACTTTGTGTTGTTTGAGGAGAATGAAGGGAGGCGGGGAGAAGAATTAGGGGTGGAGAGATGGAAAGGGGTAGAAGGGTTTGATGGAATGGAGCAGAAGGGTTTGATGGAGTGGGGCAGAAGGGTTTGATGGAGTGGGGCAGAAGGGTTTGATGGAGTGGGGCAGAAGGGTTTGATGGAATGGGGCAGAAGGGTTTGATGGAGTGGGGCAGAAGGGTTTGATGGAGTGGGGCAGAAGGGTTTGATGGAGTGGGGCAGAAGGGTTTGATGCAGTGGGGCAGAAGGGTTTGATGGAGTGGGGCAGAAGGGTTTGATGGAGTGGGGCAGAAGGGTTTGATGCAGTGGGGCAGAAGGGTTTGAGAGCAAATGGGGATAAAACAAGTGATGATACTTGAGGCTGGTGCCGGTGCTGTCAGAGCAGAGTGTGTGTGGCTATGTGCAGTTTACCACAAGGGTGTGGGAACTAACTCCATCTTGTGCAGTGTATGTGTTAAGTGGGTGCATAAGGGATGGGTGTTATTGAGATAGGCTAAGAAATAATGCCTATTTCGTTTGTGTGGGGTGTCGGGAAGAACGTGTAGATATTGACAGGCGTGAAAGGACTGATCTTGCTGGAGAGTCTGGTGAGTGTTTGGAGAAGTTTTGTTATTTAGGGGACATGTTATGTGCTGCAGGTGGGTTAGGGTAAGGTGTTGATGGAGGACATTCAAGGAGCTGTTGCCACATCTGACACTGAGAGGGCTGCTCCTCCTTGCTACGCGTCCTTGTATATAGGATGTGTTAGGTGATTACTGCTGTATGATAGTGAGGCCTGGGCAGTAAAGGAAGAGAGTATTCCTAGGCTGAAACCAACAGAAATGATAATGATTAGATGGATGTGCAGTGCGTCCTTAAATGAAAGGCCGGGGGGAGAGGGGGGAGGGTAGGACTGTGATTAAAGAACCGGTAGGAAGAATGGGAGTTGAAGGTAATAGTGTTGTGATGATGAGGGGTAGGTTGAGACAGTGTGAACATGTTGTGAGTAGGGAAGATGGCAGCTGTGTGCGGAACGTAAGAGGTGTGAACGGCAAGGGTAGGGTTGCGAGAGGCAGACGAAAACAGTCCTGGGACGAGGTAATTGTGTGGCCTCATGGATAAGGAACTGAATAGGGAGGCTGACAGAGATCGAGCAGCCTGGAGAGCCGCATATTGGTGCCTTTATAAACTAAATTAAACGATAAGTACCATACATGAGAAGACCTGTACACACACACTCGCGCACACAAACACCCACACACAATCCCCCCCCAAACACACAACCCCCCCACACACATACGCACACACAACCAAAATAACACTATCTATCTATCTATAGCCCGACGCCCTAATCCCGCAAAGGGTGGCGGCAGACAAAACGCCTCCAAGTCGCTCTGTCACCCACCATTTGACTACCCTCCTCCCAACTCACCCCCCACTCCCTCATATTCCTCTCATCTCCATCCCTCCACTTCATCCTCGGTCTACCCCTCCCTCTCCCTCCCTTCACCTCACCTACATACACCCTCTTAGTCAGTCTTTCATTCTCCATTCTCTCCACATGTCCAAACCACCTCAGTGTATTTCTCCTAATCTTTTCAACCACATCCACATCCACCCCACAACGTTCCTTCACTTCTTCATTCGTCAACCTGTCCCTCCACGTCACTCCACATGCTCCTCTCAAGTAACTCATTTCCACTGCTCTCACTCTTGACTTGTTCCTCTCTTGCAAGGTCCACGCCTCGCTTCCATACGTCAGGGTAGGGATCACAATACTATTATGCAGTGACTTCTTAACTTCCATACTCACCTCCCTATTTCTCAACACTGCTTTCAGTGTACCAACTACCTTCCTTCCTTGCTGTACCCTTTCACGCACTTCATCCCCCAAAGTTCCATCCTAACTCATCACACTACCCAAGTACTTGAATGCACTCACATTCTCCATATCCTCACCATCCAACTTCACTGTACATTCTGTGGCTTCATTCCTCTCAAACACCATAACTTTACTTTTGTTTACATTAACTTTCAGCTTCCTCCTCCTACACACTGTCCCAAATTCATTCACCAAACCTTGCAACTCCCATTCATCTTCACTCAACAATACTGTATCATCAGCAAACAGCAACACCGGAAGCTTCCAAATCTCACCCTCATTCATTAGGGCCAGCTCCACATCCACTGCCCTACCTTGCACCTCCTTTACAACCCCATCCATATATATATTAAACAGCCATGGAGACATCACACACCCCTGTTTCAGTCCCACATTGAGATCAAAGAACTCACTCAGCTCACCATCCACTCGCACCGTAGCCCTAGCTCCCTCGTACATACTCTTCACAGCACTCAACCATTTCCCCTCCACTCCATATATTCTTAATACCTTCCACATACCTTGCCTATCTATTCTGTCGTAAGCTTTCTCCAAGTCCATGAAGGCAGCATACATCTTTCCTTCCCTTCTCTAGATACTTCTCCACTAAACATCTTAGAACAAATATCTGATCTACACACCCTTTTCCCTTCCTAAATCCCCCTTGTTCTTCTCCAACTAGCTCCTCTGTCATATGTCTAACCCTATCAATGAGTATTCTACCATATATTTTACCCGACACACTAAGAAGGCAAATACCCCTATGGTTACCACATACTTCTCTCTCCCCTTTTCCTTTGTATAAAGGAACAATTATACCTGATTTCCAGTCCTCTGGAACCCTTCCCTCTTCCTCTAAGCCAATCTACACAACTTCCATATCCACTCCACAACAATCTCACCCCCATACCTAAGCATTTCACCACACACTCCATCAATTCCTGGGGCCTTTCCCAGCTTAATCTTCTTCATCGCTTCCACTACTTCCGACCTACTGATCTCTTCCTCCCTCCTCTCATCTCTTCTTGTCCCAACCATTCCCCAACCACTTATACTCGCACTGCTCTCACACTCTACATTCAACAAATCCTCAAAGTGCTCCTTCCATCTCCTCAATTTCTCTCTCTTCTCCACCAACAATCTATTATGCCTATCTTTCACTCCCCTACTATTTCCCCTTTCACTCTGCCTTACTTTCTTTACCTCCTTCCAAAACAATTTCTTACTCTCCCTCCATTTCACACTCAGATTCCTCCCAAACTCTTCATCCACTTTCTTCTTACTCTCCTTCACCAGTCTCTTAACCTCCCTTCTCCTGCTCACATACACCTCTCTCTTCTCTCTCTCTCATCTCCCCTACCTCTACTCGCCAACCATTCACCATATGCCTTCTTCTTTTGTTCCACAGCTCGTTTCACCTCATCATTCCACCATGCTGTCCCTTGCACACCCTTGCATCTCCTCCTCACTCCACAAACCGCCTCACACACTGCGCCTATCTCTTCCGTGAATATCTTACATACGTCTTCCACCCCTTCCATCTGCTCTAGCTCATACCTTCCCAATCTTTCTTCCACTATGCTCTTATACTCTGTCATTTTCTCACTATCTTGCAATTTCTCCACTCTTCTCACAGGAGTTGCTTCCTCCTGTCTTCCCCTTCGCCTCCTCAACCACTTTCTTTGCAGCTCTACCTTGGCCATCACTAAGTGATGGTCCGAGACTCCATTCCCCCACCCTCTCCACACTCTTGCATCCAACACTTGTCTTCTCATTCGCTCATCCACACACGTAGTCTATCATTGCCTTTCGTTCAACAAGTTCACCATCCATCCTCCTCATTACTCTCCATGTATACCGGTGGATCATCTTATGCCGAAAGTAGGTGTTAGCTATTGCCAACCCCTTACCAGCACAGATGTCCACCAAAGCACTACCATTCCCATCCTCTTCAGCTGGCACACCCCACTGACCAACCACTCCATCCACTCGTACATTCCCAACTTTGCCATTCATGTCTCCAATCAACAGCACTCTCTCGCTCCTCTCAAACTTGTCCATACATGCTTCTACTCTCGCCCAAAACTCGTCTTTCACTCGATCCTCTGTCGGGGCATACACACATACAATCGCCCATGCTTGTATACCTACTTTCATCCTCACCCATACAATCCTTGCACCCACTGTTCCATACTCTCTTATATTCTCCTTCCACTTTTTGCATATCATCAGACATACTCCCTCTCTTGCCCTCTCATTCTCACTGACTCCCGCACATATACCTAAACCATATTCCCATTCTCTCACCCTTTCACCTTTCCATTTAGTTTCAGTCAAAACCACATAATTCACAAGGTTATATTCAAAATGGCATAGGCTTCTTAATGTCTTTTCCACAGCGATTTACTCTGCATATTACACCTTGATATCCACTTGTATTCTCTCTCCATCTCATGTCCACATAGTTTACATTACAATGTAAATCATCAGTAGGTGAAAGAGGCAAAATAAATCACTTAGGAAGAGGTGCAACGGCTACCTCCACCACACCAACATACACACCTTGACCTATCTATCTATCTATCTATTCCCAGACGCCTCAATCCCGTTTGGGGTGGCCACAAACAAATCGCCTTCAAGTCGCCCTGTCCCCCGCCATTTCACTCCCCTGCTCCCAGCTCACACCCCCCTCTCTCATATACCTCTCCACCCCATCCCTCCATCTCATCCTCGGCCTCCCCCTCCCTCTTTCCCCCTCCACCTCACTCACATACACTCTCTTCGTCAGTCTCTCACCTTCCATCCTCTCCACATGGCCAAACCACCTCAGTGTGTTCCTCATAACGCTTCCTATCACATCCACATCAACACCACAACGCTCCTTTATATCCTCATTCGTCAGCCTGTCTCTCCATGTGACTCCACAGGCTCCTCTTAAATAACTCATTTCCACTGCTCTCACTCTTGACTTGTGTCCTTCCAACAACGTCCAAGCTTCACTTCCGTACGTTAGAGTTGGTATCACAATACTGTCATGTA
>NC_136962.1:2072500-2077500 GCF_032717465.1 Coenobita brevimanus
TTGTCGACTGAATATAGGGATGAACTCTCAAGTTCACTACGGAAGACGAGAGTTGATGATCCGAACTTTCGTCGAGCATGTACACACGAACAAACAGATACACTGTTGCCAGCACCGGTTACCCACCTCTCGCTGCTAGGTGGACCAGGTGGAAAGTTTGGCGACTGTACATGCAGATATGTGCGTCTGCATTAATGTGTATGCATCTACGTGTGTATTATGTACGTATGCCTTTATGTATGCACGTACATATGTACTTATGCATGAATGTATACATTTATATATGTATTAATGCGTGCACACGTGTACGAATTAGGGATGCACCGGAACCAGCACATCGAGTTCCGGCCGGAACCGGAACTAGCCGGAACTATGCCGGAACTTGTGGCCGGAACCGGAACTGGAAGTGAAGTTGTGATATACAAAAATTCTTGACACTCAAACCTAGAAGTACTATGTAATATTTTAGTCCAATTTTGTGTTGACATTTGTAAGTAGAGTGTTTTAAATATCTAGGGTCACTTGTTGCTGTGGATGGAAGAATAGATGCAGAAGTGAAGTTTAGAATAAATGAAGTAGGAAAGGTGCTGGGAGGAATGAAAAAAGTGTTTAGATGTCGTTCGCTTAGAATGGATGTAAAGAGAAGGCTGTATGAGGGTGTTGTGGTACCGACTGCGTTATATGGGGCTGAAACATGGAATATGGGTGTAGCAGAGAGGAAAAGTTTGAATGTAATGAGATGAGGTGTCTGAGGAGTATGTGTGGAGTGACGCGTATGGATCGAGTGCGAAATGATGAAGTGCGAAGGAGAACTGGAGTTGTTTGGGAGATGGCTGGTAGAGTTGAGCAGAGGGTGTTGCGATGGTTTGGGCATATGGAGAGAATGGATAATGAGCGATTGGTGAAAAAGATAACTAGATCTGATGTGAGAGGTGTAAGGCTGAGAGGAAGACCACGAATAGGATGGATGGACAGTGTGAAGAGATCGCTGGATGCGAGAGGGATGTCTGTTGAGCAAGGAAGAGTGGCTGTGCGTGACAGAAATAAATGGAGAGAAATTGTGAATGAATAAGTGATGACGCAGCCCTGAGGGGATATTCTCCCGCATTTGGTCTGATCAGCTTTCAGGTCAGGTGCGGGTAAGGGAATGGGTCTGTTATGATGTGGCAGGGGTAAACCAGCTCTGTTGTTGGGCCCTGCTGCGGATGTCACTGACTGCATTGCGCAGTTGACCCTTGTGCGGTGTGGTGCGGTGAGGATCTGTCCGTTCTCCCCTTTGGGGCTAAGATGCGAATGAATGTGTTTGAATGGATGAGTAAATGGGGAGTGTGTCGTCCTGTCTCGGCTACCTCCCTTTCCTTGGGGGAAGCAGCCTAGGTATATAGATAGATTTCTAAGTAATTTTTGGACTAAGCCTTAGTCCAAGTAAGCCATTGTGTTGATATATTTGTAATTTGATGCCACTTTAATGGAACACATTTACCTGTGTGCTTCAAGGTGAGATGAAATAATAGCCACCTTTTATTTTCCTGTGACAACTGTCAAGTACTGTGAGAGACTTGTTAATATTTCCAAGACAAATAAAAATAGTCCCATACTATTCTTTACCTCTCCTGTCACTACATGACAAATGGGAAAGAAGATTACCTACTTACAAAGCTACTCCAGTATAATAACCGCTCGTCCACAAGTCTAATATATATATAACTCAACTACAAGTAACCACAAAGGAACTACAAAGTCTTTTATGACAGTACTGTATATAGAATTATGGCCAAATCTGTAGGTATATGTCATTGAGTGCATATTATGATGTTGTATAATAAAGGTTTTATAGACATAACTCAGGTATATAGCATTAACCAATAAATACTTTTAGCCATTGCCAGGAAGGTGAAGGGGGAAGACCAAAATATTTTACAACATGGCTGAGAGAAAAACATTGTAGAACAGCGAAAGTTGGTGTAGCAACAGATATATCAACAGTTGGTGTAGCAACAGATATATCAACAGTTGGTGTAGCAACAGATATATCAACAGTTGGTGTAGCAACAGATATATCAACAGTTGGTGTAGCAACAGATATATCAACAGTTGGTGTAGCAACAGATATATCAACAGTTGGTGTAGCAACAGATATATCAACAGTTGGTGTGGCAACAGATATATCAACAGTTGGTGTAGCAACAGATATATCAACAGTTGGTGTACCAACAGATATATCAACAGTTGGTGTGGCAACAGATATATCAACAGTTGGTGTAGCAACAGATATATCAACAGTTGGTGTAGCAACAGATATAGCAAAGGTTCAGCTGCCGGCCTGGTATTTTTCTGAAGCTACGGCCGGAACAGGACCTTCATCCAAATTGAAGTTGTGGTGCGGCTGTAACCTAGTTCCGGTGTATCACTAGTACAAATGTACAGTACTTATGTATGAATGTATAGCACATACATGTAGCTTGTATGAATGTACAGTACTTATGTATGACTGTACAGCACATACATGTATCTTGTATGAATGTACAGTACTTATGTATGACTGTACAGCACATACATGTAGGCTGTATGAATGTACAGTACTTATGTATGAATGTACAGCACATACATGTAGCTTGTATGAATGTACAGTACTTATGTATGACTGTACACCATGTATACATGTAGGTTATATGAACTTACAGTACTTATGTATGACTGTACAGCATGTATACATGTAGGTTATATGAACTTACAGTACTTATGTATGACTGTACAGCATGTATACATGTAGGTTATATGAACTTACAGTACTTATGTATGACTGTACAGCATGTATACATGTAGGTTATATGAACTTACAGTACTTATGTATGACTGTACAGCATGTATACATGTAGGTTATATGAGTGTGGGCATGTGTATGTACGGTATGTATATAACTGGCATGTGTATGTGCACATACTGTATAGGTCTATGTGAAGGTAAGTTTGCTGTAGTGCTTGTATGCACATATGTATTTTTTTTATGCAAGGAAGAAGGAACCCAAGGCAAGGAGCAGCAAACCGGTCCTTCCAAGAAAAAAAAACATGAACATTACAACAGAGCCAAATTCAAAATCCGATGATTTCGAGATGCCTGGACACACTGCGTTTGAAAGACTGGAGATCATAGGAAGTAGGAAACACAGACAGAGGGAGACAGTTCCAGCGTTCGCCTATTGCATAAATGAAGGGCTGGGAGTAACGGTTTGTTCTTGAATCAGAGAGTTGGACAGAAAAGGGATGAGAGTTTGTTGTTAGACGGGTGCTACACGCCAGTCGTAGAGGTGGAGGGATGCAAGCAGACAGTTCAGAGGAGCAGTGACCATTGAAGTAGCGATAGAAAAGAGGAAAAGATGCAACAGTGCGGCCAAGAGAGAAAGCTTGAAGGGAGCCAGTTTAAGGAGGAGAGTTAATGAGACGAAAAGCCTTTGACTCCACCTTGTTGAGAAGAGCTGTATGTGGAGAGCCTCCCCACACGTGAGAGGTGTACTCTACATAGGGACGAATAAAACCCGTGTATAAAGTCAACAACTGTGCAGGGGTAAAGAAAGCACAGAGTCGGCTTAGCACACCTAACCTCTTGGAAGAAGATTTTACAAGAGGGGTAGTATGATTATTCCAAGATAAATGATAAATCTCGAGAGAATGAAGCCCCAAGGATGATGCAGGATTGAACTGGATATTATCAAATATTAGTAGGTACTCCTGTGGAAGATTTTGTCGAGTTGATAGGTGTAAGAACTGAGTCTTTGATGCATTAAAAACAACATGATTACTTTTACCCCAGTCAGAGATACAAGGCAAGTCAGACATTACGTGTGCTATAGCCTCATCCCTTGTTTGTTGAAGTAACTGTTGAGATGGACGTTGCGGGAACCGAATGGAAAGGTGAAGAGTGAAGTCATCAGCGTATGAGTGGATAGGGTTAGATGTACAGCTTAGAAGGTCATTGATGAATAAAAGGAAGAGAGTTGATGATTGGACAGAGCCCTGAGGAACATCAGTGTTAATATATCAAGGAGAACGATGGCCGTCTACAACAGCAGCTATAGAACGACCAGAAAGGAAACTATAGATGAAGGCACAGAAAGAAGGATAGAAACCGTAAGAGGGCAGTTTGGAAATTAAAGATTTATGCCACACTCGATCGAATGCCTTTGAGATGTCAAATGCAATGGCAAAGCTTTCGCCAAAGTCTCGAAAAGAGGATGACCAGGAGTCTGAAAGGTAGGTGCGAAGATCGCCAGTGGAGCGTTCCTGACGGAACCCATACTGACGATCAGAAAGAAGGTTGTGACAGGAAAGATGCTTTAAAATTCTTCCGTTAAGAATAGACTGCACATTTTTTGAGACACAGGATGTAAAAGCAATTGGGCGATAGTTAGATGGTTGGGAATAGTCACTCTTCTTTGGGACTGGCTGACTGAGAGCAAACTTCCAGCAAGAAGGAAAGGTTTAAGTTGATAGACAAAGGCGAAAGAGTTTGCCTAGGCAGGGTATAAGAACAGAAGCACAGTTCTTGAGGACAACAGGAGGGACTCCATCAGGCCCATATGCCCTGTCAGTAGAGGCCAGTGATGGCAGAAAATACATCAGCTGAAGAAATTTTAATGTCAGCCATGAGGAAGTCAGAGGGAGGAAGTGTTGGAGGAACAGCACCGGAATCGTCTAAGGTGTACAGTTGCGAGCAGGTGACTCGAGGCCACCTAGTCCACCAAGATGTTGATGTTTTATCTGGCAACAGTGGCAGCTGTGAACTTGACCGAGATTCAGTCAGCTGTTCGGGCGAAACAAACCCAGAGATCAATTGTCAATGTGCAGTTCTAACTTGTGTCCAATCAGTATCATGCAAGTAAACGTATTATATTGATAATGATTAACGTGTCGTACACATGGTAGATATATTTATAACCATAGTATTACAACACTGGCATCCAAATAGTGGTGCGTTCATTCATGTGAGACACACGGGTATCG
>NC_136962.1:2080000-2188342 GCF_032717465.1 Coenobita brevimanus
GTGATGGGGTGGTGATAATGAGGTGGTGGTGATAATGAGGTGGTGGTGATAATGAGGTGGTGGTGATAATGAGGTGGTGGTGGTGATAGGGTTGTGATAATGAGGTGGTGGTGGTGATGGGGTGGTGATAATGAGGTGGTGGTGGTGATGGGGTGGTGATAATGAGGTGGTGGTGGTGATGGGGTGGTGATAATGAGGTGGTGGTGGTGATAGGGTTGTGATAATAAGGTGGTGGTGGTGATGGGGTGGTGATAATCAGGTGGTGGTGGTGATGGGGTGGTGATAATGAGGGGGTGGTGATAATGAGGTGGTGGTGGTGATGGGGTGGTGATAATGAGGTGGTGGTGGTGGTTGTAATAATGGTGGTGGTGGTGGTGGTTGTAATAATGGTGGTGGTGGTGGTGGTTGTAATAATGGTGGTGGTGGTGGTGGTGGTGGTGGTAGTGGTGGTGGTAGTGGTGATGGTTCTAGGGGTGGTGGTGGTGGTAATAGCGGTGTTGGTGGTGGTGGTGGTGATGGTGATGGTGGTGGTGATGGTGGTGGTGGTGGTGGTAATAGCGGCGGCGGTGGTGGTGGTGGTAATAGCGGCGGCGGTGGTGGTGGTGGTAATAGCGGCGGCGGTGGTGGTGGTGGTAATAGCGGCGGCGGTGGTGGTGGTGGTAATAGCGGCGGCGGTGGTGGTGGTGGTAATAGCGGTGGTGGTGGTGGTAATAGCGGTGGTGGTGGTGGTAATAGCGGTGGTGGTGGTGGTAATAGCGGTGGTGGTGGTGGTGGTGGTGGGGTGGTGGTGGTGGTGGTGGTGGGGTGGTGGTGGCGGCGACTGCGATCAGTGGTGGTGATGAAGTGGTGGTGGTCGTGGTGGTGATAATGGGGTGGTATGATGGCGATTAGTAGAGGAGGTGGTGGTTGTGGTTGTGGTGGTTGTGGTTGTGGTGGTGGTGGTTGAGGCGATTAGTGGTTGTGGTGGTGGTGGTGGTGGTGGTGAGGCGATTAGTGGTTGGGGTGGTGGTGGTGGTGAGGCGATTAGTGGTGGTGGTGGTGGTGGTGGTGGTGGCGGTGATAGTGGTGGTGGTGGGGGTGGTGAGGCGATTGGTGGTGGTTGTGGTTTTGGTTGTGGTGGTGGTTGTGGTGGTGGTGAAGTGATTAGTGGTGGTGGTGGTGGTGGCGGTGGTGGTGGTGGCAGTGGTGGTGGTGGGGGTGGTGGTGGTGGTGGTGGTGGTGGTGGTGGTGGTGGTGGTGGTGGTGGTGGTGGTGGTGGTGGTGGCGGTGGTGGTGGGGGTGGTGAGGCGATTGGTGGCGGAGGTGGTGGTTGTGGTGGTGGTGGTGGTGGTGGTGGCGGTGGTGGTGGTGGCGGTGGTGGCGGTGGTGGCGGTGGCGGTGGTGGCGGTGGTGGTGGTAGTGGTGAGGCGATTAGTGGTGGTGGTGGTGGTGGTGCGATTAGTGGTGGTGGTGGTGGTGGTGAGGCGATTAGTGGTGGTGGTGGTGGTGAGGCGATTAGTGGTTGTGGTGGTGGTGAGGCGATTAGCGGTTGTGGTGGTGGTGAGGCGATTAGTGGTGGTGGTGGTGGTGAGGCGATTAGTGATTGTGGTGGTGGTTGTGGTGGTGGTGAGGCGATTAGTGGTGGTGGTGAGGCGATTAGTGGTTGTGGTGGTGGTGAGGCGATTAGTGGTTGTGGTGGTGGTGAGGCGAATAGTGGTTGTGGTGGTGGTGAGGCGATTAGTGGTTGTGGTGGTGGTGAGGCGATTAGTGGTTGTGGTGGTGGTGGTGGTGGTGGTGGTTGTGGTGGTGGTGGTGGTTGTGGTGGTGGTGGTGGTGGTTGTGGTGGTGGTGGTGGTGGTGGTTGTGGTGGTGATGGTGGTGGTGAGGCGATTAGTGGTTGTGGTGGTGGTGGTGAGCAATTAGTGGTTGTGGTTGTGGTGGTGGTGGTGGTGAGGCAATTAGTGGTTGTGGTGGTGGTGGTGGTGAGGCGATTAGTGGTTGTGGTTGTGGTGGTGGTGAGGCGATTAGTGGTTGTGGTTGTGGTGGTGGTGGTGAGGCAATTAGTGGTTGTGGTTGTGGTGGTGGTGGTGAGGCGATTAGTGGTTGTGGTGGTGGTGGTGGTGAGGCGATTAGTGGTGGTGGTGGTGGTGAGGCGATTAGTGGTGGTGGTGGTGGTGAGGCGATTAGTGGTTGTGGTGGTGGTGAGGCGATTAGTGGTGGTGGTGGTGGTGAGGCGATTAGTGATTGTGGTGGTGGTGGTGGTGAGGCGATTAGTGGTGGTGGTGGTGGTGGTGGTGAGGCGATTAGTGGTTGTGGTGGTGGTGGTGGTAGGGCGATTAGTGGTTGTGGTGGTGGTTGTGGTGGTGGTTGTGGTGGTGGTTGTGGTGGTGGTTGTGGTGGTGGTTGTGGTGGTGGTTGTGGTGATGGTGGTGGTGAGGCGATTAGTGGTTGTGGTGGTGGTGGTGGTGGTGAGGCGATTAGTGGTTGTGGTGGTGGTGGTGGTGGTGAAGCAATTAGTGGTTGTGGTGGTGGTGGTGGTGGTGAGGCAATTAGTGGTTGTGGTTGTGGTGGTGGTGGTGAGGCAATTAGTGGTTGTGGTTGTGGTGGTGGTGGCGAGGCGATTAGTGGTTGTGGTTGTGGTGGTGGTGGTGGAGGCAATTAGTGGTTGTGGTGGTGGTGGTGGTGGTGAGGCAATTAGTGGTTGTGGTTGTGGTGGTGGTGGTGAGGCAATTAGTGGTTGTGGTGGTGGTGGTGATGGTGAGGCAATTAGTGGTTGAGGTTGTGGTGGTGGTGGTGGTGAGGCGATTAGTGGTTGTGGTTGTGGTGGTGGTGGTGGTGAGGCGATTAGTGGTGGTGGTGGTGGTGGTGGTGAGGCGATTAGTGGTGGTGGTGAGGCGATTAGTGGTGGTGGTGGTGGTTGTGGTTGTGGTGGTGATGGTGGTGGTGGTGAGGCGATTAGTGGTGGTGGTGGTGGTGGTGAGGCGATTAGTGGTGGTGGTGGTGGTTGTGGTTGTGGTGGTGATGGTGGTGGTGGTGAGGCGATTAGTGGTGGTGGTGGTGGTGGTGAGGCGATTAGTGGTTGTGGTTGTGGTGGTGGTGGTG
Organism: Coenobita brevimanus; assembly: GCF_032717465.1. Lineage (NCBI taxonomy): Eukaryota > Metazoa > Arthropoda > Malacostraca > Decapoda > Coenobitidae > Coenobita > Coenobita brevimanus. The sequence continues at coordinate 2,083,082 of NC_136962.1, forward strand.
GTGGTGAGGCAATTAGTGGTGGTGGTTGTGGTGGTGGTGGTGGTGGTGGTGAGGCAATTAGTGGTGATGGTGGTGGTGGTGATGGAGGTGATGGTTGTGGTTGTGGTGGTGGTGGTGGAGGCAATTAGTGGTTGTGGTGGTGGTGGTGGTGAGGCAATTAGTGGTTGTGGTGGTGGTTGTTGTGGTGAGGCAATTAGTGGTGGTGGTGGTGGTGAGGCAATTAGTGGTTGTGGTGGTGGTGGTGGGGGTGAGGCGATTAGTGGTTGTGGTGGTGGTGGTGGTTGTGGTGGTGGTTGTGGTGGTGGTGGTTGTGGTGGTGGTGGTGGTGGAGGTGGTGGTTGTGGTGGTGGTTGTGGTTGTGGTGGTGGTGGTGGTGGTGGTGGTGGTGGTGGTGGTGGTGGTGGTGGTGGTGGTGGTGGTGGTGGTTGTGGTGGTGGTGGTTGTGGTGGTGGTGGTTGTGGTGGTGGTGGTTGTGGTGGTGGTGGTGGTTGTGGTGGTGGTTGTGGTTGTGGTGGTGGTGGTTGTGGTTGTGGTTGTGGTGGTGGTTGTGGTTGTGGTGGCGGTGGTGGTGAGGCGATTCGTGGTTGTGGTGGTGATGGAGGTGATGGTTGTGGTGGTGATGGAGGTGATGGTTGTGGTGATGGAGGTGATGGTTGTGGTGATGGAGGTGATGGCTGTGGTGGTGGTTGTGGTGGCGGTGGTGGTGAGACGATTAGTGGTTGTGGTGGTGGTGGTGGCGGTGGTAGTGGTGAGACGATTAGTGGTTGTGGTGGTGGTGGAGGTGGTGGTGGTGGTTGTGGTGGTGGTGAGGCGATTAGTGGTTGTGGTGGTGGTGGAGGTGGTGGTGGTGGAGGTGGTGGTGGTGGAGGTGGTGGTGGTGGTTGTGGTTGTGGTTGTGGTGGTGGTGGTTGTGGTGGTGGTGGTGAGGCGATTAGTGGTTGTGGTGGTGGTGAGGCGATTAGTGGTTGTGATGGTGGTGGTTGTGGTGGTGGTGGTTGTGGTGGTGGTGGTTGTGGTGGTGGTGGTTGTGGTGGTGGTGGTTGTGGTGGTGGTGGTTGTGGTGGTGGTGGTTGTGGTGGTGGTTGTGGTGGTGGTGGTTGTGGTGGTGAGGCAATTAGTGGTTGTGGTGGTGGTGGTGGTGGTTGTGGTGGTGGTGGTTGTGGTGGTGAGGCAATTAGTGGTTGTGGTGGTGGTGGTGGTGGTGGTGGTGGTGGTGGTGGTGGTGGTGGTGGTTGTGGTGGTGGTGGTTGTGGTGGTTGTGGTGGTGGTGGTGGTGGTTGTGGTGGTTGTGGTGGTGGTGGTTGTGGTGGTGGTTGTGGTGGTGGTGGTGGTGAGGCAATTAGTGGTTGTGGTGGTGATGGAGATGATGGTGGTGGTGGTGGTGAGGCAATTAGTGGTGGTGGTGGTGGCGGTGGTAGTGGTCATTTCGGTGGTACTACTGTTTTCTTCTGTCCATCTCCTCCTGTCTTTGTCTTCTGTCCTGTCGTCTCGTTTTGTCCTCACTTCTTCAGCTCTCCTTGTCAAAAATTATCTGAAATAGAACATAAATCAGTCGCGTAAAAAGGATAGTAGCAGTAATTTCCACAGCAATAATAACAGCAATAGTAATAATAGCGATAGCAGTAATTGTAATGAGTTGTAACAGTAATGAGTGTAATAAATGTAATGATGGTAATAGTAGTAATAATGGTAATAGTTAAAGGAGTAATGGTAGTAATAAGAGTAATAATAATATGTAATAATAGTAACAGTAATAGCTACAAGAGTAATAAGGATAATAGTTAAACAGTAATAACAACAGTAATAAAGGTAATACCACTAACACCAACAGGAAAATCGGGTACATGTGTTTTACTTTAAGCAGCAACAGGACCTCACTAATTCAGTTCCTTTTACTCCCGTTTGTTTTCCCTGTTTTTCCTGACTGTTTTCATGGCAGTACACAATCGTTTTCTGTTGGCTTTTTCCGCACTGATCCTCATGGTCTCTATGCCTCGCCGACGTTTTTTAATGGCAGACTTACTAAAACTTGCTCAAGTCTTGGTTGGTAGGTTAGATTGCTAGGTTAGGCCGAATATTTGACTCTGCCCTGCGTCCTTGCCCTACATTACAGCAGACATCACATAAGTTTTCGGAATAAATCGCCGAATACGAGTTGCTACCAAGCCTCCAGTACCACCTACACTAATCACTATGTAACTATCAAACAACCCAAGCCAACCACAAGCATCTCTGGTAGTTTATATGTCGGAAAACACACAAACCCAGTAAAACACCTCTCATCCCGGCTAAAGTCCATCCATGTTTACTCACTTGCATATCAGACTGTTCCACGTTAATACATCGTGAAGTTCTTAACATATACTGTACCTTTAATGAAGACAATTGTCCCAGAACAGTAGTAGACATTCCTTCCTCCTCAACACGGCTCCAGTTCAAACTAACACACGTTTACACCGATCCCTCCTGGCTTAAATTAACCCGAATTGGCTCACACGCTTCTAAATTAAGTCTAAATTAAGATACCATGACTTTTTGTTGATATTATTTACCCTTAATGAAGAAAAATGTCCCGGAGAAGCCGTCCACAACCTTCCCCCTCGACAGCACGGCCTACACTGAGCACGCCATAGGTGACGTCATCAAATATTCGTCTTGCTTCCCGGATGCCTCTCTGACAATTTTTAACGTAGCGCTTAACCTGCAACTCAACCAGGCGATGAAAGAAAGCGGGGGATAAAGAGAGAAAGTGGAGTTAAGAGAGAAAGTGGAGTTAAGAGAGAACGTAAACTTAAGAGAATTTACGAGACAGGTTTGGTTCTGGGCTATTAGTGGTGTTCGGAGAGGAGCACTGGGGTACTGGCGATGTTGGGTTGGGTGTAAGTGGGAACTGGTGGTGTTTGGCTGGTGTAGTTGGGTACTGGCGGTGTTCGGTGGGGTGTACTGGTGTATTTTCAGTGTTGGGTGGGAGAGGGGGATATTGGCAGTGTCGTGTGGGATGCCTAGGGATATTGGTGGATTTGGGTGGGGTGCAGGGGGATATTGGCGGTTGTGGGTGGGGTGCAGGGGGATATAGGCGGTTGTGGGTGGGGTGCAGAAGGATAATGGCGGTTTTGGGTGGGGTGCAGTGACGTACAGTAATAGAGATGTAGGTTTGGGTGCACTGGCGTACTGGTGGTGGTGGGCGGGGTGCAGCGGGATACTGGTAGGGTTGGTTGCTGCGGAATGGAGTTGGGTGGGGTGAAGTGAGGTACATAGGGTGGTGGGTGGGGTGAAGTGAGGTACATAGGGTGGTGGGTGGGGTGAAGTGGGGTATTAATCTGTATTGGGTGGGGTGCAGTGGGATGCTAGCGGGGGTGGTTGGAGCCTACTGGCGTATCGTCGATGTTGGGTGGGGTGGCGTGAGGTATTGGCAGTGTTAGGATGGGTGTGGTTAGGAGCTGGGTGGGGTGCAGAGGTGTATGGGTGGTGTTGGGTGGGGTGCAGAGGGGTATGTGTGGTGCTGGGTGGGGTGCAGAGGGGTATGGGTGGTGGTGGGTGGGGTGCACAGGGGTATGGATGGTGGTGGGTGAGATGCAGAGGGGTATGGGTGGTGCTGGGTGGGGTGCAGAGGGGTATGGGTGGGGTTGGGTGAGATGCAGAGGGGTATGGGTGGTGCTGGGTGGGGTGCAGAGGGGTATGGGTGGTGCTGGGTGGGGTGCAGAGGGGTATGGGCGATACTGTACTGGGTGGGGTGTAGTGGGGATTTGGGAGTGTTATGTGGCGTGAAGTTAAGTGTTCACGGTGTTGGATGGGGTACTGTGGGATATTGGCGGTATTGGGTGGGGTGGCGTGGGGTACTGGCGGTGTTGGAGAAGTGTAGTGGGGTACTGGCAGTGTTCGGTGGGGTGCAGAGGGGTACTGGATGTGTTCGGTGAGGTCTAGAGTGGTAACTGTGGTATTAGATTGGGTGCACTGGAGTATTTGCGGCGTTGGGTGGGGGTGAAGTAGGGCTTTGGGTATGTTGGGTGGAGTGAAAGAGTGTTCTGTTTATGTTAGATGGGGTGCAGTGGGGTACAGGCGGTGGTGGGTGGGGTGCATTGGGGTCCTGGCGGGGTTAACTGGGGTACAGTGGGATATTGGTTGTGCTGACTGGGGTGCAATGTTCTAGCGATAACGTGAATAAAATGACCTGTGTTTGGTGTAGTATGAATATCGACATTACCTGTAGAATGTAATTTTGAAGCACTGTTAACGAGTTACTAAGTGTTCTGAAAAGGACTCTAGAAGGCGATGCAAGATGCTGATTTTTAACATGCAATGAGCTTCCTCTCTATTTATCTGCCTGTCTGTCTAACTGACTGTCTATCTACCTATTTAGCTATCTATCTGTCTGTCTATCTGTCTTTCTTTGTTTATCTATCTTTTTGTCTGTCTGTCCATCTACCTATCTGTCTGTCTGTCTGTCATTTGTATCTCTGTATCTGTCTGTCTGTTTGTTTATCTAAGGCTGTCTGTATGTGGAGGTGTAGCTGTGTGTATGTGTGTGTGTGTGTGTGTATGTTTATTTGTCTCCGTATTTGAACGCTGCACCCCAACCAAAACGCCAGTACCACCCTGCACCCCAACCAACACCACCAGTACGCCAGTGCACTTAAACCAACACCGACAATACCCCATGTAACCCTACTCTACACCGCCATTGCCCCATTGCACCCCACTGAACACCAACACCTCACTGTACTCCACCGAACACTGCCTATACCGCACTGAATCTCACCCAACACCACTAACACCCAATTGTACACCACTGAGGACCGCCAGTATCCCGAATCACCCCACCCAAAAACCGCCAGCTGCCAACCACACCCATCCTAACACTGCCAATACCTCACTCCACCCCACCCAACATCGACGATAAGCCAGTACGCTCCAACCACCTCCGCTAGCACCCCACTGCACCCCACCCAATACGGATTAATACACTACTTCACCCCACCCACCACCCTATGTACCTCACTTCACCCCACCCAACTCCATTCCGCAGCAACCAACCCTACCAGTATCCCGCTGCACCCCGCCCACCACCGCCAGTACGCCAGTGCACCCAAACCTATATCTCTATTACTGTACGTCACTGCACCCCACCCAAAACCGCCATTATCCCTCTGCACCCCACCCAAAACCGCCATTATCCCTCTGCACCCCACCCAAAACCGCCATTATCCCTCTGCACCCCACCCAAAACCGCCAATATCCCCCTGCACCCCACCCAAAACCGCCATTATCCCTCTGCACCCCACCCAAAACCGCCAATATCCCTCTGCACCCCACCCAAAACCCCCATTATCCCTCTGCACCCCACCCAAAACCGCCAATATCCCCCTGCACCCCACCCAAAACCGCCATTATCCCTCTGCACCCCACCCAAAACCGCCATTATCCCTCTGCACCCCACCCACAACCGCCAATATCCCTCTGTACCCCACCTAAAACCGCCAATATCCCCCTGCACCCCACCCAAATCCACCAATATCCCTAGGCATCCCACACGACACTGCCAATATCCCCCTCTCCCACCCAACACTGGAAATACACCAGTACACCCCACCGAACACCGCCAGTACCCAACTACACCAGCCAAACACCACCAGTTCCCACTTACACCCTACCCAATATCGCCAGTACCCCACTGCTCCTCTCCGAACTCTACTAATAGCCCAGAACCAAACCTGTCTCGTAAATTCTCTTAAATTACGTTCTATCTTAACTCCACTTTCTCTCTTAACTCCACTTTCTCTCTTAACTCCACTTTCTCTCTTTATCCCCCGTTTTCTTTCATCGCCTGGTTGAGTTGCAGGTTAAGCGTTAAGTTAAAAATTTTCGAACAGAGAGGCATCCGGGAAGCAAGACGAATATTTGATGACGTCACCTATGGCGTGCTCAGTGTAGGCCGTGCTGTCGAGGGGGAAGGTTGTGGACGGCTTCTCCGGGACGTTCTTCTTCATTAAGGGTAAATAATATCAACAAAAAGTCATGGTATCTTAATTTAGACTTAATTTAGAAGCGTGTGAGCCAATTCGGGTTAATTTAAGCCAGGAGGGATCGGTGTAAACGTGTGTTAGTTTGAACTGGAGCCGTGTTGAGGAGGAAGGAATGTCTACTACTGTTCTGGGACAATTGTCTTCATTAAAGGTACAGTATATGTTAAGAACTTCACGATGTATTAACGTGGAACAGTCTGATATGCAAGTGAGTAAACATGGATGGACTTTAGCCGAGATGAGAGGTGTTTTACTGGGTTTGTGTGTTTTCCGACATATAAACTACCAGAGATGCTTGTGGTTGGCTTGGGTTGTTTGATAGTTACATAGTGGTTAGTGTAGGTGGTACTGGAGGCTTGGTAGCAACTCGTATTCGGCGATTTATTCCGAAAACTTATGTGATGTCTTCTGTAATGTAGGACAAGGACGCAGGGAGAGTCAAATATTCGGCCTAACCTAGCAATCTAACTTACCAACCAAGACTTGAGCAAGTTTGAGTAAGTCTGCCATTAAAAACGTCGGCGAGGCATAGAGAACATGAGGATCAGTGCGGAAAAAGCCAACAGAAAACGATTGTGTACTGCCATGAAAACAGTCAGGAAAAACAGGGAAAACAAACGGGAGTAAAAGGAACTGAATTAGTGAGGTCCTGTTGCTGCTTAAAGTAAAACACATGTACCCGATTTTCCTGTTGGTGTTAGTGGTATTACCTTTATTACTGTTGTTATTACTGTTTAACTATTATCCTTATTACTCTTGTAGCTATTACTGTTACTATTATTACATATTATTATTACTCTTATTACTACCATTACTCCTTTAACTATTACCATTATCACTACTATTACCATCATTACATTTATTACACTCATTACTGTTACAACTCATTACAATTACTGCTATCGCTATTATTACTATTGCTGTTATTATTGCTGTGGAAATTACTGCTACTATCCTTTTTACGCGACTGATTTATGTTCTATTTCAGATAATTTTTGACAAGGAGAGCTGAAGAAGTGAGGACAAAACGAGACGACAGGACAGAAGACAAAGACAGGAGGAGATGGACAGAAGAAAACAGTAGTACCACCGAAATGACCACTACCACCGCCACCACCACCACAACCACTAATTGCCTCACCACCACAACCACCACCACAACCACAACCACTAAATGCCTCACCACCACCACCACCACAACCACTAATTGCCTCACCACCACCACCACAACCACTACCACCACCACAACCACTAATTGCCTCACCACCACCGCCACCACAACCACAACCACCACCTCCATCACCACCACAACCACAACCACTAATCGCCTCACCACCACCACCACCACAACCACTAATCGCCTCACCACCATCACCACCACCACCACCACCACCACCACCACCACCACAACCACAACCTCCACCACCACCACCACCACTAATCGCCTCACCACCACCACCACAACCACTAATTGCCTCACCACCACCACCACCACAACCACCACCACCTCCATCACCACCACCACCACAACCACCACCTCCGTCACCACCACAACCACAACCACAACCACCACCACCACAACCACAACCACAACCACCACCACCACAACCACAACCACCACCTCCATCACCACCACAACCACAACCACCACCTCCACCACTAATCGCCATCACACCACCCCATTATCACCAACACGACCACCACCACAACCACAACCACTAATCGCCTCACCACCATCACCACCACCACAACCACTAATCGCCTCACCACCATCACCACCACCACAACCACTAATCGCCTCACCACCATCACCACCACCACAACCACTAATCGCCTCACCACCATCACCACAACCACAACCACTAATCGCCTCACCACCATCACCACCACCACAACCACTAATCGCCTCACCACCATCACCACCACCACCACCACCACAACCACCACCACCACCACAACCACAACCATCACCTCCATCACCACCACAAGCACAACCACCACCTCGACCACCAATCGCCTCACCACTCCCACCACAACCACAACCACCACCTCCATCACCACCACCACCACAACCCCCACCCCCACCACTATCGCCATCACACCACCCCATTATCACCACCACGACCACCACCACTTCATCACCACCACTAATCGCCGTCGCCGCCACCACCACCCCATCACCACCACCACCGCTATTACCACCACCACCACCACCACCACCACCACCGCTATTACCACCACCACCACCACCGCTATTACCACCACCACCACCACCGCTATTACCACCACCACCACCCCTAGAACCACAGACACCTCATTATCACAACCCCATCACCACTACCACCACCTCGTTATCACCACCCCATCACCACTTCATTATCACCACCACCACCGCTATTACCACCACCACCACCCCTAGAACCACCACCACCACCCCTAGAACCACCACCACCACCCCTAGAACCACCACCACCCCCCCTAGAACCACCACCACCCCTAGAACCACCACCACCACCCCTAGAACCACCACCACCACCGCCATTACCACCACCACCACCCCTAGAACCACCACCACCACCACCACCCCTAGAACCACCACCACCACCACCACCCCTAGAACCACCACCACCACCGCCATTACCACCACCACCACCCCATCACCTCACAACACCACCACCACCACCACTCCATCACCTCACAACCACCACCACCACCAGCACCCCATCACCACCACCACCACCCCATCACCTCACAACACCACCACCACCACCACTCCATCACCTCACAACCACCACCACCACCAGCACCCCATCACCACCACCACCACCCCATCACCTCACACCACCACCACCACCACCACCCCATCACCTCACCACCACCACCACCACCACCACCATCACCACCCCATCACCTCACAACCACCACCACCACCCCATCACCTCACAACCACCACCACCACCTCACAACCACCACCACCACCTCACAACCACCACCACCTCACAACCACCACCACCTCACAACCACCACCACCTCACAACCACCACCACCACCACAACCACCACCACCACCACAACCACCACCACCGCCACAACCACCACCACCACCACAACCACCACCACCACCACAACCACTAATCGCCTCACCACCACCACCATAACCACAACCACAACCACCATAACCACAACCACAACCACCACCACTACCACCACCATAACCACAACCACCACCATAACCACAACCACCACCACTACCACCACCATAACCACAACCACCACCACCACCACCACCACCACCACAACCACCACCACCACCACCACCACCACCACAACCACCACCACCACCACCACCACAACCACCACCACCACCACCACCACAACCACCACCACCACCACCACCACCACCACCACCACCACCACCACCACCACAACCACCACCACCACCACCACCACAACCACCACCACCACCACCACCACCACCACCACCACCACCACCACAACCACCACCACCACAACCACAACCACTAATCGCCTCACCACCACCACCACCACCATAACCACAACCACAACCACCACCTCCACCACTAATCGCCATCACACCACCCCATTATCACCACCACGACCACCACCACTTCATCACCACCACTGATCACCATCGCCGCCACCACCACCCCATCACCACCACCACCACCACCACCACCACCACCCCATCACCTCACAACCACCACCACCACCACCACCACCACCACCACCACCACCCCATCACCTCATAACCACCACCACCACCACCCCCACCACCACCACCACCACCATCAGTATTATTATTATTTCTGTCTTTCCCACTTCAGTGTAATAATGTTAGTGTTGTAATGCTAAGGTGTTGAGGCAGCAGCACGCTTACATGTCACAACATATTGATGGTAATGGTTACAATGGAGAATATTCTGTTTCTATTAGCTACCTGAAGAGCCTGTAGTAATAGGATTTTATATTTTCAAATTGATGGCGGGGGACAGGGTGACGTGGAGGCGATTTGTTTGTGGCCACCCCGTATAAGGGATTAAGGCGTCTGGCAATAGATAGATAGATTTAGGCCTGAAGAGTTGATGACGACGAGACAGAAGACAGGAGGATAAAAGACAGCACAGAAGACAGTAGTTGGCAGGAACCGCTATAACCACAACTACCACCATTGCAACCACCACAACCCCCCCACCCCCACCACCCCTCACAAGTAAGGTTAGTCTACGTGACACTACCATTGCAACCACCACAACCCCCCCACCCCCACCACCCCTCACAAGTAAGGTTAGTCTACGTGACACTACCTGCAGGTATTTTGTGGTGCGGGTGTCACCTGGCTTGGCCTTAATTGGGAAAGGATTGGACTTTTTTTATAGAATTGCAGGGCACTTTTTGCCTTTTAGGAATATCACCTAAGAACATATTACTAAGTATTCTTTAACCTACTGTCTAATGTATTTTGAAACACACACACACACACACACACACACACACACACACACACACACACACACACACACACACACACACACACACACACACACACACACACACACACACACACACACACACACACACACACACACAGACACACACACACACACACACACACACACACACACACACACACACACACACACACACACACACACACACACACACACACACACACACACACACACACACACACACACACACACACACACACACACACACACACACACACACACACACACACACACACACACACACACACACACACACACACACACACACACACACACACACACACACACACACACACACACACACACACACACACACACACACACACACACACACACACACACACACACACACACACACACACACACACACACACACACACACACACACACACACACACACACACACACACACACACACACACACACACACACACACACACACACACACACACACACACACACACACACACACACACACACACACACACACACACACACACACACACACACACACACACACACACACACACACACACACACACACACACACACACACACACACACACACACACACACACACACACACACACACACACACACACACACACACACACACACACACACACACACACACACACACACACACACACACACACACACACACACACACACACACACACACACACACACACACACACACACACACACACACACACACACACACACACACACACACACACACACACACACACACACACACACACACACACACACACACACACACACACACACACACACACACACACACACACACACACACACACACACACACACACACACACACACACACACACACACACACACACACACACACACACACACACACACACACACACACACACACACACACACACACACACACACACACACACACACACACACACACACACACACACACACACACACACACACACACACACACACACACACACACACACACACACACACACACACACACACACACACACACACACACACACACACACACACACACACACACACACACACACACAGAGTAAGTAAGTAAGTATTTATTGACCACAATATCCAGTTACACATACAACATTTCAAGCAACAATAAACCTTAACATGATAAGCAGTACATCAGATATTAGCAAACAATTATGGTCCACAAAACAAGCGAAGTATTAAAGGGTTGATCAGTGCATCTATATAGCCTTAATGAAAGATGGAAATCATTACACTTCTGATTAGAAATGTAACTACAATTTCACCAATCACCTTTTTTTCGGAAAAAAAAAAAAAATTCCAATGATATATCATGGTTAGAATAAGAGCATACGACATGAATTAACTACACTTCAAATAACATAGGTTATGATAAACATTACAGTACACACTAGCCAAAACAGAAAAGGACCTTATACACTATCTCCTCAATAGGAAACTGAGCATCGTCACCAATGATTTGACTCCAGGAAGTAAAGTTATATCTTGTACGTATGTGCTGAGTCAGTGGACACACCTCCAGTACATGCAACTCTGTTTGCACAGCACCACATGGACAGAACCGCTCTGCTACCGGGAGACGTCCCAGTCCACGCCGATTCCAACGGCCCGTCTCAATAGCCAGATTGTGACTGATTACCCGCAGCCGACTAAATGCCATTCTGTGTACCTCACTAGTTTTACCACGACATTTATAGATCTCGTGAACTGTTAAGGTAGGGTTCAACACATTATAAATTAGCCTTCTAGAAGATGTAGAGTTAGAAATTGATTGCTTGAAAGATTCGATGCCGACTTTAACATCATCAACAGAATTATTAATTAAACTCTTAATGTGTTTACTTGTTGGTGTGTTAGCCGCCATGGTCAGCCTGACGGCGTACACCCACGGGTCATCGGGCATACCGCGCCTCTCCCCCCCATAGTCGCTGGAAAAGCTTCCTCTGCCTTGCTAGTACTAAGGATTTCAGTGGCGGGCACCCGAGTTCCACGTAACAAACGTCCGTGCACGCCGTCATACGAGCTCCCAGCAGCTGTTTAATACCCCAATACAATTTTTCCATTGGCCTCAAGTTCCCATTGAACCAGGACTCACAGCCATATAGGATGGTTGACATTAAGGCTGTTTCAAACATTTTCTTTTTAACATAAAATGGTATGTCTATATTCTTTTCCAAAAATGACACAAATTTCAGAATGTGGCACATTTTTGCTTGTGCGTGGGCGGTAATGGCGGACGACAGGGTCCCGTCGCTTGTGAACAGACTGCCCAGATACACATACCTGTCACACCACTGCACGACCATATCACCAACGCAGAATGGCCCACGATCGCCCACTGACGCATGGATTGCAAAGAACTTGGTCTTAATATTATTCACAACCATGCCATTATTTACACAGAACTGATTCAGAAATGTAAGTTTATGTTCCGTCCCGCGTCGCGTTGTCGAGAGAAGGACAGTATCGTCCATAAGGACAAGGAGATGAAGCCACTGTAAAAAACCGTCTGGCCCACAATTGGACTTTATCAACGTTTTTACAAATTTGATAAACAATAAACAAGATGTTGGGGACCCCTGTCTGACGCCGACCCTGGATGTTACAATGGCTGTCCCAATAATGCTCAAAGTAACCCCGTATATCGCCACCAGCGCCGCTAACATTCGCGACCCGCACCCCAACTCACGTAACATGCGAAACAATTTGGCGCGAGGGACCCGGTTGTATGCCATTGAAAAATCGACAAGGCAAACAAATAACTGATGCTTTCTCCTGGAGGCCAAATCAATTAACAGTCTAAGTGCCACCACATGCTCAATGCAGCCCTGGCCCTCCTGACTCCCTGCCTGCTCCCGATACGGAACAAACCACATACTTAACCGAGTTGATAGCACCATGTCATACAGCTTTGCCAAACAATTTATAATATTTATACCACGATAATTCTTGGGTAATGATCTGTTACCTTTCTTAAATATCGTAACCACACGGGCCAACTGCCAGGATGTGGGATAAGAGCCAGAGGAAAAGACTGCATTAAACAACGCTAAAATAAAGTGTATCCACTGGTCTGGTAAAAACTTTATAATTCCTGGGCTTATCCCATCAGGCCCACACGCTTTATCTTGCTTTAATCTATGTATTTCTCGCATTACCGCATCAAATTCTATGTCATCATCAAGAACTGGTTTGGTTACATTTGTATTAAACTCAGTAGGTACTATAGGTTCAGCATCATGTGGCTTATATACCTCCTCAAAAAAGACTTTGAAATCCTCATTTGTGTTTTTTTTATTACCGTCGGAATCATCACTATCATCTCTATACTACCCACGCCAGTCTATAGCTTTCCACATACGCCTGTCTCACACACACACACACACACACACACACACACACACACACACACACACACACACACACACACACACACACACACACACACACACACACACACACACACACACACACACACACACACACACACAGACAGACACACACACACACACACACACACACACACACACACACACACACACACACACACACACACACACACACACACACACACACACACACACACACACACACACACACACACACACACACACACACACACACACACACACACACACACACACACACACACACACACACACACACACACACACACACACACACACACACACACACACACACACACACACACACACACACACACACACACACACACACACACACACACACACACACACACACACACACACACACACACACACACACACACACACACACACACACACACACACACACACACACACACACACACACACACACACACACACACACACACACACACACACACACACACACACACACACACACACACACACACACACACACACACACACACACACACACACACACACACACACACACACACACACACACACACACACACACACACACACACACACACACACACACACACACACACACACACACACACACACACACACACACACACACACACACACACACACACACACACACACACACACACACACACACACACACACACACACACACACACACACACACACACACACACACACACACACACACACACACACACACACACACACACACACACACACACACACACACACACACACACACACACACACACACACACACACACACACACACACACACACACACACACACACACACACACACACACACACACACACACACACACACACACACACACACACACCTGGATTCACGGATGCACCCTCTAGCACACATGCACATGTACACATATACACATACATAACAGCACGAGCATACATGCAAGTATCAACAAGCAAACATACTCATACGTACTGGTATGCTTGCATACAACTTTGAATAAATACAGGCATACATATATGCATACACAAATATACACGTACATGCAGACGGGTACGCCTTAGACGATTCTGGTGCTGTTCCTCCAACACTTCCCCCATCTGAATTCCTTATGGCTGACATTAAAATTTCTTCAGCTGATGTATTTTCTGCCATCACTGGCCTCTACTGACAAGGCATATGGGCCTGATGGGGTTCCTCCTGTTGTTCTCAAGAACTGTGCTTCTGTGCTTTCACCCTGCCTAGGCAAACTCTTTCGCCTTTGTCTATCAACTTAAACCTTTCCTTCTTGCTGGAAGTTTGCTCTCATTCAGCCAGTCCCAAAGAAGGGTGACCACTCCCAACCCTCCAACTATCGTCCAATTGCTTTAACATCCTGTATTTCAAAAGTTTTCGAGTCAATTCTTAATAGAAAAATTTTAAGGCATCTTTCCTATCACAACCTTCTTTCTGATCGTCAGTATGGGTTCCGTCAGGGACGCTCCACTGGCGATCTTCGCACCTACCTTTCAGACTCCTGGTCATCCTCCTTTCGGGACTTTGGCGAAAGCTTTGCCATTGCACTTGACATCTCAAGGGCATTCGATCGAGTCTGGCATAAATCTTTAATTTCCAAACTGCCCTCCTACGGTTTCTATCCTTCTATCTGTGCCTTCATCGCTAGCTTCCTTTCTGGTCGTTCTATAGCTGCTGTCGTAGACGGCCATCGTTCTTCTCCTAGATCTATCAACAGTGGTGTTCCTCAGGGCTCTGTCCAATCACCAACTCTCTTCCTTTTATTCATCAATGATCTTCTAAGTTGTACATCTAACCCTATCCACTCATACGCTGATGACTCCACCCTTCACCTTTCCATTCGGTTCCCGCAACGCCCATCTCAACAGTTACTTCAACAAACAAGGGATGAGGCTATGGCACACCTAATGTCTGACTTGGCTCATATCTCTGACTGGGGTAAAAATAATATGGTTTTTATTAATGCATCTAAGACTCAGTTCTTACACCTATCAACCCGACAAAATCTTCCACAGGTATACCCACTAATGTTTAATAATATTCAGCTTAATCCTGCATCATCCTTGAACATGCTTGGGGTTTCATTTACTCGGGACTTATCTTGGAAAGATCATATTACATCTCTTGTAAAATCTGCTTCCAAGAGATTGGGTGTGCTAAGCCGACTCCACTCTTTCTTTACCCCTGCACAAATGTTGACACTATACAGGGGTTTTATCCGCCCCTGTGTGGAGTACAACTCTCATGTGTGGGGAGGCTCCCCACATACAGCTCTTCTCAATGGGGTGGAGTCAAAGGCTTTTTGTCTCATTAACTCTCCTCCTCTTACTGACTCCCTTCAACCTCTACCTCTTCGCCGCACTGTTGCATCTTTATCTCTTTTCTATCGCTACTTTAATGGTCACTGCTCCTCTGAACTGTCTGCTTGCATTCCTCCACCTCTACGACGGGCGCGTAGCACCCGTCTGGCAGCAAACTCTCATCCCTTTTCTGTCCAACTCTCTAATGCAAGAGTTAACCGTTACTCCCAGTCTTTCATTTATGCAACAGGTCAACTCTGGAACTGTCTCTCTTTGTCTGTATTTCCTGCTGCCTATGATCTCCAGTCTTTAAACGCAGTTTGTCCAGGCATCTCAAAATGATCGGATCTTGAATTTGGCTCTCTATTGTATTTTGTTTTTCTCTTGGAGGGAACTGTTACTGCGGGCTCATGGCCTTTGGTTCCTTCTTCCTCGCATAAAAAAAAAAATATTACTTCTAGGTTTGAGTGTCAAGAATTGTTGTATATCACAACTTCACTTCCAGTTCCGGTTCCGGCCACAAGTTCCGGCATAGTTCCGGCTAGTTCCGGTTCCGGCCGGAACTCGATGTGCTGGTTCCGGTGCATCCCTAATTCGTACACGTGTGCACGCATTAATACATATATAAATGTATACATTCATGCATACGTACATATGTACGTGCATACATAAAGGCATACGTACATAATACACACGTAGATGCATACACATTAATGCAGACGCACATATCTGCATGTACACATATATGAACACATGCATACACGTACCACATACATTAGTACAGAGTCTGGACGCACATAAGTGCGTACCTACATACATACACATCCCAAATGCACATAGACATGAACACAAATGCCTACACACAATCATACATTTATGGACATCTCCATATACACAGGAATACACGCACACTGTGTATGGAAAGACCCACGTACACACACACTCATTCATTCATTCATTCATTCCTCCATCCATATGCCTTTTCGTTCATTAATATTTTCACTGCCATGCACACTACCCTACCTGCTAAGCCCTTTACCTTGATAACCTTTATTATTATTATTACTATTATTATTATTATTATTACTATTTTTATTATTATTATTATTATTATTATCTGTAGACGATATAATTCCCATCAGGCTTGACTTTTGGCACAGGAGGGTTGAATGTAACTAATATTAACCAGAGGATTTCCCTGCACTGAGAAAACCGTCTGTGGTACTAGCAATAGTACAAGATACTGGCATTCTCTCTCTCTCTCTCTCTCTCTCTCTCTCTTCATTGACGCACCTCCTCCAACTTTACTGGTGCCATGAACTGAAATATAGTAAATAATTGTTCCTAGCACTTATTATTATTATTATTATTATTATTATTATTATTATTGTTATTGTTATTATTATTATTATTATTATTATTATTATTATTATTGTTATTATTATTATTATTATTATTATTATTTACAACGATACATCCAGACCCGTCTCTCGTCGGGAAAGGAAGCTCCCAAGTACCTCTTCCTTAGCGATTTATTTTTGGATATGGCTGGTTAACATCGTTTTGTAGGTTATTTATGCAGTGTATGGTGATATTGGAAGGACTGGCATGACACGGAAAAGGGTAATAAGGTGTGAAAAAAAATAAATAAATCGCTAAGGAAGAGGTGTTAAGCAGTCGCCTTATCCCACGAGACTTCCGGTAAAATTGTCTATAACATTTTTTTTTTTTTTAGGGAAGAGGTCAAGGTGTGTATGTTGGTGTGGTGGAGGTAGCCGTTGCACCTCTTCCTAAGCGATTTATTTTGCCTCTTTCACCTACTGTTGATTTACATTGTTATGTAAACTATGTGGACATGAGATGGAGAGAGAATACAAGTGGATATCAAGGTGTAATATGCAGAGTAAATCGCTGTGGAAAAGACATTAAGAAGCCTATGCCATTTTGAAGATAACCTTGTGAATTATGTGGTTGTGTGTTATTTTGGTTGTGTGTGTGTGTGTGGGTGGTTGTGTGCGTGTGTGTGTGTGTACAGGTCTTCTCATGTATGGTGCTTATCGTTTAATTTAGTTTATATAGGCACCAATATGCGGCTCTCCATGCTGCTCGATCTCTGTCAGCCTCCCTATTCAGTTCCTTATCCATGAGGCCACACAATTACCTCGTCCCAGGACTGTTTTCGTCTGCCTCTCGCAACCCTACCCTTGCCGTTCACACCTCTTACGTTCCGCACACAGCTGCCATCTTCCCTACTCACAACATGTTCACACCATCTCAACCTACCCCTCATCATCACAACACTATTACCTTCAACTCCCATTCTTCCTCTCGGTTCTTTAATCACAGTCCTACCCTCCCCCCCTCCCCCCGGCCTTTCATTTAAGGACGCACTGCACATCCATCTAATCATTATCATTTCTGTTGGTTTCAGCCTAGGAATACTCTCTTCCTTTACTGCCCAGGCCTCACTATCATACAGCAGTAATCACCTAACACATCCTATATACAAGGACGCGTAGCAAGGAGGAGCAGCCCTCTCAGTGTCAGATGTGGCAACAGCTCCTTGAATGTCCTCCATCAACACCTTACCCTAACCCACCTCCAGCACATAACATGTCCCCTAAATAACAAAACTCCTCCAAACACTCACCAGACTCTCCAGCAAGATCAGTCCTTTCACGCCTGTCAATATCTACACGTTCTTCCCGACACACCACACAAACGAAATAGGCATTATTTCTTAGCCTATCTCAATAACACCCATCCCTTATGCACCCACTTAACACATACACTGCACAAGATGGAGTTAGTTGCCACACCCTTGTGGTAAACTGCACATAGCCACACACACTCTGCTCTGACAGCACCGGCACCAGCCTCAAGTATCATGACTTGTTTTATCCCCATTTGCTCTCAAACCCTTCTGCCCCACTCCATCAAACCCTTCTGCCCCACTCCAACAAACCCTTCTGCCCCATTCCATCAAACCCTTCTGCCCCACTCCATCAAACCCTTCTGCCCCACTCCATCAAACCCTTCTGCCCCATTCCATCAAACCCTTCTGCCCCACTCCATCAAACCCTTCTGCCCCATTCCATCAAACCCTTCTGCCCCACTCCATCAAACCCTTCTGCCCCATTCCATCAAACCCTTCTGCCCCATTCCATCTCTCCACCCCTAATTCTTCTCCCCGCCTTCCTTCATTCTCCTCAATCAACACAAAGTAATCAGCATACATCAACTCCCAACAGAGTCCGCAATTAAAGTTATATGAGAGAGCTTCCAAGCACCATGACCCCTGACTCACGCCAGGATTCACGAAAAACTCATCAATCAAATTCCATTCACTCTCAGGTGGGTGCAAGCATCGTTGTACATTGCCATAGTTACTCTTTGCTGCCACTCTTGGATCTCAAGCTTTCTCATTGCCCACTTCACCATCCCTCAAGGAACTCTGTTAAAGGCTTTCTCCAATTCAGCAAAAAGTACAGCGGCCTCATCTTTCTGATATAATTTCTTGAAGTTATCGGACAGTGAATATTGCATCAATTGCCCCATTGCCTGGCATAAACCCAAACTGCATCTCACTAAAATTCACTCTTTCCCTTATCATACCATCCAGGACGCTTTCTATACCCTCATTATGCCTTTATAATTTCCTCTCTCCAGGGCCTCACCCTTACCCTCATACGCTTTAACAATCACACACTTCAGCCAGTCATCTGTGAGTACACATATAATCGAATGTATCATATCAGTAACTAAACCCACTCCCATGTCCCCTGAGGTCTTCAACATTTCAGCAGTAAACCCAGACACACACCCTCCCTCCTCAACTACGTCCTGCAAATTGCCCTGCACACAGTAGCAGCATTAATCAAGGACCGTGGTTCAAACACTGGATCCACTGACTCCAAACCTTCCCTATTCCAGTCACTTCTATCAGGAACCGGTTATAATCTTCTCTACTAGCATGTTTAATCCTCACTGCCCACCACTACCTTACCTTTATCATTCTTCACACACTGCTTACCTGTGATATCCATGTTTTCTCTGATAATCTCATTTGCCACCTTAAATATCACATTTTTCCTTTTGGCACTACTGAGGCTATTCAGTAGAAGTCTCTGAAACTCAGATTTTGTCCTGTATACCTCCTTTCTGGCCCAAAACTTGGCAACCAAGTATTGCTTTCTGTCACCACCCATTTTCCATTCCCTGAAGAGTCTTCTCTGTTCCTTCACTGCGGCTCTTACACCCTCATCCCACCACTATGCAACCTTGTTTTAGCAGACCGTTGTTCATCCACACTGAATCAGTAACTCTAAAGAAACTGTTTTTGAGATCTATGTATTGCTTATTAATACCGTCTACAGCTCCTTGTTCAGCCACCATTCACTCATCTCGCTATAGAAGGCATCCCTTACTGTTTGGCTATCAAACTTCCATATTTCCCTCTTGGGTGTATATATATATATTTTTTTTTTACCTCGCTCTCCTTCAGCACCACGTCACATGTCAGTAATTTGTGTTGCTGCACAACACCATTCAGTCTGTATAGCTTTTACACCCTTCACTAACCTTCTATCAGCCCCCCTCACCAGGAAATATTCAGTCTGGCTACTCTTATCCCAAGCTCATTAATCAGCCTACTCTCTCTCTCTCTCTCTCTCTCTTCCTAAAAAGCATTTTGCACAATCATGTTCAATGCCTCCCCAGACTGTAGTATCCTTTCCTCTTCCACATTTCTGATACCAAATGCGTATTCCCTGTACAGTCCTTCATATCTGTGAGCTGTGGCACACACATGACCATTTGAATCCCCAGCCAAAATGACAGTCTTATCATCCCCCATATCACACACCTCACATATCAAATCATGCAAATATTTGTCATTTTCTTTATCACCCAAGCTAACCTATTGGGCACACGCCAAAACAAATGTTACCAGGAGTTTTTCAATATTTGCCATTGTATTATCCTTTCACTTTACTCTCACTACATCCATAACAAATTCCACCCATTTCTCTTCGACCAGCACGCCCACACCACCATGTCCGTCCACATTTCCCCTCTAAAATAACATATCTACAATCCTTCCCAACAATCATCCTAGCTGACTTTCCCCTGAACCTAACTTCCTGTAAGCAGCAGACATTACTATACCTGCCACCTGGTCAAAGTCTCCACCACTTCCACCTTAACCCTTAAAGTTACCTACATTCCAAGATGCCGCTCTGAACCCTTTGGGTCATTTGGATTCCTCATGCTTTTTTTTTTTTTTCTTTGCTTGGCTTTGATTTAGTCATGATCGGCAAGTAAAGGAGGAATGGGCCACAGGCCCCGCCCGCCCATACAACTCCTGGTCCACGGAGGGGTCAAGGACCCATAGCCCATCAGCCGTGACCAGTGGCTATGGCAGTGGCTTTAGGGCACCCTGCCAGGACAGCTACAGGGGCACCTTGGCACTGTAATTGCCTTGCCATTATACAGCCAATGACAGGGCAGCATCCTGAGGTACTATTGCTGGGTTCAGGCTCCTCTCTATTGGGTAGAAGCCTCAGCCTGGGAACCATAATGCCCTTTACCCTCTGGCAAAGATCTGAGCCCATCCCGTCCCAGCCCACAAACTGCACCGACAGAGCCTGTACCACGCCTCCCATCAAGTCATCCATTAGGTTAATTAGGTTACTGGGGCAAAGTTTTACGGTCGCATGTCCTTGCTGGTGTCAACCCCTGTGGTACAGTAGATTAGTGTGTGTGTGTGTGTGTGTGTGTGTGTGTGTGTGTGTGTGTGTGTGTGTGTGTGTGTGTGTGTGTGTGTGTGTGTGTGTGTGTGTGTGTGTGTGTGTGTGTGTGTGTGTGTGTGTGTGTGTGTGTGTGTGTGTGTGTGTGTGTGTGTGTGTGTGTGTGTGTGTGTGTGTGTGTGTGTGTGTGTGTGTGTGTGTGTGTGTGTGTGTGTGTGTGTGTGTGTGTGTGTGTGTGTGTGTGTGTGTGTGTGTGTGTGTGTGTGTGTGTGTGTGTGTGTGTGTGTGTGTGTGTGTGTGTGTGTGTGTGTGTGTGTGTGTGTGTGTGTGTGTGTGTGTGTGTGTGTGTGTGTGTGTGTGTGTGTGTGTGTGTGTGTGTGTGTGTGTGTGTGTGTGTGTGTGTGTGTGTGTGTGTGTGTGTGTGTGTGTGTGTGTGTGTGTGTGTGTGTGTGTGTGTGTGTGTGTGTGTGTGTGTGTGTGTGTGTGTGTGTGTGTGTGTGTGTGTGTGTGTGTGTGTGTGTGTGTGTGTGTGTGTGTGTGTGTGTGTGTGTGTGTGTGTGTGTGTGTGTGTGTGTGTGTGTGTGTGTGTGTGTGTGTGTGTGTGTGTGTGTGTGTGTGTGTGTGTGTGTGTGTGTGTGTGTGTGTGTGTGTGTGTGTGTGTGTGTGTGTGTGTGTGTGTGTGTGTGTGTGTGCGTGCGTGCGTGCGTGCGTGCGTGCGTGCGTGTGTGTGCGTGCGTGTGTGTGCGTGCGTGTGCGTGTGCGTGCGTGTGTGTGTGTGTGTGTGTGTGTGTGTGTGTGTGTGTGTGTGTGTGTGTGTGTGTGTGTGTGTGTGTGTGTGTGTGTGTGTGTGTGTGTGTGTGTGTGTGTGTGTGTGGTGCTTGTATTGTAGTACATTAGACAGAGAAAAGTGTTCGCCTGACTGATGTTTTCCTCCACAGAAACCGATGGCAAATGCATAGTATCAGGCCGGCAGTCTTAGAAGAACAGCAACCAAAGGCAACAAGATGGCAACCTTAGAAGACACGGCAACCCAGGACAGCTAAATGGCAATAGATGACAACGGGACAACAGTAGAGGACGAGATGGCATTTTGGGATGACAAGATGGCAACAGAAGATATGACAACCTAGGATGACAAATGGCAACCTTGGACGGCGAGATGACAATAGAAGACAACTCAAGAGGACAAGATGGCAACCCTGGAGAGCAAGAATGGCAACCAAGAGAAACCATCAGCGTCTGGGTCAAAAGTGGAGTAGGAGGCTTAGGAGCACCTTTCCCTTAGCGATTTATTTTCCTGTACACCCAAGCTTTCTCTCGCATGTTGTTTGTACTTTTAATATCCTTGGTTTGCATCAGTAACAAGTGAAATGTGTACACTAAATCACTAAGGAAGAGTTGTTAAGAAGCCTCCCAAACCACATAGAATATTACCCTGTATTCTGTATTTGTAGGTGGTGTAGTAGGGATGATGATAATACTGTAGTTATGGCGGCACTTGTAACTGTTACTCTGGAAGGATATTCACACCTTAGGCACCTTTCACGTTCCTGTGATTCCCCAGGCCATAGAGACACTGATGCTAGGGAGAGATGGGAGACAGAATCAGAGCCGGCTGAGAGACTTTAATGTACTATGGGTCACAAAAGTATCGGGGCACAGAGGGTCCGATGCCTACCGAAAACATTCCAGCAACTTCTGATGTTTACCAACGTCTCATTGCGTATGAACAATGTCTCTTGATATAAACATAACATTTGCTATATGTTTGCAAGAGGATATTGCTAGTTGGCAATATACCACACCTCCTGACAACAGGGCCACCAATATATGGCAGGTCGGACACCAATATTTCAGTGACCTTCGTTCTGTGCTCCCTAACGTTTGACACACATTGTGCACTGATACTTTTGTGACCCGTAGTACCTGTATTTTCCCAGGCAGTAGAGAGGCTGATTCTAGGGGGAGAGGAGAGACAGAATCGGAGCCAGCCGAGAGACTTTCATGTACCTGTATTTCCTCAGGTGATAGAGACTGATGCTAGGGAGTGGGGAGAGAGAGAATCAGAGCCAGCCGAGAGACTTTAATGTACCTGTATTTCCTCAGGTGATAGAGACTGATGCTAGGGAGTGGGGAGAGACAGAATCGGAGCCAGCCGGGAGACTTTCATGTACCTGCATTTCCTCAGGTGGTAGAGACTGATGCTAGGGAGTGGGGAGAGAGAGAATCAGAGCCAGCTGAGAGAGACCAGAGAGGAGGTGGGAGCGCCAGAAAGGATAGGTTACAGGTTGTATTTTTTTCCTTTAGGGTGTGATTAAAAGTGTGAAGTAAAAAGGTCGCTGCATGACAGTATTGTGACACCAACTCTGACGTAAGGAAATGAAGCTTAGACCTTGTTGGAGGGACACAAGTCAGGAGTGAGAGCAGTGGAAATGAGTTATGAGAGGAGTATGTGAGTCACATGGAGTGACAGGCTGACAAATGAGGAAGTGAAGGAGCGGTGTGGTGTGGTGTGGATGTGATAGGAAGCGTTAGGAGATATACACTGAGGTGCTTTAGCCATGGGGAGAGGATGGAGAGCGAGAGATGGACGAGGTGAGTGTATGTGAGTGAGGTGGAGGGGAGAGAGGGAGGAGGAGGTCAAGGATGAGATGGAGGGATGGAGTGGAAAGGTA
Organism: Coenobita brevimanus; assembly: GCF_032717465.1. NCBI lineage: Eukaryota > Metazoa > Arthropoda > Malacostraca > Decapoda > Coenobitidae > Coenobita > Coenobita brevimanus. The sequence continues at coordinate 2,107,817 of NC_136962.1, forward strand.
TATGGGAAAGGGGGGTGTGAGCTGAGAGCAGGGCAGTGAAATGGTGGGGTACAGGGCGACATGGATGCCATTTGTTTGTGGTCACCCCTTACGGGATTAAGGCGTCTGGCAAGAGAAAGAAGTGTGTGATTTGTGTGTGTGTGGTTCTACAGTGAACAGGGTAGAGAGGAATAGGAGAGCAAGCCAGCTGGAGATGGAGATAAATTATTGCACTAAATTTACTGATATACTTTTATAATACCTGCACTCTTTTGACATACTTTTTTTGCGCTATACTGTACAAATATACTTTTAGATAATACCACTGCCTCCTGCCAGGGTAACTTGACATGCTGCCGTCATAGCTGCTAATGCACTTTGTAAATATCCATGGCAAATGTGAACACTTGTAGCAAGAAAGATAATAAAAGAACAAGCTGTATATCGAGTTGATTCCACCTTTCATGTTATGGCTTGGGCTGTGTAAAAAAGTCTACGGATATAAAACCCATATTTCAACGTTGAATTTGTCACATCCAGTGGAGTATGGTATAAACTCCTTGGGTGTAAAACCTAATTTCAACTTAGAATATTCCCTTATACTTTATCAATGGACACCTACCTTTAATTAATAATGGTTATAGTAATTTGTAAGCTTGAGTCCCTCGTTCTAATTACTGCCATGTTAAGTGACTAGCCCTAATAGCCTCATCTTGGCTGGACTTTATAATCGTCCACAGTGCTAGTTTCACGTAGTACCTGCAGTGTTTCTTGCTACTGCCAGGTTATATAATACAGCTTAGGGGAGATAACCTGCCCATGCACCTGTACACTACTACTCCTATAGGTTATATTTTATCTCCTAGACATTTATCTCATAGTTACTTTTATCTCATAGTTACTTTTATGTCAGTCTCTCAGGTTGATGCTTTATATAACAATACCACTTCATACCAGCACTATTTATACCAGGCTTTATACCAGTACCGTCAAGTTATGCACACTCTTTAGTAGTTTCTTATAGTTTTATCAAAGCTCTTATCCAACCCTATTCAGTTGCCAGTGTATACAACAAGTCCTCATCACTTAGGTCTATAGTGGAGTATAAATATTAAAAGTTCCAGTGCTACTTAGGGAACAGATTGGCCAGTTTCCTCCCAGTTTGGTGTGTTTTCTGTCAGGTTTTCAGAACACATCCAAGACTTAATGAAGAGGCTGCCTGTGTTAGCAAGAGGGCTTGGTGCGTTAGCAAGAGGGATTTCTGTGTTAGGAAGAGGGCTGCATGTGTTAAGAGGAGGGATGTCTGTTAGGTAGAGGACCGGCTGTGTTAGGAACAGGGATGTCTCTGTTAGGAAGAGGGTTAGCTGTGTTAGAAGATGGATGTGTGTTAGGAAGAACGATGTGTGAGAGGAAGAGGGCTGCCTGCATTAGGGAGGAGGGATGTCTGTGTTAGAAGGAGGGATGTCTGTGCTAGGAAGAGGGATGTGTGTGTTAGGTAGAGGGATGTGTGTGTTAGGTAGAGGGATGTCTGTGTTAGGTAGAGGACTGGCTGTGTTAGGTAGAGGGATGTCTGTGTTAGGTAGAGGACTGGCTGTGTTAGTAAGAGGGCTGGCTGTGTTAGGAAGAGGGCTGGCTGTGTTAGGAAGAGGGCTGGCTGTGTTAGTAAGAGGACTGGCTGTGTTAGTAAGAGGACTGGCTGTGTTAGTAAGAGGACTGGCTGTGTTAGTAAGAGGATTGGCTGTGTTAGTAAGAAGACTGACTGTGTTAGTAAGAGGACTGGCTGTGTTAGGAAGAGGACTGGCTGTGTTAGGAAGAGGGCTGGCTGTGTTAGTAAGAGGACTGGCTGTGTTAGTAAGAGGACTGGCTGTGTTAGGAAGAGGGCTGGCTGTGTTAGGAAGAGGGCTGGCTGTGTTAGGAAGAGGACTGGCTGTGTTAGGAAGAGGGCTGGCTGTGTTAGGAAGAGGGCTGCCTGTGTTAGTAAGAGGACTGGCTGTGTTAGTATGAGGACTGGCTGTGTTAGGAAGAGGGCTGCCTGTGTTAGTAAGAGGACTGGCTGTGTTAGTAAGAGGACTGGATGTGTTAGGAAGAGGGCTGGCTGTGTTAGTAAGAGGACTGGCTGTGTTAGTAAGAGGGCTGGCTGTGTTAGTAAGAGGGCTGGCTGTGTTAGTAAGAGGACTGGCTGTGTTAGTAAGAGGACTGGCTGTGTTAGTAAGAGGGCTGGCTGTGTTAGGAAGAGGGCTGGCTGTGTTAGGAAGAGGACTGGCTGTGTTAGGAAGAGGGCTGGCTGTGTTATCAAAGCCACTGCAGGTAGTTTACAACTGCTATCCTTTTGTCCAAGCCATTTTCAGTGTAATTATTAGTTATTCTTTTTTCTTATGACATTCTTTCAAAGTAGCTCCAAATACCGATTCCTTTTGCACTGTTATCAAAGCCATTCTAAGTTCCAAGCCTATTTCATGGCCACCCTTGCCAAAATTCACCAGGGTTTTCAAATGAGGTAGACACTATTCCCTTATCAAAGCTTCTCACCAGCTCTGTATGAAGCCAAACTACTAATTAATCTGAAGGTTGGACTGATGTGGTTAGGGAGTGGTAGTGGGGCTCAGTTCTCCATCGAAAGGAAAAATATAGAAAACACAAGGTTCTAATTTTGATTTTCTTCAAATATATAAACTGATAAAACTCTTGATTTCTTCGTAACTAGCACCAAATTACTCTTAAATATTCTAAGGAACTCTGGAGATATTGTAACAACTCTCCATGAGCGACTTAATGCATGCAGTACAGGTAAGTGTCCCCTTGTTTAATATTGGTACCAAATAACTAAAATACAGTACCAGTCCCGGCCGCAAAGCTAGTGGGGCCGTGGTGGCAGAGTGAGTAGCGAGGCGGCATGCCAATCTACTGGACCCGGGTTCGATTCCTGGGTAATAGAGGAATATTTAAAAGTGTGGCAGTGTCCGTAGTGACCTGTCGTTTGGACCCGGGTTCGACTCCCGGTTGACTTAGAGGTTATTTAAGGTAGTTTGGCAGTCACTTAGTGGCCTGCCCGGTGGTGGGGGTTTGGGCAGTCACGTAGTTGACCTGCCGGGGGGAATGTAAAAGTATACACACACTAACACAAGACAGACACACACACTAACACAAGACAGTCACACGACACACACACACCTACAGACAGACGCACACAACACATACATAAGGGTAGGGTGTGGAAGGTAGGGGGGTTTTATTTCTAAGCCCCAAAAATCCAATTGGATTTTTTGGACTTAGAAATAAAACCCCCCTACCTTCCACACCCTACCCTTATGCATAAGTCCCCTGTCAGTCTTAGTGTATGTATGTGCTTGTATGTCTGTCAGTGTATGCATGTGTGTTTAAGTGTATGTATATGAGCAGCAGGTCACTACGGACACTGCCACAACATGTTTTTAAATATTGCCTCTATCCTTCCGGGAATCGAACCCGGGTCATCTCCATTAGGAAGCCAAGCCCATACAGACTCGGCCATCACAATCACACCTGGATGGAATCTGGAACTGCTACTGTATTTTCCTTACTTGTTACCAGCAAAAAACAAGGAAATATGAGAGTGTAATATGCAGAATAAGTTGCTAAAATAGAGTTGTTACTATCTAGAACCACTTAGAATACCTGATACTGTAATTTAAGGCTAATCACGAAGAAGTGAAGAGTATCGTGCAGCTACTTATGTACCGTAAAAGGAACAAATAAAAACAGGACTTAGTATTTTTTTATTCTTTTTTATTTAGAATAATTTACAATACTTTCCTTACCTTCCCTGTGTTATTTTTATTTACAGTATCTGCCAGGCTCCTAACACACTCGACTGGACCAAATCGCCTGTTGTCAGCTGTAAAGAAATGCTAGAGTTATTCCATCATGTAAGGGTTAATGCTGACAGTGTATTAACTCTCTAAGGCTCCCATGACTCACTCTCAGCTCAGTAAAATCGTCTGGTTTAACTGGCATGTCACTAGAATTGTCCCGAACATCAGGGGGTTAATGAATGCCTTCGTTACCCCTTTTATGCGCGGGGGTACTCTATGTCCAACTGACGGGGGGGACTATGCTGTTCGACTGAGAGTGAGTCATAGGAGCCTGGGAGAGCTAATATGATACTTCACTTACTTTAACTTGGCTAGAATTACACTTGCCATCTCTCCATCTCGATTTCTGACCTGTAGCAACGCATTACCACCAGAATACGATGCTAGTCTACGAAGAAATGCTTAGAAGGGATGCAGGGCCGTAGTATTGCCTCACCCTGCCTCTGAGATACGGGAAATAGCCTACAAATGAACGAAAAATTCCCCAGAGTTAAACTATGCGTACGACTCAGCATTCAGAATAGAGATAAAGGGCAATTTTAGGCCAAATTAGTGTAAAAAAAAGAGGTGTCTTCCGCTTGGCCTCTTCCCGTCGCATCAATGCAGCGGTGGCGCCATCTCGTGCAAGGAACGAGAGAATACCAGGCCAATTCAGTACGAGGACGCATATCAGTTTTTTCGAAATGGTGGGGTTAGATAAAAATTTCACTGAGCCCTTCCATACGTCAAGGCTGCCTAAAGCCAAATAACATGGTCTGGAGGCATCAAAAATAAAATACAAAAGGTCTACATGATATAAAAACATCTGTCCACCTCCGGGACTCGATCTGTGGCGCCTAGGACAGCGCATTCCATCTGCTGACGTCATATTTTACTCCTACTCTTTGCCAGGCTTCAGACGATTTCAAGGAACATAAGAAAACCGGAAGATAATGCAGCAGAAACAGTCTTCATTAACTTCCAAACTAAGAACAACTTAATGAATTTGTTCATACCCCACCCAACCCCCTCCAACCCCACTGCACCCCACCCAACCCCGATCCCACCCCACTGCACCCCACCCAACCCCCTCCAACCCCACTGCACCCCACCCAACCCCCTCCAACCCCACTGCACCCCACACAACCCCGATCCAACCCCACTGCACCCCACCCAACCCCCTCCAACCCCACTGCACCCCACACAACCCCGATCCAACCCCACTGCACCCCACACAACACCCTCCAACCCCACTGCACCCCGCACAACCCCCTCCAACCCCACTGCACCCCACCCAACCCCGATCCCACCCCACTGCACCCCACACAACCCCCTCCAACCCCACTGCACCCCACACAACCCAGATACGACCCCACTGCATCCCACACAACCCCATACCTGCCCCACTGCACCCCTCCCAACCCAGATCCTACCTCACTGCACCCCACCCAACCCCGATCCCACCCCACTGCACCCCACCTAACCCCGATCCCATCGCACTGCACCCACCTAACCCCACTCCTACCCCATTGCACCCCACCCAACCCCGATCCTACCCCATTGCACCCCACCCAACCCCGATCCCATCCCACTGCACCTCACCCAACCCCACTCCTACCCCGCTGCACCCCACCCAACCCCAGTCCTACCCCACTGCAACCCACCCAACCCCAGTCCTACCCCACTGCAACCCACCCAACCCCACTCCTACCCCACTGCACTCAACCCCACCCCCAATCCTACCCCACTGTACCCCACCTAACCCCAATCCAACCCCACTGCACCCCACCCAACCCCAATCCTACCCCACTGCACCCCACCCAACCCCAATCCTACCCCACTGCACCCCACCCAACCCCAATCCTAACCCACTGCACCCCACACAACCCCACTGCATCCCCACCCAACCCCCACCTTCTCCCCTACACCCCACCCGACCCCACTACAATCCCCTGCACCCCACCCAACCCCAATCCTACCCCCTGAACCCCACTCAACCCCACTCCTACCCCACTGCACCCCGACCAACCTCAGTCCTACCCCACTACTCCCCACCCAACCCCACTCCTACCCCACTGCACCCCACCCAACCCCAATCCTACCCCCTGAACCCCACCGAACCCCACTCCTACCCCACTGCACCCCACCCAACCCCAATCCTACCCCACTACTCCCCACCCAACCCCAGTCCTACCCTACTTCCATATCTCTCTGGAAAAGTCATAAAACAGGGTGGTTCATAAATGTGGTCCCTTGCATGAGTTATGGGGTGTATGAGGCAGCAGTGTTGGGTAGGTTTTAGACACGATGTAGGGTAGGGGAGGAAGGTAGGTAGGTTTGGTAGGGTAGGGTAGGGCAGGGTAAGGTAGGTATGGTAGGGTAGGGTATGGTAGGGTAGGGTAAGGTAGAAACGGTAGGGCAGGGTAGGGTATGGTAAGGTAGGTATGGTAGGGTAGGGTAGGGTAGGGTAATGTAGGTATGACAGGGAAGGGTAGGGTAGGGTAAGACGGGTATGGTAGGGTAGGGTAAGGTAGGTATGGTAGGGTAGGGTAAGGTAGGATAAGGTAAGGTAGGTATGTTAGTGTAGGGTAGGGTCGGGTAAGGTAAGGTAGGTATGATAGGGTAGGGTAGGGTAGGGTAAGGTAAGGTAGGTATGGTAGGGTAGGATAGGGTAAGGTAGGGTAGGGTAGGTAGGGTAAGGAAGGGTATGGTAGGGTAGGGTATGGTATGGTAGGGTAGGGTAGGGTAGGGTAGGGTAGGGTAGGGTAGGGTAGGGTAGGGTAAGGTAAGGTAGGTATGGTAGGGTAGGGTAGGGTAGGGTAGGGCAGGGTAGGGCAGGGAAAGGTAAGGAAGGTATGGTAGGTAGGGTAGGGTAGGGCAGGGTAAGGTAAGGTAGGCATGGAATGGTAGGGTAGGGTAGGGTAGGGTAGGGTAAGGTAGGTAAGGTAGGGTAGGCATGGAATGGTAGGGTAGGGTAGGGTAGGGCAGGGTAAGGTAGGTAAGGTAGGGTAGGGTAGGGTACGGTATGGTATCGCAGGGTAAGGTAATATAGGTATGGTAGGGTAGGGTATGGCAGGGTAAGGTAATATAGGTATGGTAGGGTAGGGTAGGGTAGGGCAGGGTAAGGTAAGGTGGGTATGGTAGGGTAGTGTATGGCAGGGTAAGGTAATATAGGTATGGTAGGGTAGGGCAGGGTAGGGCAGGGTAAGGTAAGGTGGGTATGGTAGGGTAGGGTAGGGTAGGGTAGGGTAGGGTAGGGTACTGTAAGGTAAGGTAGGTATGGTAGGGTAGGGTAGGGTAGGGTACTGTAAGGTAAGGTAGGTATGGTATGGTAGGGTAGGGTAGGGTAGGGTAGGGTAGGGTAGGGTAAAGTAAGGTAGGTAGGGTAGGGTATGGTAGGGTAGGGTAGGGTAGGGTAGGGTAAGGTAAGGTAGGTATGGTATGGTAGGGTATGGTAGGGCAGAGTAAGGTAAGGTAAGGTAGGGTAGGGTAGGGTAGGGTAGGGTAGGGTAGGGTAGGGTAGGGTAGGGTAAGGTAAGATAGGTATGGTATGGTAGAGTAGGGTATTGTAGGGTAAGGTAGGTATGGTAGGGTAGGGTAGGGCAGGGTAAGGTAAGGTAGGTATGGTAGGGTAGGGTAGGGCAAGGTAAGGTAAGGTAGGTATGGTAGAGTAGGGTAGGGTAGGGTAAGGTAGGTAGGCTTTGCAGGATAGGGCAGGGTAAGGTAAGGTAGGTATGGTAGGGTAGGGTATGGTAGAGTAGAGTAGGGTAGGGTAGGGTAGGGTAGGGTAGGGTAGGGCAGGGTAAGGTAATATAGGTAGGGTAGGGTAGGGTAGGGTAGGGCAGGGTAAGGTAATATAGGTAGGGTATGGTAGGGTAGGGTAGGGTAAAGCATGGTAAGGTAATACAGGTAGGGTAGGGTAGGGTAGGGTAGGGTAGGGCAGGGTAAGGTAATATAGGTAGGGTATGGTAGGGTAGGGTAGGGTAGGGTAGGGTAGGGTAGGGTAGGGCAGGGTAAGGTAATTTAGGTGTGGTAGGGTAGGGTAGGGTAAGGTAAAGTAGGTAGGGTATGGTATGGTCCGGTAGGGTAAGGTAGGGTAGGGTATGGTAGGGTAAGGTAGGGCAGGGTAAGGTAGGTAGGGTAGGGTAGGGTAGGGTAGGGTAGGGTAGGGTAGGGCAGGGTAAGGTAAGATAATGTAAGGTAAGGTAGGTATGGTAGGGGAGAGGAGGGTAGGGTAGGGGTAGGTAAAGTGTAGGGGTAGGGTAGGGTAGGGTAAGGTAAGGTAAGGTAGGGTAGGGTAGGGTAGGGTAGGGTAGGGTTGGGTAGGGCAGGGTAAGGTAAGATAATGTAAGGTAAGGTAGGTATGGTAGGGTAGGGTAGGGTAGGGTAGGGTAGGGTAAGGTAGGGTAGGGGAGGGTAGGGTAAGGTAAGGTAAGGTAGGGTAGGGTAGGGTAGGGTAGGGTAGGGTAAGGTAGGTAGGGTAGGGTAGGGTAGGGTAGGGTAGGGTAAGGTAGGTAGGGTAGGGTAGGGTAGGGTAGGGTAGGGTAGGTAGGGTATGGTAGGGTAGGGTAGGGTAGGGTAGGGTAAGGTAGGTATGGTATGGTAGGGTAGGGTAGGGTAGGGTAGGGTAGGGTAAGGTAAGGTAGGTATGGTAGGGTAAGGTAAGGTAGGTATGGTAGGGTAAGGTAAGGTAGGTATGGTATGGTAGGGTAGGGTAGGGTAGGGTAAGGTAGGTATGGTAGGGTAGGGTAGGGTAGGGTAGGGTAGGGTAGGTATGGTAGGGTAGGGTAGGGTAGGGTAGGGTATGGTAGGGCATGGTGAGGTAAGGTAAGGTAGGTATGGTAGGGTAGGGTAGGGTAGGGTAGGGTAAGGTAAGGTAAGGTAGGGTATGGTAGGGTAGGGTAGGGTAAGGTAAGGTAGGGTAGGGTAGGGTAGGGTAGGGTAAGGTAGGTATGGTAGGGTAGGGTAGGGTTGGGTAGGGTAGGGTAGGGTAGGGTAGGGTAAGGTAGGTAGGGTAGGGTAGGGTATGGTAGGGTATGGTAGCGTAGGGCAGGGTAAGGTAAGGTAGGTAGGGTAGGGTAGGGTAGGGTAGGGTAAGGTCTAGTGAGAACAGATCTCATTCCTTGGCCTCTCCGCGCATCTTTGTGACGTCACACGGTCTTCTTCTCTGGGGTTCGGAGGAAACAAGTAAAGAGGATGGGTAACTGCCACAAATTACCACCATTTGCTGAGTTATTTTGTGGCCTCGTCAGCGTTGTAATATAACTATATTGGTGCTGATCCTACTGTTGTTACTGATTTCTTCCTAATTTATACCTTCAGTACTTTAAGCCGGATATGAGTATATGAACTTACACAGAGTATATGAACTTACACAGAGTATATGAACTTACACAGAGTATATGAACTTACACAGAGTATATGAACTTACACAGAGTATATGAACTTACACAGAGTATATAAACTTACACAGAGTATATAAACTTACACAGAGTATATGAACTTACACAGAGTATATGAACTTACACAGAGTATATGAACTTACACAGAGTATATGAACTTACACAGAGTATATGAACTTACGCATATCTGAATAATTCATCACTATTTGTTCCAGTCTTATCATTTCCATTATGGTGGTGGTGAAATATTATTGTTGTTCATTACTTAGTGTTAATACTTTTCATCATCTTCGTCATCATTATCAACATTACTCTTATCATCATCATCATCATCATCATCATCATCATCATCACTGTCACTACCATAACTCCCTCAGCTTCTATAAATTGTTTTTCTCTCTCTCTACCACTAAATCACATGTACCACGTTAGACACCACCAGAAAACACCACCGCACCACCACCACAACACACCACACCACACCACACCTTCCCAAGGATGATAAAGATGTTTATATATATATATATATATATATATATATATATATATATATATATATATATATATATATATATATATATATATATATACTGTATATATCCAGGTTATATTTAACAAACTATCAATGTAATGGCATCATGTACCATATTTTCCCTGAACATGGTAGGCAAGACAATCAAGGTACTCGTTATATTTTACCTGAGACCCGAGAATTCAAAATATCCAATGTGTAGACCATCTGACAAACACTGTAAGGCTCCGTTTGTAAATTAATCCACACCAATAACTATATATAATGTTATATTTAGGCAATCATTTCTTCAATCGGGTATTTGGACCCTTATAATAAAATAATTTAGAATGCATCGCTTGTAGCCAAAAGCCAGCAGGAGCTGAGGAACTTCTCCCGAGTGGAGTCCAGGCCCAACTGATCTCATTATAATATCTTTCTTTTCCTCAAAATGCCTCTTCACCAAACAGACCTATTTACCTATTTACCCACGAGGGGTGTGCCTCTATCACAAGATTTCCTATCTCGGGTTTCGAGTTAAAATCCATGAAGAAACGAGGTCAGATGGAGGAACGTGTCTGGAAAGAGGAGTGAAACACCCGTAGACTTTATTGATCATTTTTTTTTTTTTCCCCCCCTATTATACCTATCGAACCCCAGTGTTTACAGGAAAAATCTTGGATACCATTTTCAGATAAAACCCACATCTATTACCCGTTTAACTTTGGGCTAAATATCTCATTTGGTTTCCTCTAAAATGCCACATTTAAGAAAGTGACCCATTTTTACCCATTTGCCTGTGAAGGTATGGTGATGAGACCCAGCTCACGGGATAGAGCAGTAAAAAATGGGGTAGGTTGATAAAACGGCCGTCGCCGTGGCTCAGTTTTGCTCTAAAATGCACCGTTTTCGAGATATTTGCACTTTTGTGTTTTCAATGCCAGGCTCGTCCTCCTGGGCCACAGATTTTAAGCCTGGTAGATGGCGCCTCCAGTATCTTACTTCCACTACAGCAGCAACCACTGCCTCCCACACTGCCAACCCAGTCTTCCTCCTGTGCCAACCTCTTCCCCTACCAGTGTCATCCTCCTGCTTTACCAGTGCCAACCTCTTCCTGTGCCAGTGCCACTGCCAACCTCTTCCTGTGCCAGTGTCAGTGCCAACCTCTTCCTGTGCCAGTGCCAGTGCCAACCACTTCCTGTGCCAGTGCCAACCTCTTCCTGTGCCAGTGCCAGTGCCAACCTCTTCCCCTACCAGTGTCATCCTCCTGCTCTACCAGTGCCAACCTCTTCCTGTTCCAGTGCCAGTGCCAACCTCTTCCTATGCCAGTGCCACTGCCAACCGCTTCCTGTGCCACTGCCAACCTCTTCCCTCTCTAGTGTCAACTCCATCCTACTCCATTGCACAGTGTGTGTGTGTGTGTGTGTGTGTGTGTGTGTGTGTGTGTGTGTGTGTGTGTGTGTGTATAGTAACGATAAACGGATGTAGTTTGCAAGGTGTTGTTTGTCAGTCCTATTCTACCTATCCCACCCCCAGGTTGCACGTAGTAAATGACACCCCGATCTATTGGACGTTTCACCCTGGGGCATAAATCTTAACCCTGCTGGAGTGGTGGGCTCAGGTGCCGCGTGACGTCACTATAGTCGCGGCGCACGACTCTGAGGTTGTCATTATCGTACAACCTACCATTCAAAAGTGCGTCCGATTTCATGTCATATTATACACGAATCATATTATTATGCACGAATATATTATACACTAATATCATTATACACGAACATATTATACAGGAATCACATGCGTCTCATATTATATGGGGGAGGCGGTGGCTGAATCGGTAGAGAGGCGGCCTGCAGTCCTGATGGACCCAGGTTCGAATCCCGGCTGGGGCAGGGAACAGTTTAAGGATTTGAATTTCATAACAGCAGACTTTCCTGATCTACCAGATGACCCGCCGACATGTCATAAAAATACCCCCGCTAATACCAATACACCAGTCCTGTATGAGACAGCCCTAGCATGTATTCAATATTGACGGTGGGTGTTAGCGCCGAAGTGGTGACATGTAGAGAGGTGTGTGGTATGTAGGAGGACTACTGGGCCTTGATAGCAGGCTGTGAAGCCTATGCCCAGAGTCGGACACATAAAAAAAAAAAAAAAAAAAAATACACGAAATCAGACGCACTTTTGAATGGTAGGTTGCCAGAGCACGATAATAACAACCTCAGAGTCACGCGCCGCGACTATAGACCTTGGGGTAGGGCAGGGTGGAGTACTGTAGGGTAGTGTAGGGTAGGGTAGAGTAAGGTAGGGTTGGGTAGTGTAGAGCAGGGTAGGGTAGGATAGTGTAGTGTAGGGTAGGGTAGGGTACAGTACGGTAGGGTAGGGTAGTTTAGGGTAGGGTAGTGTATGGTAGGGAAAGGTAGGGTAGGTTAGGGTTGGATAGGTTAGAGTAGGGAAGGATAGGGTAGGGCAGGGTAGGGTAGTGTAGTGTAAGGTAGAGTAGGGTGGGTAGGGTAGGGTAGAATAAGATAGGATAGGGTAGGGTAGGGAAGTGTAAGGCAGGGTAGGGCAGGGTATGGTAGGGCAGGGCAGGGCAGGGCAGGGCAGGGTAGTCAGTAAAGGTAGATTAGCTTTGGTCTGGTAGATTTAGGTAAGCTTACAGTTAGATAAATAGATAGATAGACGTGGATGATATTTTGATTATGAACTCTGATACACACAGGTCTTTTGGCGTCTCTCTCTCTCTCTCTCTCTCTAGCCAGATGCCTTAATCCCGTAAGGGGTGGCCACAAATAAATCACCTCCGTGTCGCCCTGTCCCCTGCCATTTCGCTGCCATTCCCCCAACTTACACCTCCCTCTCTCATACACCTCTCTACTTCACCCCTCCATCTCTTCCTCGGTCTCCCTCTCCCTCTCCCCTCCTCCACCTCACCCACATCACTCTCCTAGTTAATCTCATATTCATTAGGTAAGCATTACAGGTGTGTGTGTGTGTGTGTGTGTGTGTGTGTGTGTGTGTGTGTGTGTGTGTGTGTGTGTGTGTGAAGTGTAGTAGTTGTATTAGAGTGACGTGTGGCAGTGTTAAGTTGCCTATCTATCTATCTATCATTCTATCCATCCATCCATCCATCTATTTGTCTATCTATCTATCTGTCCATTTATCTATCCACCCACCCCTTCATCCCTCCATCCATCTATCTATGTATCCATCCACCTATCAATCTGTCATCCATCTATCTATCTATCTATCTATCTAATCTAACAGGAGAAATATCACTTAGCTTTTAACGCAGGTAAGTGATGGCTGACTGGCTTACTGACTGGCTTACTGACTGGCTGGCTGACTGGCTGGCTGACTGGCTTTCCCCTGACTTTCCTCATGGCTTGCTGTAGATTTCCTGCAGTTCCGTACGTCTATCTGTCAAAAATATCATCATCATCATCATCATCATCAATATCATCATCGTCATTATTATTATTATTATTATTATTATTATCATTATTATTATTATTATTATTATTATTATTATTATTATTATTATTATTATTATTATTATTATTATTATTATTATCATCATTATTATATGAAGTGCGAAGGAGAACTGGAGTTGTTCGGCAGATGGCTGGTAGAGTTGAGCAGAGGGTGTTGCGATGGTTTGGGCATATGGAGAGAATGGATAATGAGCGATTGGTGAAAAAGATAACTAGATCTGATGTGAGAGGTGTAAGGCTGAGAGGAAGACCACGAATAGGATGGATGGACAGTGTGAAGAGAGCGCTGGATGCGAGAGGGATGTCTGTTGAGCAAGGAAGAGTGGCTGTGCGTGACAGAAATAAATGGAGAGAAATTGTGAATGAATAAGTGATGACGCAGCCCTGAGGGGATATTCTCCCTCATTTGGTCTGATCACCTAGTCAGGTCAGGTGTGGGTAAGGGGATGGGTCTATTATGATGTGGCAGGGGTAAACCAGTTCTGCTGTCGGGCCCTGCTGTGGATGTCACTGCTTGCATTGCGCAGTTGACCCTTGTGCGGTGTGATGCGGTGAGGATCTGTCCGTTCTCCCCTTTGGGGCTCAGATGCGAATGAATGTGTTTGAATGGATGAGTAAATGGAGACTGAGTCGTCCTGTCTCGGCTACCTCCCTTTCCTTGGGGGAAGCAGCCTAGGTATATAGATAGATAGATAGATTATTATTATTATTATTATCATTATTATTATTATTATTATTATTATTATTATTATTATTATGATGGTAGCGAAGTATGTGTAAGGGTAAATGGGCATCTAAGCGAATGGTTCACGATCGGTGTGGGCGTGCGACAAGGTTCTGTGATGTCCCCATGGTTGTTCAATATATATATGGATGGGGTGATGGGAGAAGTAAAAACACAAGTAATGGAGAGAGGGATGGCGTTGGTAATGAATGGTGATGGATGGAATATTTCAAATTTGTTGTATGCTGATGATGCAGTACTGCTTGCAAATACCGGACAAGAACCTGGGTTGACTAGTGTGGAGTTTTGCTGTTGTCTGTGAGCGTCGTGCCGTGAGAGTAAATGTAGAAAAACGCAAAGTGATGGTTAATGAGAGAGAAGGTGACTCCCAGTGTGATGTTACAGTGAATGGAGAGAGAGTGGAATTCGTGAGAGAGTTCAAATACCTGGGTACAGTGATAGAAAAGAGAGGAAAATGTGCAAAAGAAGTGGAAAGTAGAGTGACACAAGGAAGAAATGTAACTGGTGCAATGAAGGCCTTGATAAGGAACAGAGGCTTGAGTGTTGCAGCTGCACGAGGCTTACATGAAGGAGTGTTTGTGCCAACTTTAACATATGGTTTTTAGACTATGGTGTGGCATGAAAATGAATAGTTGAGAGTAACAACAGTGGAGATGGTACTGCTGAGGAATGTATGTGGAATACAGAGAGTGGATAGGATACGAAATAATGATTCGCAAAAGATGTGGAGTGAGGAAGTCGGTGGACACCAGAATCGAAGAGAGTGTACTGAGATGGTATGGTCATTTGGAGAGAATGGATAACAATAGAGTGGTGAATAAGGTATATCTGAGCGAATTTGAATGAGGGAGGAGGAGAGGTAGGCCAAGGAGAAGGTGGAGAGATATGGTGGATGAATGTGCTGGGAAGAGAGGTATGGAAATCGGTAAGGCTAGGGAACTGACGAGAGATTGAGCTGGCTGGATGAATGTTGTGAGGGGAAGTGCATAACCAGGAATTTGGCACCCCATTTTAACGTGACAGCGTTCTGATTGACTCTATCAGATAGGTATATGAGAAGCTACAGAACGTCGTGAAAGTTTTTTGGTTTATCTGATGGAGCCAGGATTCCGGGGGCTTGACTAATGAGTGAATGGAAGCGTGGCCCATGGCCCATTGAATTGGGCAATCCTAGGCTGTCTGGACGTTGCAACTCTTCACCCTGCCCTAGGGTGGGAAAGGAGATCTGGATGATGATGATGATGATTATTATGTGGAGATTGTCAAGCGTGAAGAGATTGATCTTCCTGGTGAGTCTCTTAAGTGTGTGGAAGAGTTTTGTTATTTGGGAGACATGTTATGTGCTGGAGGTGGGGCTGGAGCAGCTCTGTGGCTAGAGTGAGCAGTGGTTGGACGAAATTCAGGGAGCAGTTGCCTCTCCTGACATTGAGAGGGCTCTCCCTCCGTGCTAAGGGATCTTTGTATGCAGCGTGTGTTAGGAGTGAAATGCTGTATGGTAGTGAGACCTGGGCAGTAAAGGAAGAGGATATTCACAGGCTCAAATGTACAGAAAATGACAATGATTACTGTAGGTGGATGTGCAGTGCGTCCCTGAGTGCAAGGCCTGGGGGGGCTGGGTTTACGATGGAAGAGTCGAGAGGTAGGATGTGACTGGAGTGTATTGGTGTTGTGATGAGGAGGAGTAGATTGAGATGGTTTGGGAGGAAGGATGTGACTGGAGTGTATTGGTGGTGTGATGAGGAGGGGTAGATTGAGATGGTTTGGGAGGAAGGATGGGACTGGAGTGTATTGGTGTTGTGATGAGGAGGGGTAGATTGAGATGGTTTGGGAGGAAGGATGGGACTGGAGTTTATTGGTGTTGTGATGAGGAGGGGTAGATTGAGATGGTTTGGGAGGAAGGATGGGACTGGAGTGTATTGGTGTTGTGATGAGGAGTAGATTGAGATGGTTTGGGAGGAAGGATGTGACTGGAGTGTATTGGTGGTGTGATGAGGAGGGGTAGATTGAGATGGTTTGGGAGGAAGGATGGGACTGGAGTGTATTGGTGTTGTGATGAGGAGGGGTAGATTGAGATGGTTTGGGAGGAAGGATGGGACTGGAGTGTATTGGTGTTGTCATGAGGAGGGGTAGATTGAGATGGTTTGGGAGGAAGGATGGGACTGGAGTGTATTGGTGTTGTGATGAGGAGGGGTAGATTGAGATGGTTTGGGAGGAAGGATGGGACTGGAGTGTATTGGTGTTGTGATGAGGAGGGGTAGATTGAGATGGTTTGGGAGGAAGGATGGGACTGGAGTGTATTGGTGTTGTGATGAGGAGGGGTAGATTGAGATGGTTTGGGAGGAAGTATGGGACTGGAGTGTATTGGTGTTGTGAAGAGGAGGGGTAGACTGAGATGGTTTGGGCATGTGGAGAGGATGGGGGATGACAATTGGGTGCTGAAAGTGAAAAGTGTTAATGCTGGGTGTTGGATTGCGAGAGACAGACTGAGAAAGACCTGAGACGAGATCATAAGAGATTGAACAGGGAGGCTGCCAGAGATCGAGCAGCATGGAGAACCGCCATTAGGTGACTAAGGCTGACGCATGCATGTTGGAGCCTTTATAAATGACACAAAACGAAAAGATAAAATGAAACGAAATGATTATCGTATTTATTGCCCTTTCTCCGTCATCACTGCTGAGATGTAACAATAGATTAACCCTGGAATACGATGCTAGTCACGAAGAAGTGCTATGTATGTGGATCCGCAGCATTGTCTTATTCTGCCACTGAGCTACGTGAAAGAAATCCTAATATAACGCTAGTCACGAAGAAGTGCTTTGCCACATATGTACAGCTTCCATGTCATCTTGTCCTCCAGCATCTGTCTGTCTTCACTCCTGCTCACACTTTCCTCATCCTTTCTCTCCACCACATCCCTCCACCTCTTCCTCGGCCTCCCTCTCCCTCTCTCACGCTGCACCTCACTCACACACACTCTCTTAGTCAGTCTCTCATTCTCCATTATCTCTACATAGCCAAAGCATCTCATGGTAGGTCTTTCAACACTTTCAGTCACATCCAGATCAACATCACTATGCTCTGTCACTCCCTCATTGTCTCTCTGTCTCTGTTAACTCCCCATCCATATCAACACAATGCCTTTTCACTTCCTAATTTGTCTGTCTGTCTCTCCATGTAACTCGCCGTCCACATCAACACCACAACGCTCCCTCACTTCTTCATTTGTCTGTCTGTCTCTCCACGTAACACCACATCCACATCAACACCACATCGCTCTTTTACTTCCTCACTATCTCTCTGTCTCTATTAACTCTCCATCCACATCAACACAACACTTTTTTGTCTGTCTGTCTTTCCACGTAACTCCACATCCACATCAACACCACAACGTTCCTTTACTTCCTCATTTGTCGCTGCGTTGGCGTAAAATACACTAGTTTCCCGTCTCTTTATATACGTTCTCTTTGGCGACACAATGATAGAAAACGTTATTTTGGTACAAATATTATGGTATACTAATGTATTATGAGTATAGCAGACGTACAGTCGGCCACAGGAAAAAGTAAACACCTACGTTTCGCGTGTGTGTGAAACATCTGGTAACACTGTCAGTAGCAGAAGTGCTGAAATAAATTAAATAAATCTGCAATTTGTTTTATTCATACATATATGTTATGAACAAATTTGTAAGGATTATTTAACCAGTACTTGTATTATTATAAGTAACATAAATATTATATCTCATGGTATTAACTGCTGTCTGCCGAACGGGAATGAAGTTGTCGTACGGGTCCCTCCCCTCCCCTACCTTTGCCCTAGCCTAATCTTTACCAGTAAAAGCAGAGGAGGAAATAATAAAAGTTAAACAGAAAACAGAGATGAGAGATGTTTGGTATGCGTCTCATGGATGATATTCATGAAAATGCATTATGTCTGTGTTGCCTTATCAATTCCGGCAGACCAGGGACAGTGTGTGTGTGTGTGTGTGTGTTGTATAAAGATACTGTTAAGGATTTTCTCTAAAGGGTTTTAGGCCTATTGCAAAAGCCTTACCCTGTTATTATCTTATGTTTTTTTCATGGTAGTAACTATTCACTGCGCTCCCCCTCCTCCACCTCTCTCCCTCTCGTTTTATGTCCCTCCCCCCTCCCATACCAGCCTCTCCTCCTTCCCTCCTCCACGTCTTGACTTCCACCAATATCTCTATTAAATGCTTTGAATCCTCAATCCGAGTCGAGGTGGGAGATACAGAACAGGACCATGGGCCAGACCACAGCTAACCCATGAGAAAGAAGCACCTGAGATCAATAATGGAACACATACAGGATAAAGCTGCCCTCAGAGGAAGAATTATTGGAATGAGGGAAAGTGGACTTTCTATTTCCGACATAGCAAGGGAAGTAGGAGTAACAAGGAAAACAGTCTACAAGTGGTGCAGACGATGGGAGGAGGAAGGTGATCTTCGGGACAGACCAAGACCTGGGGGTCCGAGAAAAACTACACCTGAAGATGACAGGAGAATGGTGAATGCAGGAACGGATAATCCATTCACAAATGCAGCTGCAATTCGGGACAGTCTTGGCCTAGATGTCTCCACTCAAACTATACGCCGTCGGCTTCACAGTGATGGAGTGCACCACAGAGTTCCTGCCACTAAAGGATTATTAAACGAATGACATCGGATCAACCGTCTTCGTTTTGCCCAGCAGTATGTCAACGAAGACTTAAATTTCTGGGCAAGAGTTATTTTCTCTGATGAGAAAACATTCGCGTCGACCACGCACGGACAGCTACACTGTTGGCGACGGAACAATACACGATACGCCCGCGAGAATATTTATGAAGAAGCCAGGAGCGGCCACGTCACCTGTAATGTGTGGGGATGGGTTAACTTAAACACACTGGGTGAGCTGACAGAAATAGAGGGAAGATTCACCGCAGACAAATACCTTGAAATATTGGAGGAGGTGATGATCCCAACAGTTCGCGCCATGGCTCTTCCCTACCCAGAGCGAATTGTGTTCATGCAAGTAAGTAGAGTTTCCCGTCATAAAATGCAATAAACCACATTACAGTTTTTATTGATGGCATTACCTTTAATACTGTATGTTATTACATGATTAATACAAGTTTTCAAAATGTGCACAACGTATTTTACCAACGGAGTATCTCGAATGAGCCATTTTTACTGATTGCAGATTACTTGAATATAACTCTCCCTCTCTCTCTCTCATTATATATATATATATATATATATATGTATGATAGTATGTAATTTATGGTGCATAATATAAACTACGCTTTGCAGGACAACTGCCCAGTTCACACAGCCAGGGTCGTTCGGAGATAGTTTGCGGAGCAACAAGATATTGATCTGCTGAACTGGCCAAGTAAGGCATGTGACCTAAACCCACTGGAAAACTGTTGGGGGACCATTGTCAACTCTTGGATCACAGGGCAAGAAAGATCCTCACGGCTGCTCCTCCAGCATACCTTCTCCGAGTGGGAGCTGTTCCTGGCAAATCAGCAGATCGTCTACAATCACGTAGCCTCCGTCCCCAGTAGACTACGTGACGTCATCGCTAACGACGGTGGATGGACCAGATATTCATATCGGTTGGGAGAGATGGTTATGAGGCTGCTGGATGGCTCTCATCTGAGTAAAATAATGATATCTATGGGGTAGTGCCTAAGGTTTTATTTGCTTTCTATTAACTATCCATTGTTTAGTTTTGGGTATTCATTCATTTATTAAATCATTTTGTTGCTCTGGGGTATACTTTATATACTATATATATATATATATATATATATATATATATATATATATATATATATATATATATATATATATACTATATATATATGCCTAATAAAGCTATCTTGCAATTGTGTTCTGTGTCCTTTAAAACCCTGGGTGCTGACACATTGCCCTGTGTGTCTACGGTAAGAATGGCACTAATATCAGGACTGGACGTCCTATAATACGTATGATCGTGATATATGAATAAAGGATACAACTTGTATTTGTCTTAGATTATGCGTTCTGAATGTTTCACCAGCGTGAGGTCCACACTTATTAAACGAACAGGAACAAGTAACTAGCGAATAGGCCTTCCATTGATGTGTTGACGGATGCGGAGCACTAACTACTGTAATAAACATGCCTAACCACTTGAGATATGGATCCACTGGTTGTCAGCTGTAGTTGAACTCAGAGAAAGTAAGGAGTATGCACTTCTTTCGCCAGCAGTTGTTTTGTTCGCTAGGTGCGAACCCACCTATAACAGCATACATTTCATTTACCGTGATGCCATATCAATTACCTTTAATGTTGCAAAGCAGTAGTCCACTGTAACAGCATTTTCAGTTTTCTCTTTACCGACACTACGATAACAGTGGCATGAGTGACAAATATTATAGTATGTTGCTGATATCAAAGTATTTATAGATGCATGATCATAGTCACTGTTTCTCACTTCAGAGACGTTTGGAATAGTGAAGCGATTTTACGAAGGGAACTGTAGAGCAGTATTAGTAGTAGTATTGCATTACCTTGCTTTGTCAGATAGCGCCTTTATTGGGAGATAACTGAATCCCTTGATTACATCGGAGCTAAGCCTAAGCCGTAAAATTTGACGTTAACAGCAACTAATTATTTTTACAGTCCAAAAAAGACGTTGGTGACACCATGGAGACAATAAAACAGCAGAATAGTTTCAGTTATAATACAGACTATATATACCAATTTAGTGTGGGTAAACTGACTTCATAAGCATGACTAGGGAGGGTGGGAGTGAATGGTTGAAGGTGGAGGTGGGGGGGAAACCGCAGGGTTGGTGGGTGAGCAGAGTTTCATCGTGCGTCTGGATGCACAGCACAGGTGTTACCAGGTTAGATACACACCCTACGGGTAAAATGTGTGTACTTATTCCTGTGGCCGACTGTACGTATGAATCATTGAATTAAAACATATCCTGATTGGTGTGTACTGAAGTTAAATGGTTAATATACTAAAATATCTCTTCAGTAAATCCTGAAATGTAACGAAATAAGAGTCATAAAGACGTAAGTATATCCACACACAACAAATAATAAAGGTACTAACCATGTAGCTAATACATTTGATAGTCTATCCATACACGATAAAAGAGTGTATGTGAGTGAGGTGGAGGAGGGGAGAGGAGGGGGAGATCGAGGATGAGATGGAGGGATGGAGTAGAGAGGTGCAGGAGAGAGGGAAGTGTAAGCTGGGGGGATGGAGAGTGGTAGACTAAGCACGAATATATTACATCCGTTTATAATGTCTAATTGTGAAGTCCTGCTGGCCATCATACTATGCCAAACTCATTCGCTGTTCACCTACACACCATTTACGGCGAGAATTGCTTTTGTTGTTCCTGAACACTTTTAAATATGGCCGCCAGTGTTTAGCATTTGCCTTGTCAATAATTTGTCAAGTAATAAGCACCAACGGTAGCGTGAAGCAGCTGTGTTAGGAACTCTGGTGAAAAGCCTGGTTTATGCAAAAGTGATGAGTAGTGAACACCAGCCTTCATTCACGGTCAGCAATGGCCTGTTCATGAAAATCTGTGGGTGACGCAATGTTTCTTGTTCAAGTATGTATGTGGTGAGTCTGGGGGTGGAAATAGGCCAACCACTGAAGCTTATCCTGCAGAGTAGTAGTAGTAGTAGTAGTAGTAGTAGTAGTAGTAGCAGCTATTGCCTAGGCAGTCTGGCTGAACAGCCCCGAGTCCCTAAGGAAGGCCACGGCCCAGACCGGGCTTTCCCACAGAGCTGTCAAGGAGTGTATGTTGTGTTGTTGGTGTAGGTGATTGTGTGCAATGCAGTCTTGCATAATGTGCTTAATAGTATGTGGTGCTGTGTTGCAGATTGTGTACAATGCAGTCTTGCATAATGTGCTTAATAGTATGTGGTGCTGTGTTGCAGATTGTGTGCAATGCAGTCTTGCATAATGTGCTTAATAGTATGGGGTGCTGTGTTGCAGATTGTGTGCAATGCAGTCTTGCATAATGTGCTTAATAGTATGTGGTGCTGTGTTGCAGATTGTGTGCAATGCAGTCTTGCATAATGTGCTTAATAGTATGGGGTGCTGTGTTGCAGATTGTGTGCAATGCAGTCTTGCATAATGTGCTTAATAGTATGGGGTGCTGTGTTGCAGATTGTGTGCAATGCAGTCTTGCATAATGTGCTTAATAGTATGGGGTGCTGTGTTGCAGATTGTGTGCAATGCAGTCTTGCATAATGTGCTTAATAGTATGTGGTGCTGTGTTGCAGATTGTGTGCAATGCAGTCTTGCATAATGTGCTTAATAGTATGGGGTACTGTGTTGCAGATTGTGTGCAATGCAGTCTTGCATAATGTGCTTAATAGTATGGGGTGCTGTGTTGCAGATTGTGTGCAATGCAGTCTTGCATAATGTGCTTAATAGTATGTGGTGCTGTGCTGTATCCTGTGTTGTATCATTATTTGGTGATGTCATGAGGAGTGGCATTATTTGGTGATGTCATGAGGAGTGGCATTATTTGGTGATGTCATGAGGAGTGGCATTATTTGGTGATGTCATGAGGAGTGGCATTATTTGGTGATGTCATGAGGAGTGGCATTATTTGGTGATGTCATGAGGAGTGGCATTATTTGATGATGTCATGAGGAGTGGCATTATTTGATGATGTCATGAGGAGTGGCATTATTTGGTGATGTCATGAGGAGTGGCATTATTTGATGATGTCATGAGGAGTGGCATTATTTGGTGATGTCATGAGGAGTGGCATTATTTGGTGATGTCATGAGGAGTGGCATTATTTGGTGATGTCATGAGGAGTGGCATTATTTGATGATGTCATGAGGAGTGGCATTATTTGGTGATGTCATGAGGAGTGGCATTATTTGGTGATGTCATGAGGAGTGGCATTATTTGGTGATGTCATGAGGAGTGGCATTATTTGGCTACCCCACAGCACCAAGACATGTCACTCAGCAAAACCATACAGGAGATGGAGCACGAGGAACCTACCGAACTCAGTGTAAACATGAGAAGGCCAAAGACACAACACATACGGTAATGAAGAGACCAACACAGCGGTAACCGAGCAAAATATCGGAGGTGGCCGACTACTTCAAGGATTAATGGATGTGATTCCAAGGTGGCGACCATCATCCACTCACTTGATGTAGTGCTGCCTACTTCTTCCGTCACCTCTATCACTCTATTCCCATGTCTGCCCTCCTCGTTTCCTATTCCTCACCATCATCCACTCACTTGATGTAGTGCTGCCTACTTCTTCCTTCACCTTTATCACTCTATTCCCATGTCTGCCCTCCTCGTTTCCTATTTCTCACTATCATCCACTCACTTGATGTAGTGCTGCCTTCTTCTTCCTTCACCCTTATCATTCTTTTTCTGTGCCTGTCCTCCTCTCTTCCTATTTCTCCCATCATCCACTCACTTGATGCAGTGTTGCCTACTTCATCCTTAGCCTTTATCATTCTTTTTCTGTGCCTGTCCTCCTCTCTTCCTATTTCTCCCATCTTTCCTGTCACTTCTTATTGCTTTTCTTTCCTTTACAGGTGGCTTTACATTGAGTGACAAGCCTAATGGTTTCCTGTAAGCCAAGAAACCATTTACTACGCTGGGTGGTAACCATATAACCAAACCATACGTGCTGCCTACGTGTCAACAAGTGGGTTGGTGGAGGGTTAGTGCCCCTTCCTGTAAAACAACTAACTCAAACGCAAATGGCCACCCCTTACCGGATTATGGCGTCTGGGGATAGATAGATACGTAATTATGGCGTCTGACGATAGATAGATAGATAGATACGGGATTATGGCGTCTGGCGATAGATAGATAGATAGATAGATACGGGCTTATGGCGTCTGGCGATAGATAGATAAATAGATAGATAGATAGATAGATACGGGAGAAGGAAAGAAGAGTAATAAAAAGTGACAGGAAAGATGGGAGAAATAGGAAGAGAGGTGGAGAGACACAGAAAAAGAATGATAAAGGTGAAGGAAGAAGTAGGCAGCACTACATCAAGTGAGTGGATGATGGTGAGAAATAGGAAGAGAGGTGGACAGACACAGAAAAAGAATGATAAAGGTGAAGGAAGAAGTAGGCAGCACTACATCAAGTGAGTGGATGATGGTCACCACCACCTACCACAACTAACAAAACTATGGCCTGTATGATATGTGGAGAGGGTGGGGAGTGGAAGACTAAGTAGGAGAGTGTGTGTGAGTGAGACGGAAGGGGAAAGGAAGGGCAGACCGAGTATGAGATAGAGGGATGGACTAGAGAGGTATATGAAAGAGGGGGGAGTAATTTGGGGGGAGGGCAGCGATATGGCAGTGGACAGGGCGACATGGAGGCTATTTATTTGTGGCCACCACTTACGGGGTTAAGGCATCTGGCTATAGATAGGTAGGCAGAGAGACAGGCAGAAGCGGCAGAAACAAAGAAAAGACTCTGTTATATAGATATAGAAGAGCTTGATATAAATAAATAAATAATGGAATAGAATCAAAAGAGCTTAAAAAAAGACTGATAGCAATGGCCTGTGTTGTCCTATTCGTTAGCTGTCCAGAAAGGCTGAGTCGTGCCGGTGGTAATGTATGCTGATGTGAGCAGGTTGTTGTTAACGAATAGCATTACTGACTTGTGACCACAGAAACATGCACATGAGGTCACGCTAAATGATGCGGGTCATAAAGCCAGCCACTCATTAGGTCAGCCCAGGGAAGGAGGTGCAGGTGTGGGGGATAAAGGCCATCAAGACGCAGGTATCTTTTTCAACAATTTCTTGCTGCCTTCAGAAGACTTGATTCAGCTTGGCAGTGACCTTTACCAGTGAAGCAATTATAGTTCTCTGACCTTATCTTGGCCCAGGCGTTCGTTCTTGTTCTGAGTATTTCAAGTAACTCAGTGGCTGAAAAAGAACATGCTAGGACTCTACATCCATTCCATAGCACCTCTTCGTGACTAACACCTTATTCCAGTGTTAGTCTCTTGCTACAGCCCAGCATTCAAGATGGGAAGACGGTCATTTTAGACCAAATTAGAGTAAGAAGAGTATAGTGTCCTTCCGATACTGCGTCCCCAAACATGATAAAAAAACATCTGTGACTCTGAATACTTGGTTGGCGGCCATCATCCAGAGGCACCACCAAACTTTTACGTCGGTCTCTGGTCCTAACACCGGCAATTTTAGTGTTGACCAGGAGCCTGCACGCGGTGGCCCTGTTCATCCTAGGTGGAACACTGACCATACCAGCAGTACACCCACATCACATTCACCACACCTGCACTGCATCACTACACCTCACCCACTCTCACCACACCAACACTACACCCACATCACATTCACCACACCTGCACTGCATCACTACACCTCACCCACTCTCACCACACCAACACTACACCCACATCACATTCACCACACCTGCACTGCATCACTACACCTGTCACATTCTCACCACACCAGCACTACATCCACATCACAATCAACATACCTACACTACAAGCCACTCCCCATATCTGCACAATACCCACATCATATTCACCACACACACACACACACACACACACACACACACACCCACACACACACACACCCACACCCACCCACACACACACACACACACACACACACACACTGCAGTCACCACACCTTCATCACACTCATAACACATTCACCACACCCACATCCTGCACCATTATGAATCTACAGGAAGGCAGTATGGCATTACAGAGCTGCCCCTGAAGGATGGCAGCAATTACTCACATCTAATATTGAATCAGTTACCCTTGCTTTATTGCCCATTCAACCGACACAGGAAAATTAGTCGTTCTGACACTCCGATCGCCTCGTTTATATTTTATTCATAGCGTGTGTGTGTGTGTGTGTGAGTGTGTGTGTGTGTGTGTGTGTGTGTGTGTGTGTGTGTGTGGGTGTGTGTGTGTGTGTGTGTGTGTGTGTGTGTGTGTGTGTGGGTGTTCGTGTGCATGCCTGTGTGTAAATATCCCTAACACACCTTCAGGCAACTCTGATACCATACCACACAGTAGTAATCTCAGTCTCCAACTCAGATCCCTTCATCCTGCAGCACACCGAGTACACACAGGGAGGTAACCATGACTACCAAACATCTGGGTCTTCATTCACAAAACATCTTAACTGGTGATGAATATTTACCATAAGTTTTTCACCTTATCAGAGGAATAATGTCAGAAATAATTAGCTTTGTCATTTTCTGCACGCCATGTTTTTCACTCTAGTTGGATTTCTCAGTGTTTTGCAGCTTTTACTGAGCTGAAACACGAGCATAAAAAGATTTACGATTGGCTGCAGGAGTGTACCTGAGTGAGGTGGAGGGGGAGAGGAAGAAGGGGAGACCAAGGATGAGATGGAGGGATAGAGTGAAGAGATGGATGTGAGAGGTGGTGAGAGCTAGAGAGAGGGCAGCAAAAATGCCAGAGGACAAGGCGAGGTGAAGGCGGTTTGTCTGTGGCCTCTCCTTACAGCAGAGATAGATAAATGTACAATCTCATAGGAAGCTTAAAGGGTACATAAATACAATCTCTGGGCCCTAAGGTGTACGTGCATCCCATCACAACCACCACTTGGGCACCAATACCACCTGGCCAACACCACTCACCTGGCCACAGACAAACGCACACTGGTGTTGTATTTCTTGCCGTGTTCTTAATAGTGTCTGACGCACTGCTCTCACTAACCCATCGAGTTTACTGCCGTGCACTGAACACCGTCGTAAATAAATAACTTAGAGGATAAAAATAGAACACAAGAACATCAATGGAATTACTGACGTGTGGAGACTTACTGCTACACGGCCTATTCATAACCATACATACATACATACATACATACAAATGGCAGTATCTGATGAAGTTGACCTTGAGCAATGACCTTCATATTCATCAGTATCAGCTAAGTATATCCCAGATCATATACGGCTACTTACATATAATCTAGAATAGGCCGGAGTGTATGTAATCCTTCTGTAATCCCCTGTAATGCCTGCGTAACATCTGGGGATTTAGACACAACGATACGCGGACACAAACACGCGCAACGAACGAACAGTGAAAATGATGAGTGCGTTGTTCACCACATGGAGGCTATTTGTTTGTGGTCACCCCGTACGGGATTAAGGCGCCTGGCTGGAGATAGACAGACAGGAAAGTGAGGAGTAGAAGAGGTGAAAAGTCCGCTGAATTTTTGGCCTTGTCTCTATATCGATATATCTAAGACGATAAAGAACGAGACGCTGAACGATGCCTTTCCATCTCCAGTAATTGCAATGTTCGGGGCTTCTCAGAATATTGTGTAAGAGTTTCATTATCGTTCGACTGAAAACTGGCGCGATATTCAAGTCCGCAGTAGTACATACCAGGTGTTAGAAAGGAACGCCTTCATGTGACCTTATCGATAGAATCACGCGGCTCAGCTACCTGGTTATGCAAACGTTCCTTCCCTAGCCCCGGAAAGGAGGATGGCGGACCGCAGAAGGGCAACTTAAGCCTGCAGTCCATCGGGTTTACGTTTCAGATGAGCCTGGGGTTGCATCTACTACTTCTATACCAGGTTTACCCTAACTTGGCCTGAAACTGCCATCTCTCCTTACTGAATGTTGGATTGTAACAACGGATAATACTGGAATAATAATGCTAGTCATGAAGAAGTGTTGTAAAAGGATGTAAGGCTGTGGTATTGTTTCTTTCAACTACTGAGCTACGTGAAAAAAGCTGCATAAGGACGAAAATCTTGGCCAAATTAAGAAGAAGAGAGTGTACCGCTGTACATGGCCAACAACTGCACTGACTCACCCTGGCTGCGCTTATGCGGTGCGTCTGAATCGTATATCTTCATGGACTATGGGTCGGTTACTCGCTGGATTCATCTTTTGTCCACGGTGATGTATTTTCCAGTTCATAAGGCTGCCACCAGACGATTCTATTCAACTTAAATTGGCCCAGATTTTTGTCCTTTTGCAGCTTATTTCACGTAACCCAGTGGCAGAATGAAACAGTTCTACGGCTGTGCATCTTTTCCATGGCACTTGTTCGTGATTAGCACCATTATCTAGCGTAAATCTATTGTTACAGCTCAAGATTTAAGATGGAGAGAGGGCAATTTAAGGCCATGTTAGAGTGAAACGAGTACAGTGGGATGATGCAGTGTGGGCTGGGTTGGAAGTGCGCGTCGTTTATATTCATCAGTGACTTTGTGACACATGTGGCAGGACGAGTAAGAGTCGCCTCATATCCAGCCTACAAAACAAGTCGCCCGGACCACTGACCATGTGTGGGAGATAATGTTCACACGAGGATGATAGTCTTGATTTACTTGTAGATAAGTTCACTGAAGTACACTGATAAAAGCCCTTTCACCTTAACCTGGCCCAGGTTTTTGTCCCACAGGTGGTGTTAGGGAGCCTCCTCAACCGACGAGAATGTCTGCTATTATGAAAGGATTGGATTTACATTGTCATTAGTAATTAGTTTTTTTTCATGTCTTCATCGTGAGTCTTATGAAAGTCACTGTAAGTAGGTTAGGTTACTTTTCGTGGTTCAATCTTGGTCTTCAAAGAGTACATTGAAGGATTTGTCTTTCGTGGCTTCGTTTTGGTTAATGCAATTAGCCTTCCAAGGCAGGTAAGGGCAACAGAACTTCATTATGTGTGACTGATGAGTTAGAATTTCTGTGCCTCGTTCCTGTGGCTGTGACCCTGTGACCTCTTCCCCCATGGAGGCCCAGTGTACAGTCAGAGGAACAGCGATCTTCTCAATTCCGACTTAAGAAAATGTACAGCTGGCGAGATGCAATGACAACCCTAGCTTTTCTACTGCCTGTCTCAAATGGTTCGATTTTTCCGCTATGTATTCGTTCAATTTTGGCAAGATACTGGTGTCCCTCTGTTGTTGTTGTTGTTGAAAGATTCCCTGCACATATAGTGCAGGCCGGGCCATACATTAGCCCGGTCAGTGGTGTAAGGACTGATTAAAAAAGAGTAAGTGGGGAGAATAGGACCTGGGGAATGCCCAGCACACACGTCCTATCTCCTGACTGGCTTTGTGGTGTGTGTGTGTCCCTCTGCTGCTGTCTGACCTTTTATTTCCTGTGTGTGTCGGCTATTGTTTCTGCTTGACTTTCTATGCTGTTTTTTGCCTCATATCCTTTCTCATTGTGTTCTTCCTCCTTTGTGACCTTTTAGATTATATTTCTTATCTTTTCTGTTCCTATTTCCATCTTCTTTCCTTTAGCAGGCCAGATAAACTCTCCATTCTTTCTTAGCTAAAGATTTGCGTCGTTTTCCTGGCCTTCTCACTTTCTCTTGGGTTACGTCTCTCCTTTCACTGGTTTGTATATATTTTGTCTGGTTTGTTTCATACTCTTTTAAGCAACACCATTATACTCTCCGTACCCCAACTTGACCTAAAATTGCCATCTCTCAGTCTTGAATGCTGAGTTGGGGCAATAGATGTGGACACTAGAATATGATGCTAGTCACAAAGAAGTGCTAAGGACAGGATGTACAGCCATAGTATAATCTTTACCTGCCACTGAACTACGTGAAATGATCTGCAAAATGCAAATCTGGGCCAGGTTAAGGTGAAAGGAGTATAGAGGCTTGGCAATATAATAAATGGCAATGTGTTAATGTAAACTGCTGCTCTCAGGGTGACTATACAGTTTGTAAGTAATTGCCTGTGTCTACTGAGGGACGGGTTGTAACTGCCGCAATATCTTACTCTGTGTTTTATTGCCCCAGCTTGTCATTACCTTGCTAGTCATTGGCGCCTTTTTGGTGTACAACATTATTTGCAGTTATTTTCAGGCCATAGTATCATCGTTGCTCATGACGTGTATGCGTACATGAACAAGCGTTACGTACCAAAGAGAAGTGAGAGAAAAGGAATTACTGTGACCGAACGAGGCTGCTTGTGTGTGTGAAGATAAGAGATACGAACACACACACACACACACACACACACACACACACACACACACACACACACACACACACACACATGCATATTTACATACATACACATACAAACAAGTGTGTGCCTTTGTGTGTGTGTGTATGTGTGTGTGCTTGTATGTATGTGTGTCTGACGTGTGTGTGTGCGTGTGTGTGTACGTGTGTGTGTACGTGCGTGTGTGCGTGAGTGATTCGAAGCCAGAAATTCACAGTTGGAAGAGTTAAAAACAAAATGGCCATGGTGAGTCAGGGAGAAGCATATACGGAGCAACGACTCAGCATTAACATGTGGGTGCCCCAACACCGCGCCATCTACTGCACCAGCTGGACCATAGACAACGGGATTCAAACCAAAAGTTTATCGGGGATACTATGGTAAATATTTGAATCGGGCATATGCCTACCATGAGAGACAATGGAATGTAATCTTACCAATTATACTTATATGACGCAGGAGCATCCCTGGCCTTTGATGCTATGTGGGTGGTGAATAATATCCCACATATTATACTGTGATCACAACGGTGCATACTAATAATATAAGTTTGCGACATGGAACGTAATGGACGTGTTACAAATGCAGACAAGAATATTATAATGTATTTATTAGATAATAGGCATGACAGTGTGCCACAGGCCTGTTAGGCTACATTATTATGCCGAAAACATTCAGATGGGAAGCCGAGACCCATAGCCGTACGTTGCTTTAGTTCTGCTGTCACAAGTGTCATGTTAATATCACAGAAGAATATAACCAAATCTTTAATAAAGCCCTAACTTTGTTTTCAGATGCTTGTCTAGCACATATCTTTAGATATAAAAACAGCACAATAATAAATACCCCTTCCTGCGTGAAATATACAGTATGAAAACAAAGTCCAATGTAGCTTGTTTACATGTTTGTAGAGCTGGAGATAAATGTATCAGGTTATATTACTTAATACTGTCAAGTATATGCCATCAAAACAGATAATATATGGCAACACTTTTATGTGGTTCGTAACCAGTACTCAGCCTAAACGATAATACTAATTTTATATGCCCATGTGTAGTGATATAAATGTGCTGGGCAATTACCAAGTATGTAATATAAATGGTACTTTTTATCATACCATACTTTATGATGCAAAAGATAATGAAATTTACATTGCAAGGCGTACATACATACTGTGCAATCTAATGATCAAATAAAACATACATATGTGTAGGCTTGCCAACAGTAAGGTACTTTACAGGAAACCAAAGAGCTTGGGGAGGGTCAGTTTGTGCTCTGCTATATGTAATGGTACACAAATGTTTATTAATCAATACATATGTACATCCACAGTGTTACCTACCATCCTATATGCCTACACACCATCCCCCCCCCCTCCTCTCTCTCTCTACGTTCTACCTCATACCTGGTGTGCTCTAGGGAAATCTGTATTGCATTACATGGTTCCTACCTGTAAGTAATAGAGATCGACCGTTATCGGTAAAATATCATTCTTTAATAGATGGTTCAGATCTTCAATAGCCATTCTCACACAATCAAAAATATTATCATTCTGAGCATGTTGTCAATAAATACTGATTTATTGAGGGTAAAATGAATAATAGCCTACGTTGCGACAGTAACGTTTGCACTGGGCTATATGTCAGTAAGTTCAAGTATCCCGTATCAGTGCCTAACGTTTCCTTTATGAGCTGAAGGATGAATCATAGTATTTCCCAAAAGATTTTTATCTCTGGTGTACAGTACGTATGAAACATGAATTAAAACATATTGTGCACCGATGTGTATTGAAGTGAAATGGTTAATATACTAAAACAAATCTTCAGTAAATCCTGAAATGTAACGAAATAAGAGTCATAAAGACGTAAGTATATCCACACACAACAAATAATAAAGGTACCAACCATGTAGATAATACATTTGATAGTCTATCCATACACGATAAAAGAGTGTATGTGAGTGAGGTGGAGGAGGGGAGAGGAGGGGGAGATCGAGGATGAGATGGAAGGATGGAGTAGAGAGGTGCAGGAGAGAGGGAGGTGTAAGCTGGGGGGATGGAGAGTGGTAGACTAAGCACGAATATATTACATTCGTTTATAATGTCTAATCGTGAAGTGATGCTGGCCATCATACTATGCCAAACTCATTCGCTGTTCACCTACACACCATTTACGGCGAGAATTGCTTTTGTTGTTCCTGAACACTTTTAATATGGCCGCCAGTGTTTAGCATTTGCCTTGTCAATAATTTGTCAAGTAATAAGCACCAACGGTAGCGTGAAGCAGCTGTGTTAGGAACTCTGGTGAAAAGCCTGGTTTATGCAAAAGTGATGAGTAGTGAACACCAGCCTTCATTCACGGTCAGCAATGGCCTGTTCATGATAATCTGTGGGTGACGCAATGTTTCTTATTCAAGTATGTATGTGGTGAGTCTGGGGGTGGAGATAGGCCAACCACTGAAGCTTATCCTGCAGAGTAGTAGTAGTAGTAGTAGTAGCAGCAGCAGCTGTTGCCTAGGCAGTCTGGCCGAACAGCCCCGAGTCCCTAAGGAAGGCCACGGCCCAGACCGGGCTTTCCCACAGAGCTGTCAAGGAGTGTACGATGTGTTGTTGGCGTAGGTGATTGTGTGCAATGCAGTCTTGCATAATGTGCTTAATAGTATGTGGTGCTGTGTTGCAGATTGTGTGCAATGCAGTCTTGCATAATGTGCTTAACAGTATGTGGTGCTGTGTTGCAGATTGTGTGCAATGCAGTCTTGCATAATGTGCTTAATAGTATGGGGTGCTGTGTTGCAGATTGTGTGCAGTGCAGTCTTGCATAATGTGCTTAATAGTATGGGGTGCTGTGTTGCAGATTGTGTGCAATGCAGTCTTGCATAATGTGCTTAATAGTATGTGGTGCTGTGTTGCAGATTGTGTGCAATGCAGTCTTGCATAATGTGCTTAATAGTATGGGGTGCTGTGTTGCAGATTGTGTGCAATGCAGTCTTGCATAATGTGCTTAATAGTATGGGGTGCTGTGTTGCAGATTGTGTGCAATGCAGTCTTGCATAATGTGCTTAATAGTATGGGGTGCTGTGTTGCAGATTGTGTGCAATGCAATCTTGCATAATGTGCTTAATAGTATGGGGTGCTGTGTTGCAGATTGTGTGCAATGCAGTCTTGCATAATGTGCTTAATAGTATGGAGTGCTGTGTTGCAGATTGTGTGCAATGCAGTCTTGCATAATGTGCTTAATAGTATGGGGTGCTGTGTTGCAGATTGTGTGCAATGCAGTCTTCCATGATGTGCTTAATAGTATGGGGTGCTGTGTTGCAGATTGTGTGCAATGCAGTCTTGCATAATGTGCTTAATAGTATGGGGTGCTGTGTTGCAGATTGTGTGCAATGCAGTCTTGCATAATGTGCTTAATAGTATGGGGTGCTGTGTTGCAGATTGTGTGCAATGCAGTCTTGCATAATGTGCTTAATAGTATGGGGTGCTGTGTTGCATCCTGGACAGGCATCAGTGGAGTCATCCAGCCTCTTCTGGTAACTCAAGAGGGCTGGATGATGCCCACATCTCAGCCTGGCCAGGTGGACCCCGTCCTCACGAGGGAGGTAGGATTCAGAAGGGTGGATATCAGGAGGCCGTGCATGCAGGGAGGTTGGATTCAGAAGGGTCGATATCAGGAGGCCGTGCATGCAGGGAGGTAGGATTTAGAAGGGTGGATATCAGAGGCCGTGCATGCAGGGAGGTGGGATTTAGAAGAGTGGATATCAGGAGGCCGTGCATGCAGGGAGGTGGGATTTAGAAGAGTGGATATCAGGAGGCCGTGCATGCAGCTGTGTGATGTCTTTGAGTGACTGAATGGAGTGGAGAGTGATTTGAGTATGGATATGCTTCTGGAAGGCGGTCAGAGGGAGGCGAGGGGGGAGAGATGACAGTATTTGTGTATATCGTGTGCTGGGTGTTGTTTTGATGTTCCTTGGTGTGGGTGGATGTGCTGCCATGTAGTGTAGTGGATGGTGTTGTTTTGATGTTCCTTGATGTGGGTGGATGTGCTGCCATGTAGTGTAGTGGATGGTGTTGTTTTGGTGTTCCTTGATGTGGGTGGATGTGCTGCCATGTAGTGTAGTGGATGGTGTTGTTTTGATGTTCCTTGATGTGGGTGGATGTGCTGCCATGTAGTGTAGTGGATGGTGTTGTTTTGATGTTCCTTGGTGTGTGTGGATGTGCTGCCATGTAGTGTAGTGGATGGTGTTGTTTTGGTGTTCCTTGGTGTGTGTGGATATGCTGCTATGTAGTGTAGTGGATGGTGTTGTTTTGATGTTCCTTGGTGTGTGTGGATGTGCTGCCATGTAGTGTAGTGGATGGTGTTGTTTTGATGTTCCTTGGTGTGGGTGGATGTGCTGCCATGTAGTGTAGTGGATGGTGTTGTTTTGATGTTCCTTGGTGTGTGTGGATGTGCTGCCTTGTAGCGTAGTGATGGTGTGGGTTTGTGGAGGCTGCAGCAAGAATTTGTGTGCCTCTCATGTCTAGATGATCCTAGACTTTGAGGACTTTGGTTTCTTGGTGTAGGTGGTTTGTGTGTGTAGTAGCTGTGCAGCCTGTGATTATTTTTAGGGCCTTGTTCTGTATGGTCTGTAGAGTGTTGTAGTGTGTTTTGGTGAGGTTAGGAGCCCAGGCAGGGCTTGCATAATTCATCACTGAACGTATACATTGTTTGTATACTGTGGTGGTGGTTTCTTTGTTGTGTTCGAATGTTGTATGGGCAAGTGACCTCAAGGCATTGAGTCTTGGTGTTATTTTATTTTTAATGTTTGTGATGTGTTGTTTAAGTGACTGATGTGTGTGTGTGTGTGTGTGTGTGTGTGTGTGTGTGTGTGTGTGTGTGTGTGTGTGTGTGTGTGTGTGTGTGTGCGCGCACGTCAGGGGAGTGTTGTTTATGGTGAGGTGTGGAATGTGAGTGTGTTCTGCTGTCCAGCTTGTGAGAAGGGTCACTGTAGGTTTGTCTGGGGCTGTATTGACTCTGTTTGTGGTGAACCATTGGTGTAGTGTGTTGAGGTAAGGTTGGAGGGTGTGTGCAGCTGCGTTTGCATTTTGGTGTGTACATGCAAGTGTTATATCATCTGCATAGGAAGCTATGTGCATCTGTGGTGTGTGGGGTATGGGTGTGTCGTGCATGTATAGGTGAAAGGAGTGTAGGGGACAAAACCGGTGCTTGGGGGTCGCCGTTTGTGAAGTTTCTGATGTTTGATGACTGACCGGCAAATGTTACGTGTGCATATCTGCCTGCTAAATAGTTTGCCAGCCATCTTTTTGTGTTATTGTGCATGTTTGTATTATTTTGTTTGTGAGGTTGTGGCGGGGGATTCCATCTAAAGCTTTGCTAATGTCTAGTGTGACTAGGAGTGTTCTGTGTGGTGGCCTAGCTGAACTGATGTTATCAAAAACTTTTTGTGTAAGGTCTGTAAGAAGAGTGTTTGTGGAGTGCAATGGTCTAAAACCATGTTGTGAAGGGGCTGGGTGGGGGTGAGGTGTAACTAGTCGTAATACCAGTCGTTCAGTGACTTCGGAGGGGGTGCAGAGGCGTGTGATGGGGCGGTGTGAGGAAGGTAACGTGGGGTCTTTGTTGGGTTTGGGGATAGTGATGATATTGCCATGCTTCCAGATGTTGGGTATTATGTTGTGTGAGTAGCTGTAGTTTGATATGTTGGTGAGTGCTTGTATGCCTTGTGCTCCAAGATGTTTAAGGTGTATGTTGCTTATGTTGTCTGGTACACAGGCAGATGAGTGCTTAAGGTTGCTAATGATGTGCTTCGTCTGGTTGTTAGTGAAAGGTGCGAAGTCTGGGTCTGTGCAGAACTGTCTTTTGCGTCGGATGATACGTCGGTCGTCGCGATGGGGGTTTAGATGGCTGACATGTGAAAAGTGATTGATGAGAGTGTTTGCTTCTTGTTTGTTTGAGGGTATGGTGTCTGTTGTTGTGATGGCAGCGTGTGTTTGTGTAATGTTGCTGTTGGAGAGCGTGATGCTCTTTAGTGTTTTGTAGAGTTTGCTGGTGTTTGTTATCAAGTGTTTGGGGGAAAATTATTCCAATTTAGGGTTTGCTGCTCTAATATTCTATTTTGTATTTGAGTGTTGAGTTGTATTTGTTGTACGGTGTCTTGCGTATGAGGTGTTGGGGAGTGTTGTAATGTGTCGCGTTGACTGATGAGGCCTTTGGTGTGAAGTGTATTGATGTTGTGATGAGGAGGGGTAGATTGAGATGGTTTGAGAGGAAGGATGGGACTGGAGTGTATTGGTGTTGTGATGAGGAGGGGTAGATTGAGATGGTTTGAGAGGAAGGATGGGACTGGAGTGTATTGGTGTTGAGAGGAGGAGGGGTAGATTGAGATGGTTTGGGAGGAAGGATGTGACTGGAGTGTATTGGTGTTGTGATGAGGAGGGGTAGACTGAGATGGTTTGAGAGGAAGGATGGGACTGGAGTGTATTGGTGTTGTGATGAGGAGGGGTAGATTGAGATGGTTTGAGAGGAAGGATGGGACTGGAGTGTATTGGTGTTGTGATGAGGAGGGGTAGATTGAGATGGTTTGGGAGGAAGGATGTGACTGGAGTGTATTGGTGTTGTGATGAGGAGGGGTAGATTGAGATGGTTTGGGAGGAAGGATGTGACTGGAGTGTATTGGTGTTGTGATGAGGAGGGGTAGATTGAGATGGTTTGGGAGGAAGGATGGGACTGGAGTGTATTGGTGTTGTGATGAGGAGGGGTAGATTGAGATGGTTTGGGAGGAAGGATGGGACTGGAGTGTATTGGTGTTGTGATGAGGAGGGGTAGACTGAGATGGTTTGGGACGAAGGATGGGACTGGAATGTATTGTTGTGATTATGAGGGGTAGACTGAGATGGTTGGGGAGGAAGGATGGTACTGGAGTGTATTGGTGTTGTGATGAGGAGGGGTAGATTGAGATGGTTTGGGAGGAAGGACGGGACTGGGGTGTATTGGTGTTGTGATGAGGAGGGGTAGATTGAGATGGTTTCGGAGGAAGGACGGGACTGGGGTGTATTGGTGTTGTGATGAGGAGGGGTAGATTGAGATGGTTTGAGAGAAAGGATGGGACTGGGGTGTATTGGTGTTGTGATGAGGAGGGGTAGATTGAGATGGTTTGGGCATGTGGAGAGGATGGGGGATGACAGTTGGGTGCAGAAAGTGAGAAGTGTCAACATTAGAGTTAGGGATGCGAGAAGCAGACCGAAAAAAACCGTGGGGCGAGGTCATTGAGTGTGACATCATGGATAAGGGACTGAATTGGGAGGATGCCAGAGATCGAGCATCATGGAGAGCCGCCAGTAGGTGACCAAGGCCGATACATGCAAACAGGTTGGAGCGTTTATAAAAGAAACGAGACGAAAAACGAAGCGATTATAGTACCGTACAGCTGGCCTGGACATGGCACTTATATTGTAGATGCCACACAATAGTAAAATGATTTTGTTCCCACCAAACACTACCAGTCTGATGTAGCCATTCAGTCAGGAGATCACTCCAACACACTTCTCACTTTCTGCACCCAACTGTCATTCCCCATCCTCCCCAAATACCCAAACCATCTCAGTCCACCCCTCCTTATCACAATACCAGTACATTCCAGGGTGTTTACTGTGCACGGCCATGTAAGGCAATGCACACACGGGGCTGGAGGTGGCTGGGTTGAACACAGAGGACTGGGGTGACCTAGAGGTTCACCTACCACCACAGCAGGGGGTCAGTGCTCATGTTACGACACTCCAGCCATTGTGGAAGTGTTGCCACTGAGAGGATATGATAATAAACATAGTGTCAGTGAGGGGCAGTGTCTGTGGCAGCCATCCAACGAGGGTGACGCTAAGTACCCGTGCACACGTCAGTCCCGGCAACACCCTTCACTGGTGCACTTAGGGTACCAGTGCAAGAGGCCAAAAGAACACCAGGGCAAGGATTGACTGATGATATGATGAGGGACATTATTTGGCTACCCCACACCACCAAGACATGTCACTCAGCAAAACCATACAGGTGATGCAGCACGAGGAACCTACCGCACTCAATGTAAACATAAGAAGGCCAAAGACACAACACATACGGTAATGACGAGACCAACACAGCGGCAACTGAGCAAAATATCGGAGGTGGCCGACTACTTCAAGATTAATGGATGTGATTCCAAGATGGCGACCATCATCCACTCACTTGATGTAGTGCTGCCTACTTCTTGCTTTACCTTTATCATTCTTTTTCTGTGCCTGTCCTCCTCTCATCCTATTTCTCCCATCTTTCCTGTCACTTCTTATTGCTTTTCTTTCCTTTACAGGTGGCTTTACATTGAGTGACAAGCCTAATGGTTTCCTGTAAGCCAAGAAACCATTTACAACGCTGGGTGGTAACCATATAACCAAACCATACGTGCTGCCTACGTGTCAACAAGTGGGTTGGTGGAGGGTTAGTGCCCCTCCCCGTAAAACAACTAACTCGAAGACAAACGGCCACCCCTTACGGGATTATAGCGTCTGGCGATAGATAGATAGATAGATAGATAGAGAGAGAGAGAGAGAGAGATAGGGGATTATGAAGTCTGGCAATAGATAGATAGATAGATACGGGATTATGGCGTCTGGCGATAGATAGATAGATAGATACGGGATTATGGCGTCTGGCGATAGATAGATAGATAGATACGGGATTTGGCGTCTGGCGATAGATAGACAGATAGATAGAAATATAGGTGGATACGAGATTATACCGTCTGGCGATAGATATATAGATACGGGATTATAACGTCTGGCGATAGATAAATGCAGTAGATACTGGATTATGGTGTCTGGCAATAGATAGATAGATGGATAGATACGAGATTATGGCGTCTGGTGATAGATAGAAAGATACTAGATCATGACGTCTGGCGATAGATAGATAGATAGATAGATAGATACTGGATTATGGCGATTGGCGATAGATAGATAGATAGATAGATACGGGATTATGGCGTCTGATGATAGATAGATAGATACGGGAAAAGGAAAGAAGAGTAATAAAAAGTGACAGGAAAGATGGTGAGAAATAGGAAGAGAGGAGGACAGACACAGAAAAAGAATGATAAAGGTGAAGGAAGAAGTAGGCAGCACTACATCAAGTGAGTGGATGATGGTGAGAAATAGGAAGAGAGGAGGACAGACACAGAAAAAGAATGATAAAGGTGAAGGAAGAAGTAGGCAGCACTACATCAAGTGAGTGGATGATGGTGAGAAATAGGAAGAGAGGAGGACAGACACAGAAAAAGAATGATAAAGGTGAAGGAAGAAGTAGGCAGCACTACATCAAGTGAGTGGATGATGGTGAGAAATAGGAAGAGAGGAGGACAGGCACAGAAAAAGAATGATAAAGGCTAAGGAAGAAGTAGGCAGCACTACATCAAGTGAGTGGATGATGGTAAGAAATAGGAAGAGAGGAGGACAGACACA
This sequence comes from Coenobita brevimanus, assembly GCF_032717465.1. Taxonomy (NCBI): domain Eukaryota; kingdom Metazoa; phylum Arthropoda; class Malacostraca; order Decapoda; family Coenobitidae; genus Coenobita; species Coenobita brevimanus. The sequence continues at coordinate 2,147,289 of NC_136962.1, forward strand.
GAAAAAGAATGATAAAGGCTAAGGAAGAAGTAGGCAGCACTACATCAAGTGAGTGGATGATGGTAAGAAATAGGAAGAGAGGAGGACAGGCACAGAAAAAGAATGATAAAGGCTAAGGAAGAAGTAGGCAGCACTACATCAAGTGAGTGGATGATGGTAAGAAATAGGAAGAGAGGAGGACAGACACAGAAAAAGAATGATACAGGCTAAGGAAGAAGTAGGCAGCACTACATCAAGTGAGTGGATGATGGTGAGAAATAGGAAGAGAGGAGGACAGACACAGAAAAAGAATGATACAGGCTAAGGAAGAAGTAGGCAGCACTACATCAAGTGAGTGGATGATGGTGAGAAATAGGAAGAGAGGAGGACAGACACAGAAAAAGAATGATACAGGCTAAGGAAGAAGTAGGCAGCACTACATCAAGTGAGTGGATGATGGTGAGAAATAGGAAGAGAGGAGGGCAGGCACAGAAAAAGAATGATAAAGGCTAAGGAAGAAGTAGGCAGCACTACATCAAGTGAGTGGATGATGGTGAGAAATAGGAAGAGAGGAGGACAGACACAGAAAAAGAATGATAAAGGCTAAGGAAGAAGTAGGCAGCACTACATCAAGTGAGTGGATGATGGTGAGAAATAGGAAGAGAGGAGGGCAGGCACAGAAAAAGAATGATAAAGGCTAAGGAAGAAGTAGGCAGCACTACATCAAGTGAGTGGATGATGGTGAGAAATAGGAAGAGAGGAGGACAGACACAGAAAAAGAATGATAAAGGTGAAGGAAGAAGTAGGCAGCACTACATCAAGTGAGTGGATGATGGTGAGAAATAGGAAGAAAGGAGGACAGACACAGAAAAAGAATGATCAAGGTGAAGGAAGAAGTAGGCAGCACTACATCAAGTGAGTGGATGATGGTGAGAAATAGGAAGAGAGGAGGACAGACACAGAAAAAGAATGATAAAGGTGAAGGAAGAAGTAGGCAGCACTACATCAAGTGAGTGGATGATGGTGAGAAATAGGAAGAGAGGAGGACAGACACAGAAAAAGAATGATAAAGGTGAAGGAAGAAGTAGGCAGCACTACATCAAGTGAGTGGATGATGGTGAGAAATAGGAAGAGAGGAGGACAGACACAGAAAAAGAATGATAAAGGTGAAGGAAGAAGTAGGCAGCACTACATCAAGTGAGTGGATGATGGTGAGACATAGGAAGAGAGGAGGACAGACACAGAAAAAGAATGATAAAGGAGAAGCAAGAAGTAGGCAGCACTACATCAAGTGAGTGGATGACGGTGAGAAATAAGAAGAGAGGACAGACGCTGGAAAAGAATGATAAAGGTGAAGGAAGAAGTGGGCAGCACTACATCAAGTGAGTGGATGATGGTCACCACCACCTACTACAACTGACAAAACTATGGCCTGTATGATATGTGGAAAGGATGGGGAGTGGAAGACTAAGCAGGAGAGTGTGTGTGAGTGAGACGGAAGGGGGAAGGAAGGGCAGACCGAGTATGAGATAGAGGGATGGAGTAGAGAGGTATATGAAAGAGGGGGGAGTAATTTGGGGGGAGGGCAGCGATATGGCAGTGGACAGGGCGACATGGAGGCTATTTATTTGTGGCCACCACTTACGGGGTTAAGGCATCTGGCTATAGGTAGGTAGGCAGGGAGACAGGCAGAAGCGGTAGAAACAAAGAAAAGACTGCTATATAGAAGAGCTTGATATAAATAAATAAATAATGGAATAGAATCAAAAGAGCTTAAAAAAAGACTGATAGCAATGGCCTGTGTTGTCCTATTCGTTAGCTGTCCAGAAAGGCTGAGTAGTGCCGGTGGTAATGTATGCTGATGTGAGCAGGTTGTTAACGAATAGCATTACTGACTTGTGACCACAGAAACATGCAAATGAGGTCACGCTAAATGATGCGGGTCATAAAGCCAGCCACTCATCAGGTCAGCCCAGGGAAGGAGGTGCAGGTGTGGGGGATAAAGGCCATCAAGACGCAGGTATCTTTTTCAACAATTTCTTGCTGCCTTCAGAAGACTTGATTCAGCTTGGCAGTGACCTTTACTAGTGAAGCAATTATAGTTGTTTGACCTTATCTTGGCCCAGGCGTTCGTTCTTGTTATGATTATTTTAAGTAACTCAGTGGCTGAAAAAGAACGTGCTAGGACTCTACATCCATTCTCTAGCACCTCTTCGTGACTAACACCTTATTCCAGTGTTAGTCTCTTGCTACAGCCCAGCATTCAAGATGGGAAGACGGTCATTTTAGACCAAATTAGAGTAAGAAGAGTATAGTGTCCTTCCGATACTGCGTCCCCAAACACGATTAAAAAACATCTGTGCCTCTGAATACTTGGTAAGCGGCCATGATCCAGAGGCACCACCAAACTCTTCCGTCGGTCTCTGGTCCTAACACCGGCAATTTTACTGTTGACGAGGAGCCTGCTCGCGGTGGCCCTGTTCATCCTAGGTGGAACACTGACCACACCAGCACTACACCCACATCACATTCACCACACCTGCACTGCATCACAACACCTCACCCACTCTCACCACACCAGCACTACACCCACATCACATTCACCACACCTGCACTGCATCACAACACCTCACCCACTCTCACCACACCAGCACTACACCCACATCACATTCACCACACCTGCACTGCATCACTACACCTCACCCAGTCTCACCACACCAGCACTACATCCACATCACAATCAACATACCTACACTACAAGCCACTCGCCATATCTGCACAATACCCACATCATATTCACCACACACACACACACACACACACACACACACACACACACACACACTGCAGTCACCACACCCCCATCACACTCATAACACATTCACCACACCCACATCCTGCACCATTATGAATCTACAGGAAGGCAGTATGGCATTACAGAGCTGCCCCTGAAGGATGGCAGCAATTACTCACATCTAATAGTGAATCAGTTACCTTTGCTTTATTGCCCATTCAACCGACACAGGAAAATTAGTCGTTCTGACACTCCGATCGCCTCGTTTATATTTTATTCATAGCGTGTGTGTGTGTGTGTGTGTGTGTGTGTGTGTGTGTGTGTGTGTGTGTGTGTGTGTGTGTGTGGGTGGGTGGGTGTGGGTGTGTGTGTGGGTTTGTGTGTGTGTGTGTGTGTGTGTGTGTGTGTGTGTGTGTGTGTGTGTGTGTGTGTGTGTGTGTGTGTGTGTGTGTGTGTGTGTGTGTGTGTGTGTGTGTGTGTGTGTGTGTGTGTGTGGGTGTTCGTGTGCATGCCTGTGTGTAAATATCCCTAACACACCTTATAGCAACTCTGATACCATACCACACAGTAGTAATCTCAGTCTCCAACTCAGATCCCTTCATCCTGCGGCACACCGAGTACACACAGGGAGGTAACCATGACTACCAAACATCTGGGTCTTCATTCACAAAACATCTTAACTGGTGATGAATATTGACGATAAGTTTTTCACCTTATCAGAGGAATAACGTCAGAAATAATTAGCTTTGTCATTTTCTGCACGCTCTGTTTTTCACTCTAGTTGGATTTCTCAGTGTTTTGCAGCTTTTACTGAGCTGAAACACGAGCATAAAAAGATTTACGATTGGCTGCAGGAGTGTATCTGAGCGAGGTGGAGGGGGAGAGGAAGAAGGGGAGACCAAGGATGAGATGGAGGGATAGAGTGGAGAGATAGATGTGAGAGGCGGTGTGAGCTGGAGAGAGGGCAGCCAAATGCCAGAGGACAAGGCGAGGTGAAGGCGATTTGTCTGTGGCCTCTCCTTACAGCACAGATAGATAAATGTACAATCTCATAGGAAACTTAAAGGGTACATAAATACAATCTCTTGGTCCTAAGGTGTACGTGCATCCCATCACAACCTCCACTTGGGCACCAATACCACCTGGCCAACACCACTCACCTGGCCACAGACAAACGCACACTGGTGTTGTATTTCTTGCCGTGTTCTTAATAGCGTCTGACGCACTGCTCTCACTAACCCATCGAGTTTACTGCCGTGCACTGAACACCGTCGTAAATAAATAACTTAGAGGATAAAAATAGAACACAAGAACATCAATGGAATTACTGACGTGTGGAGACTTACTGCAACACGGCCTATTCATAACCATACATACATACATACATACATACATACATACATACTGTACATACAAATGGCAGTATCTGATGAAGCTGACCTTGAGCAATGACCTTCATATTCATCAGTATCAGCTAAGTATATTCCAGATCATATACGGCTACTTACATATAATATAGAATAGGCCGGAGTGTATGTAATCCTTCTGTAATCCCCTGTAATGCCGGCGTAACATCTGGGGATTTAGACACAACGATACGCGGACACAAACACGCGCAACGAACGACCAGTGAAAATGATGAGTGCGTTGTTCACCACATGGAGGATATTTGTTTGTGGTCACCCCGTACGGGATTAAGGCGCCTGGCTATAGATAGACAGACAGGAAAGTGAGGAGTAGAAGAGGTGAAAAGTCCGCTGAATTTTTGCCCTTGTCTCTATATCGATATATCTGAGACGATAAAGAACGAGACGCTGAACGATGCCTTTCCAGCTCCAGTAATTGCAATGTTCGGGGCTTCTCAGAATATTGTGTAAGAGTTTCATTATCGTTCGACTGAAAAGTGGCGCGATATTCAAGTCCGCAGTAGTACATACCAGGTGTTAGAAAGGAACGCCTTCATGTGACCTTATCGATAGAATCACGCGGCTCAGCTACCTGGTTATGCAAACGTTCCTTCCCTAGCCCCGGAAAGGAGGATGGCGGACCGCAGAAGGGCAACTTAAGCCTGCAGTCCATCGGGTTTACGTTTCAGATGAGCCTGGGGTTGCATCTACTACTTCTATACCAGGTTTACCCTAACTTGGCCTGAAACTGCCATCTCTCCTTACTGAATGTTGGATTGTAACAACGGATAATACTGGAATAATAATGCTAGTCATGAAGAAGTGTTGTAAAAGGATGTAAGGCTGTGGTATTGTCTCTTTCAACTACTGAGCTACGTCAAAAAAGCTCCATAAGTACGAAAATCTTGGCCAAATTAAGAAGAAGAGAGTGTACCGCTGTACATGGCCAACAACTGCACTGACTCACCCTGGCTGCGCTTATGCGGTGCGTCTGAATCGTATATCTTCATGGACTATGGGTCGGTTACTCGCTGGATTCATCTTTTGTCCACGGTGATGCATTTTCCAGTTCATAAGGCTGCCACCAGACGATTTTAGTCAACTTAAATTGGCCCAGATTTTTGTCCTTTTGCAGCTTATTTCACGTAACTCAGTGGCAGAATGAGACAATTCTACGGCTGTGCATCTTTTCCATGGCACTTGTTCGTGATTAGCACCATTATCTAGCGTAAATCTATTGTTACAGCTCAAGATTTAAGATGGAGAGAGGGCAATTTAAGGCCAAGTTAGAGTGAAAGGAGTACAGTGGGATGATGCAGTGTGGGCTGGGTTGGAAGTGCAAGTCGTTTATATTCATCAGTGACTTTGTGACACATGTGGCAGGACGAGTAAGAGTCGCCTCATATCCAGCCTACAAAACAAGTCGCACGGACCACTGACCATGTGTGGGAGATAATGTTCACACGAGGATGATAGTCTTGATTTACTTGTAGATAAGTTCACTGAAGTACACTGATCAAGCCCTTTCACCTTAACCTGGCCCAAGTTTTTGTCGTGGAGGTGGTGTTAGGGAGCCTCCTCAACCGACGAGAATGTCTGCTATTATGAAAGTATTGGATTTACATTGTCATTAGTAATTAGTTTTTTTTCATGTCTTCATCGTGAGTCTTATGAAAGTCACTGTAAGTAAGTTAGGTTACTTTTCGTGGTTCAATCTTGGTCTTAAAAGAGTACATTGAAGGATTTGTCTTTCGTGGCTTCGTTTTGGTTAATGCAATTAGCCTTCCAAGGCAGGTAAGGGCAACCGAACTTCATTATGTGTGACTGAGGAGTTAGAACTTCTGTGCCTCGTTCCTGTGGCTGTGACCCTATGACCTCTTCCCCCATGGAGGCCCAGTGTACAGTCAGAGAAACAGCGATCTTCTCAATTCCGACTTAAGAAAATGTACAGCTGGCGAGATGCAATGAAAACCCTATCGTTTCTACTGCCTGTCTCAAATGGGTCGATTTTTCCGCTATGTATTCGTTCAATTTTGGCAAGATACTGGTGTCCCTCTGCTGCTGTCTGACCTTTTATTTCCTGTGTGTGTCTCGGCTATTGTTTCTGCTTGACTTTCTATGCTGTTTTTAGCCTCATATCCTTTCTCATTGTGTTCTTCCTCCTTTGTGACGTTGTAGATTATATTTCTTATCTTTTCTGTTCTTATTTCCATCTTCTTTCCTTCAGCAGGCCAGATAAACTCTCCATTCTTTCTTAGCTAAAGATTAGCGTCGTTTTCCTGGCCTTCTCACTTTCTCTTGGGTTACGTCTCTCCTTTCACTGGTTTGTATATATTTTGTCTGGCTTGTTTCATACTCTTTTAAGCAACACCATTATACTCTCCGTACTCCAACTTGACCTAAAATTGCCATCTCTCAATCTTGAATGCTGAGTTGGGGCAATAGATGTGCACACTAGAATATGATGCTAGTCACAAAGAAGTGCTAAGGCCAGGATGTACAGCCATAGTATAATCTTTACCTGCCACTGAACTACGTGAAATGATCTGCAAAATGCAAATCTGGGCCAGGTTAAGGTGAAAGGAGTATAGAGGCTTGGCAATATAATAAATGGCAATGTGTTAATGTAAACTGCTGCGCTCAGGGTCACCATACAGTTTGTAAGTAATTGCCTGTGTCTACTGAGGGACGGGTTTTAATTGCCGCAATATCTTACTCTGTGTTTTATTGCCCCAGCTTGTCATTACCTTGCTAGTCATTGGCGCCTTTTTGGTGTACAACATTATTTGCAGTTATTTTCAGGCCGTAGTATTATCGTTGCTCATGACGTGTATGCGTACATGAACAAGCGTTAAGTACCAAAGAGAAGTGAGAGAAAAGGAATTACTGTGACCGAACGAGGCTGCTTGTGTGTGTGAAGATAAGAGATACGAACACACACACACACACACACACACACACACACACACACACACGCACACACGTACGCACATGCATATATACAGTACATACATACACATACAAATACGTGTGTGCGTGTGTATATGTGTGTGTGTATGTTTGTGAGCTTGTATGTGTGTGTATGTACAGTATGTGTGTGTGCATGCGTGTGTGTATGTGCGTGTGTGCGTGCGTGATTGGAAGCCAGAAATTCACAGTTGAAAGAGTTCAAAACAAACTGGCCATGGTGAGAGTCGAGTCAGGGAGGAGAAAAGCTACGGAGTAACGAGTGAAGGTTAAAACTGCGAGGCCATTACCTTCACGCCATCTAGTGCACAAGCGAGATAAGGCAGAACGGGATATAAGAGAACGGTTACGGGGTAGACTATGTTTAGATTATGAATCGGGAATATATAAGCCTTCCACGTGACACTAAGTTAGTCTTAAATAATTATATTGTGCATGAGCATCCTTCACCATTGATAACATGAGGCTGGTGAATAGTGTCCCATATAACGTATTTTGAGACAAAGATTCATTCCAGTGATAAAAGTCTTTGATCCGGAATATACTGGATGTATTAATAATACAGACAAGAATATTATAGTGTATTTATTGAGTATATAGATGTACATGTTAGGTTACATTATTATCCCGGAAACATTCACACGGCCAACACAAACCCATAGCCGTTTGTTGTGTTAGCTCTGTTAATCCTAAGTATCAGGTGGATTGGACTGGACAAAATGCCTTGCCATTGTTTTCAGACGCACTTCTACCACATTCCTGTGGATATCTATATACCTGTGGATATCTGTATATCTATATCGGCATCTGTCTATCTGTCTGTCCATCTATCTATCTATTTGCGAGTGAATCACTTAATAACACGCGATTCATAAATATGCTAATACTCACAGGGAAAAAGAATACACGAAATATCCCATGTGCTTCGGCTATTTCCTGTTTCCTTTTCCCTGTGGATATCATCCCTCTCTCTCTCATATAATATATATATATATATATATATATATATATATATATATATATATATATATATATATATATATTACATGAAATTGAGGAGAGGATTAGACAGGCTTGGCGAGCTGTTGGAACGTTGAAATCTGTTTGGAATAATAATATGCTTTCGGTACATACTAAAGTGAAAATTTACAAGTCCATGGTTAGACCAGTTTTAATTTATAGGCATGAGTCCTGGTACAGTACAATTGCAACAGATCAGAAAGTATTAGGATTTGAGAATAAAATACTGAGAAGGATTCTTGGGGTAAAGTGGCAAGACAGAGTTACAAATGAAAGAGTAAGGGATATTACGAGAGTGGAACCAGTTAATGAATATGTGAGACTGTCTCGCTGGAAGTGGCTGGAGCACATATACAGAAAAGAAGGCAGTTTAATACAGGATGTGCCAGAGTGGACTGCTAGAGGAAGAAGAGGTAGAGGTAGGCCGAGGCAATGGCTGGGGCACATATACAGAAAAGAAGGCAGTTTAATACAGGATGTGCCAGAGTGGACGGCTAGAGGAAGAAGAGGCAGAGGCAGAACGAGGGAATGTCTGGGGCACATATACAGAAAAGAAGGTAGTTTAATACAGGATGTGCCAGAGTGGACTGCTAGAGGAAGAAGAGGCAGAGGTAGGCCGAGGGAAACCTGGTTGAGGACAATGAAAAGAGAAGCAGGAGAGGAGTGTTGGTGGGACCTGAAGGAGATGGCAAGAGACAAATATTGATGGAGAGAGTTCATCGAGGCCCTATGCATCCAGTGGGGTGCCACAGGAAATGATTGATTGATTGATTGATATATTACATGGTTCTTACCTGCATATAATAGTAATTTCCCGTTATCGGTATACGAGTAATATCCTTTAATAATAGATGGTGCATATCTTCACTGTCATTTTCACAAGATCAATAATACGGCATCATATATGAATATTGTCAATCAATATTGATTGTGTGAGGGCCGGTAAATAATATCCTGCGTTGCCAGTGTGGCGGTATTACCTCAGCAAGTTCACATGTCTCTTATCAATGCCCAACGTATCCTTTATCATACGTGTAATGAAACATAGTAATTTCTACAGATTTCTATATTAGGTGTACGTGCCGAGGCCCAGTTTCAGCTGTTGACGTCTTAATCTGCACCAACATTTATGACCGTAGTACAACTGTTTATGCATAACAGTTTGTTACATCTGTTTTACGCACCCCTTTTTGTCCTTTGGGAAGAAACGAAACCGTAGGTTAGTTCCAGTTAGTGGGTTTTTCCCACAAACAACACAGCGGTGTCCAGGGTTTAGAGCCATGTTTATTTGTACCGCCACGCCCCCTCACATCCCGCCTGTCAACTTATGTAAACAAACAGACGACACACCGGCGACCACAATGCCATCTGTTGACCAAGCCAGCTCGTTACATTGGTCTCGTGTTCGCCCGTAAGAGTTAATACTCCGTATCTTTTCTCCTCCGTGGGGTCGAGTACTTCATACTGATGTTCATGGTTTCGTGAAGCTGTGGTGCTTCATTCAGAGTCGAGGTGAAATAAGCCTGCATGAAATTAGTCAGTTGGTTGGTAGTAGTGGGGCGTGAATAACCGTGCACGGCGCTAGACCAGAGTCCATACGAGAGGGAGTAAGTTGGCTAAATTAGTGACTGATGTTAGAGGACATCGACAGTTAATCCAGCCGTTGAACTAAAGCTTGATGTATCTAGTGGGAAGGTGGTAGTCGGATATTAACCATTTATGGAGGTATGTTCTATATTTACTACTTGTACAGCTTTATTTTGAACTTAAATTTGATAGTGATAATTTTAAGAGTAGGTGATAGGAGTGATTTGAGTGACACTGATGGTTGAATATTTATAAATCTGTATTTAATTTGTGTACATCTGAAATGTTTATGTATATATTAATCATTGCTACGGCAGCCACACAGAGGCAGGTGGTTTTTATTTTGGGGGTTGTTGGTAGGAAAGTGCTGGGCTGTAGCAATAACGACGAGTGGGGTAGGTCATCCAGGCAGTGGGTACGGTTTGGTGGGAATTGGCTAGTAGTGATGAGAGGCGCGGTGCAGCATAGCCCCTTCCCTTGTCCCCTGTATTTTTCCATATCGTGGAGCAGTGGCTTTAAACTGCAAGATTAAGGACTGACAACGGGGTTAGTTAGATTTATAGGTACTTTTATATTAAGGTATTGACGAAAATAAAGGATTCGTGAGGGAAATTTGCGGTTCTATTGAAAAGTGACCTGTGTTCACTTGCTTCATTTTTTTTTTATTAGTTAGGTTATGTATTTACCGTCATGTTCTTCTTAGCCATCTGATAGCTTGTTCAGTTCGTTGTATTGCTGTTGGTCTGTTTGACAATGAACCTTAGTGTGTGTGTGTTTTAAGTAATGATCTTCAATTTCTGTTCTCCCAGCAATCATTTTTCCACCATATTCTCTCCTACACCCTGACCCTCTGACTCCCATATCCACAATTGTCCACCATATTGGGTCGGTGGCTGGCACAATGTTGACTCTTCACTACACTTAATTACTACCTCCATTGGGGTAGGGGGGTTTCAAGAATACTCCCCCAGTATCCCTGTTTGTCGTACGAGGCGACTAAAAGGGTTGGTGGTGGGTTAGTGCCCCACCCCGTAAAAAGAAGTGAATAAAGCGCCTCGGACCCGGACGGACCATACGTTGACGACTAAGGAACGGACAAAGGACATTCTGAGAGTAGGAACGTGGAATGTGAGAGGAGTGAATGATGAAGTGAAAGAGAGAGAGATTGTCCAGGTGCTTGAGGATGCAAAAGTGGATATATGTGGATTGACTGAAACTAAATGGAAAGGTGAAAGGATGAGAGAATGGGAATATGGTTTAGGTATATGTGCGGGAGTCAGTGAGAATGAGAGGGCAAGAGAGGGAGTATGTCTGATGATAAGCAAGAATTGGAAGGAGAATATAAGAGAGTATGGAACAGTGGGTGCAAGGATTGTATGGGTGAGGATGAAAGTAGGTATACAAGCATGGGCGATTGTATGTGTGTATGCCCCAACAGAGGATCGAGTGAAAGACGAGTTTTGGGCGAGAGTAGAAGCATGTATGGACAAGTTTGAGAGGAGCGAGAGAGTGCTGTTGATTGGAGACATGAATGGCAAAGTTGGGAATGTACGAGTGGATGGAGTGGTTGGTCAGTGGGGTGTGCCAGCTGAAGTAGATGGGAATGGTAGTGCTTTGGTGGACATCTGTGCTGGTAAGGGGTTGGCAATAGCCAACACCTACTTTCGTCATAAGATGATCCACCGGTATACATGTAGAGTAATGAGGAGGATGGATGGTGAACTTGTTGAACGAAAGGCAATGATAGACTACGTGTGTGTGGATGAGCGAATGAGAAGACAAGTGTTGGATGCAAGAGTGTGGAGAGGGTGGGGGAATGGAGTCTCGGACCATCACTTAGTGATGGCCAAGGTAGAGCTGCAAAAGAAAGTGGTTGAGGAGGCGAAGGGGAAGACAGGAGGAAGCAGCTCCTGTGAGAAGAGTGGAGAAATTGCAAGATAGTGAGAAAATGACAGAGTATAAGAGCATAGTGGAAGAAAGATTGGGAAGGTATGAGCTAGAGCAGATGGAAGGGGTGGAAGACGTATGTAAGATATTCACGGAAGAGATAGGCGCAGCGTGTGAGGCGGTTTGTGGAGTGAGGAGGAGATGCAAGGGTGTGCAAGGGACAGCATGGTGGAATGATGAGGTGAAACGAGCTGTGGAACAAAAGAAGGCATATGGTGAATGGTTGGCGAGTAGAGCTAGGGGAGAAGATGAGAGAGAGAAGAGAGAGGTATATGTGAGCAGGAGAAGGGAGGTTAAGAGACTGGTGAAGGAGAGTAAGAAGAAAGTGGATGAAGAGTTTGGGAGGAATCTGAGTGTGAAATGGAGGGAGAGTAAGAAATTGTTTTGGAAGGAGGTAAAGAAAGTAAGGCAGTGTGAAAGGGGAAATAGTAGGGGAGTGAAAGATAGGAATAATAGATTGTTGGTAGAGAAGAGAGAGAAATTGAGGAGATGGAAGGAGCACTTTGAGGATTTGTTGAATGTAGAGAGTGAGAGCAGTGTGAGTATAAGTGGTTGGGGAATGGCTGGGAGAAGAAGAGATGAGAGGAGGGAGGAAGAGATCAGTAGGTCGGAAGTAGTGAAAGCAATGAAGAAGATTAAGCTGGGAAAGGCCCCAGGAATTGGAGTGTGTGGTGAAATGCTGAGGTATGGGGGTGAGATTGTTGTGGAGTGGATATGGAAGTTGCGTAGATTGGCTTGGGAAGAGGGAAGGGTTCCAGAGGACTGGAAATCGGGTATAATTGTTCCTCTGTACAAAGGAAAAGGGGAGAGAGAAGTATGTGGTAACCGTAGGGGTATTTGCCTTCTTAGTGTGACTGGTAAAATATATGGTAGAATACTCATTGATAGGGTTAGGCATATGACAGAGGAGCTAGTTGGAGAAGAACAAGGGGGATTTAGGAAGGGAAAAGGGTGTGTAGATCAGATATTTGTTCTAAGATGTTTAGTGGAGAAGTATCTAGAGAAGGGAAGGAAAGTGTACGCTGCCTTCATGGACTTGGAGAAAGCTTATGACAGAATAGATAGGCAAGGCATGTGGAAGGTATTAAGAATATATGGAGTGGAGGGGAAATTGTTGAGTGCTGTGAAGAGTATGTACGAGGGAGCTAGGGCTACGGTGCGAGTGGATGGTGAGCTGAGTGAGTTCTTTGATCTCAATGTGGGACTGAAACAGGGGTGTGTGAGGTCTCCATGGCTGTTTAATATATATATGGATGGGGTTGTAAAGGAGGTGCAAGGTAGGGCAGTGGATGTGGGGGTGGCCCTAATGAATGAGGGTGAGATTTGGAAGCTTCCGGTGTTGCTGTTTGCTGATGATACAGTATTGTTGAGTGAAGATGAATGGGAGTTGCAAGGTTTGGTGAATGAATTTGGGAGAGTAAGTAGGAGGAGGAAGCTGAAAGTTAATATAAACAAAAGTAAAGTTATGGTGTTTGAGAGGAATGAAGTCACAGAGTGTGCAGTGAGGTTGGATGGTGAGGATATGGAGAATGTGAGTGCATTCAAGTACTTGGGTAGTGTGATGAGTAAGGATGGAACTTTGGGGGATGAAGTACGTGAAAGGGTACAGCAGGGAAGAAAGGTTGTTGGTACACTGAAAGCAGTGATGAGAAATAGGGAGGTGGGTATGGAAGTTAAGAAGTCGCTGCATGATAGTATTGTGATCCCTACCCTGACGTATGGAAGCGAGGCGTGGACCTTGCAAGAGGGGAACAAGTCAAGAGTGAGAGCAGTGGAAATGAGTTACTTGAGAGGAGCATGTGGAGTGACATGGAGGGACAGGTTGACGAATGAAGAAGTGAAGGAATGTTGTGGGGTAGATGTGGATGTGGTTGAAAGGATTAGGAGAAATACACTGAGGTGGTTTGGACATGTGGAGAGAATGGAGAATGAAAGACTGACTAAGAGGGTGTATGTAGGTGAGGTGGAGGGAGGGAGAGGGAGGGGTAGACCGAGGATGAGGTGGAGGGATGGAGTTGAGAGGTATATGAGGGAGGGGGGGGGGGTGAGTTGGGGGGAGGGGAGTCAAATGGTGGGTGACAGAGTGACTTGGAGGCGTTTTGTCTGCGGCCACCCTTTGCGGGATTAGGGCGTCGGGCTATAGATAGATAGATAGATTTTTTTAGTCTGCATTTTTTCCTATCCGTCAGCTCTGATTGAACAGGGTTTTGGTCAATTAGTTTGTGGTTCGTTCCAGTGTCGCTCTGGAAGGGTTACATAAAACTGTCATTAACTCTTGACGAGGAAATATCGTGAACATGTATTGGTTTATTAAACCCGCAATGTCTAGCTGAGCAGACTTCAACTGGAGCCAACCAACCGCCCCTGCAGGGTAGTATGTCTTGACTACGTCATATAAGTTCCTAAAAATTTACGTATTATTTGTGTAGAACTAATTCTTACGTAGCTCGTGCAACAAGTGGTTTCTTCATTCAGTATATATTTCGTTCACTGTTTACACAATTTCATTTATATTGTTGCTTCGTCTGAGATGGAATAAAAATAGTTTTACCCAGTTATTTTCATTTATATTAGACTCTAGAGGAATGAGTAGGGCTGAGAGGAATGAGTGGCTGAATGTCTAAAACATATTACACATTACATTTTACCAAAGTGTATTAATAATGCTTTAAACTCCACATGTGTCGTGGCTGCTCAGTCGAGTTGAGAAGACTGGTGAGTGGACGATGATGTCACTGCAAAACCAACGTGACCTGGATGGGTGAGAGGTCTCGGTAAAAGCAGTAGCCGGCACACAGCACTCACGGACACACATCCCCGCCTCATCTCTCTCTCTCGCCCCTCTCATACCGTCTACTTCAAGAGTTCCAGACTATCGATGTTAAGTACCATCTCGGCAAGTGGCCTACCGCAGCCGCAGACAGCAGCAGTTTGTGGGAGCAGAGAAGGCTGAGCAAGGCGCCTATAGTGCAGTGAAATTTGACTAACGTGTGGCCATAAAAATACTTGTGAAGACATTAAGTTGCCTGGATATGGAAAAACTGTGGAGAATATAGAAAGTGTGGTGGGATATAAAGTGGAAGATATAAGAAATTGCTAAGGACATAGGAAATAAAGGATAAGTGAACAAAGGTAACTGGAGAAACCAGTAAAGTATGGCAAAGAAATATTTGGAAGAAATTGAGAATTACTATGGACTTGTCAGCTATTTTCATTTAGCTATGTGGAGTAGACAAGTTGTCATTCACTGTACACTTTACACTGTCACTGTTAATGAAGTTTTACGTGTAGTGGGTGTGAATGTATTGTATTAACTTAGTAAACCAATACTGTTCTTTCCCTTTCTTTAACCTAGGCAGACTTACCACAACTGTTGTCACTCATAGAAGGGGGGACTGACTTGAGGAATATTGTATGTCTGGTGTGTAGAGTAATTCGTGTCAGACAGGACTTTCCCATGCTGTGAAGTGATTCTCCTGCAGCAGACGACGCCCCGCCAGAGCGAGGCGTGGGGAAGAGTATCGGTTTATTACCTGGATAAATGTCACATTCAGAACTGGACTCTTTTAACAGGGGCACCATAGTCTGCTGCACATCGCCCTGTTATGTGGGTGTATGGTTACCACTCAGCGTTGCATATGGTTTTCTGGGTAACAGGGAACCATTAGGCTTGTTACGCGATGCACTCACCTGAAGTGGGTAGAATAATAGACAGGAAGGATGAATGATACAGGAAGAGGAGGACTAAGACAGAAAATAGAAGTAAGCAGTACTACAGGAGAGTGGATGTTGTTGCCACCACTACCTATCGGCACGTTACAGTATAATAAAACTGGTGTCACTGTTTTAATAATAAGTATAATTTAAACTCTATAACATTAGGTTTCCCGGAGGGGTATATAAGGTGTTAATGCAGTTTGTCTCAAACTTTTTGAAACTCTGAAAAACGTACAGTCGCGGACATACCAAACAAACACCCCGTCGACCAGCGAGGTGGTGTGATGCTCTCCGCATCTGGTAACACTGATTGGTATGGAACTTCACCAGGTGTCGTTTGGTCGCTGGGACGAACCGAACGCGGTGATCAGTGCCGCTGTGCAGTTATTGGTGGTGATGTATGACCAATGTTCCGTCAGAAAATATACTGTTGACTAAGTTTTTTATTGTCACAATACACCCTCTACATAATGAGTTATTATGAATGACAGATTTCATGAGTGGTTTAGTTTAGTCATGAACCATGGAACAGTTAATAATTCATCATATTTTATAGTTATCAGCTTCCCCACAGCCATCAGTGAACAGAAAATTATCGTGACGTGACCCTGACATTGGTAGACCTCTGAAATGAAGATAGTTCAGTACATACAGGAGGTGGCAGGGTGGGGGTGGGGGACCTGGGAGATGGGAGGAGGGGGGTGGGTGAGGAAGGGGGCAGTAATGTTCAAACTGGGGGCTAGAGGAAAGGGATGATGAGGTAGGGGAAGGTGGACTGTGGTAGACAAGAGCTACAGTGGGAGAGATAGATTACAAGGTGACGCCTGGGCCAAATCAGTGTTTCATGGAGAAGATGGAATTTGTCAGACCATGAAACAATATGTTGACGTTGCCAAGTGTTGTTAGTGAGTCATGGTTTGTAACAATTCACGACACACTTTCCACCTGATGGCTCAGTACCCCGGCATTAAGTATGGTGACAATTAGGTAATGTACAAATATATTACACGTCCCTACAGTTTGTCAGATGTTAGATGTCATAGTGATTAGGAATTACTCTTGTAGCCTATTACGTGGTATCATGGATGATGTCTGATATCGCAGAGCAGGGATAGGCCTATGTAGATTTGTCCTTTATCACCAGTAAATATGAACAGTGACAGTAATGATGGTTCCTATGGTTCTCATTAACGTCTGTATGGCACCAGTGTAAAATAAAGGTGGACTTACTTAACCCAGGTATATGTTACCGTTTTCTGTAGTGTTTGGATGTTAAGAGATTGCCAATGGTTATTAGTTATATTGGGTTCATATTGAGCAACTGTCATATGCAGTAAACATTCCTTCACAAACCCTCGAGCCAACACTGGTGGAACAAGGTTGTAATGTCTGCTGTTATCCAGCCTGAATACGAGCGTATTACTTCAACTGTGCCATCAGTTACAGAAATCGCGTGTATTAAATGCAAACACACACGTCATCTGCAGTGTGTTTTGTTATGCTAAACAACCGAGTGGCGTTCACACTGTATGAAATAGACAGGATAAAGATAAATACGAGGACCATTGCCCTGTTCACGGAGAGCAACTACTGCGCCACACATCTCAGCAGTGTCCGAACATGGAGCTGTTGCCCTGGCTGAGTAACGGTGTATATTGCAATCCACCAAAGAAAACAGGTGAACCACTGTCGCTGATGTACGGCCATCTGCCCTCCCCGTCAGTACTCGTCTGAGTGCACGCAGTTGTCGGGAAGAGGGAAGGGGGTACAGCACACTGGATACTGAGGTTGTGAATCAGATTGTTTAACAGTTACGTCTTTCATACCACAATATATATCACTAAAGGGTTAAGTGTAATCCGATATAAAGATCATATAATACAGCTGGTAAGGCATCTCTCTACCCACCTATCAGCCCATATCAGTATCGCCACCTACAGTATGTTCTGGGACACAGTCATCCCCCCCACCTAGTAAATCACGTGTTGGTTTACAGCTGTGCCATACAGATATTAACGAGACCCATAGGCACGAATCACTACTGTTAACTGTTATTTATTGTAGCAAGAGAGAATTCTTCCCTCCCCCTCCTCGGCTTTCGATATCAGTCGTCATGCACGATGTTACTACCGTACGTAACCGCAACAAGAATAGTTCCCAGTCCCTATGACAACAGGTGTGACATCAGACAAACATTCCAGGAACGTTCCATATATCACCATGTAATGACACAGTCGTTTCCATACACACTCTTCCCTGTCGTAAGAATATATACAGAAGGGGTTAAAGAAGGCTATATGTAGGGCTATATCTAAGAACTCCAGTTGGAAACGGCTCAAAATAGAACAGCGAGAATAATGTGCATCACAAGATTGCAAGGGATAAGCAGTATAGTGTTAAAATTACTGGTGCCCTGGGTTTGTTAGGACACTGACTGACATGCAAAGACGGCATTTCGTAGCCAAAATATCGAGGAACCAACAGAGAGAATGATTCCAACACAGCTTGATGCTTAGAGGAAAACAGGACACGAATACCAGCGTGAGTGAGATGGGCAGCTGTGTCAAAAATAGCCACATGAAAGGAGGAGGGAGGGAGCGAGGGAGGTAGGGAGGGGGGGAATGGAAGCCGAGGGAGAGATGGAGGGAGGGGGAGAGAATTGGAGGGAGGGAGAGAGGGAGGAAAGGAGGGAGGGGGGGGGTAAAGGAGAGGCAGGGACTGAGAGAGAATATTTTACATACCAGAATGGGCCATAGCAAGAGATGCCTAATAACTATTAATCAAACTCTGCCACTCGCACAAACGTTAGGTGATACTGGAAATTAGTCATGGACAGATTTACCTATTTTACTTCTCAATCCCTAAGCAGCTTTTTTCTTCATTGCCATCTAAGCAAACCTTACCAGCGTACCTGACATTGTTTTGGAGGATGGCGGTTGCTTAATACAGTTCCATTATTGTCTGTACATTTTATCTTCCGTTTTCCTCCAATACACAGTACCAGCTGCATATAGACATTTGTAATATTTTAGAATTTACCCCTGACTTGAAATGGTGCATACAAACACGTGTTAAAATGTTTTCCCTTGACTGCCCTCGGTTCCACGCCGTGCCAGACTGACTCTGCCGTTCCTTTACTCCCTTGGACGTGCCCCTACCTTAGCCGATCTTCTTGGTGAATCCCCTGTGTTTTCCATCACACACCTCATGCACTCCCTATCTCAATCCCGTATCTTGCCTCACATTTAGTGTCTTCCCCGCCTTCCCCTCTACCTTTATTACACCACAGCATACTCGTCATTTTTATGCAGCGGTTTTAGTGCCATACAGTCCTCTTGGGCTTGGTGCTAATCCATATTACTTACTTACTTAAAATGTTTTCTTGCTTCTACGCCCAAGGTAAAGAGAATATAAGGTAGTTTCACACGGGGGGGGGGGGCAGTAACGTGTCAGTCTGTGCCTGACGTCACAGATAATCCAGACTGAGGGTCCCTGCCAGTCACTCACCTACCTGCCTTGTGATATCAGCTCCCCGGCCTATAGGGGTTACTTTTATTTGCATCCTAAACTGCATTGCAGAACAATGAAAAGGTTAATGCTATGTTTTTGATATAAAACATGTCTTCAGCAAGAACTATCTGTTTATAGAGAATATAGGAATGTGGTATACAGGGTCCTACAGACACAGATCCGACGTCACAGGTGCCTGTAAGCCAGCTGAGTATGAGACAAACAACGGAAAATATTGACAGAATCACTGTTGAGACACAGCAACACCAAACACCTACCAAATGATACGGAAATGGCCACTTTACATTGCTATACCATCACAGTCGTTTTCTGTCACGCTGCCACTCTCTCTCTCTCTCTCTCTCTCTCTCTATTATTCTTGACGTCACAGCCTGCACGAGTCGGGGCAGGGTCGGGGGCGGTGAACCTGCCTCTCATAATTCTCTTTACCTTGTCTATGCCCCTTGTCGCATCATATTCCGGTGACGGGACATGCAGGAGTGTGTTAGGGTGAGTGTGCTTGCCTGTACACATACACACCTACACATGTACGTCATATACACACGCACACACGTCATACTGATAAGACTGGTTACACTTACACACCTACACATGTACGTCAAATATACACACATGACTACACACACGCACACGTCACACTGATAAGATTGCACACACACACACACACACACACACACACACACACACACACACACACACACACACACACACACACAGTATTCTCTAATGGAACTTGCTGGTGCGGAAATGTGTGTATGTAACTGGTGGTGTGGGAGGTTGCCATGGTAACACACAGGCACCTCCCACTAGTCAACCAAAGACTTCCTTAGCGATATATTTTTGGACAAGGCTGATTAACATCCTTTTGTACTTTACTTATGCAGAGTATGGCAAAGTTTGAAGGATTTATACAGCACAGTAGGAGAGCAAGGTGTAATAAGCAAAATAAATCGCCAAGGAAGAGGTGCTAGGGAGTTGTGGAACGAGTTTATAGCTGTAATTTCTATCAGAGCGTTCCATTAAGCTGTATGTATAACTTATCAGACTTAACATGGCTGAGATCTTATATTTCCTGCTTATTTCTCACAGCATAATTACAGGCAGAAGAAGACGATAACACGGCTCTACATATCTTCAAGAGCACTTTTTCGTGACTAGCATCATATTCTAATTTCAGGCTCTTGTTACAGCTCAGCATTCAAGATGGTGAGATGGCAATTTTAGGCCAAGTTAAAGTGAAGTTCTATATCCATTCCATATCACCTTTTCGTGACTATACCGGTCTTCCTCTAACACGAGCCAGATTTCCATCCTTGTGTAGGTCATTTTACTCATTTCACGCAGCCCAGTGCCAGGAAATGACAATGGTATGGCTCTACATCCTTTACATAGCACTTCTTCGTGACTAGCATCATGTTTTGGTGTTCATCTATTGCTACATCTCAGCATTCAAGATGGAGAGATGGTAATTTTAGGTCCAGTTAGGGAAAAGAGAGTATTGTTCTATATTCTAGTGTTAATGTATCCTTACAGCTCAGCATTTAAGGTGAGGAGATGGCAATATTAGGCAAAGTGAAAGTGAATAGAGTATGGCAAACATCTAAGTATAATTTCTGACTTTGTTTGCTACGGTCCCTGATGCTTCCTCTATGACGGTTTTCTCTTATGCACTCAGGCTCCTAAGACCTAATCCCAGCTGAATAAAATCCTCTGGAGTTTAATGTAAAAGAATACGAGAGTTGTCACGATCACTGGAGGGTTAATATTTACAGCATTAACGCTCTCAGACACTTATAAATAGCTCACAGGTGCATAATTGCCTCTTGTATTAGCTAGAATAAAATACTAGAGTTACCCTGGAGATGAGAGGGCCTCCGTGCCCTCTAGTGGTTGTAAAAGTAGTTGGGTAAAGTTTCACACAAGTTTCTGGGCTGAACAAGCATGGCATTCCATTGGTCAGTCAGTGGTACTCGGACGATAAGAGGGTGAGGCTGCGTCGGCTCCGTCTCCTGATGTAAGTGTTAAATTTTACTGTTTTGGGGTTAAATTTCGCTGTTTTTGCCATTAAGATGATTCAGATATGACACAGAGGTATCTTGCTGCCAACCAGGAAGTGTCATAGGTCAAATAGATTCAACAGTTGAGGGCAATAGACTTCGTTTTGCTGGTTAGGGGGTAGTGATGGTGTGTAGGCTTCTCCTCTTGCTGCAAGTGTTGGGTTTTGCTGTTTTTGCCATTAAGGTGACTAAATTAGGACACGGGGATATCTTACGGTCAGCCAGGAAGCGTTGTAGGCCAAAGAAATTGTAGAAAATAAGGGAAATGGATGTAATTTTAATAGTCGTGTATCGTCACCTATATCTATAGCCCTAATTGTCTAGTTATCTATAGCCAGACGCCTTGAACCTGTAAGGGGTGGCCACAAACAAATCGCCTCCATGTCGCCCTGGACACTGCCATTTCGCTGCCCTTCCCCCATCGTACACCCTCTCTCTAGTATACCTCTCTACTCCATCCCTCCATCCCATCCCCTTCACTATACTCATTTTACTCTAACTTGGCCTAAAATTGCAATCTCTTCATCTCGAATGCTGAGTTGTAACAACAGAATATTATGCTAGTCACGAAAAAGTGTTGTTTCAAAGACGCAACTGAGACACGTGAAGAGCTGCAAATGGACGAAAATTTGGGCCAAGTTAAGGTGAAAGGAGTAGAGTACAGAATCCTCCTTGATAACATAAAAGTTTCCGGATTAAAAAGAACTAGAAAAAATCATCATCATCATTAAATTTTTTCATACCTTCAATCTTAAAAACATTCGTACAGTTTGTTACACACTGGTATTCGCACACAGTAAATACGCACACAGAGCCCGCACACAAGTACGCACACACTGAGGACGCACACTAACACGCACACAATAAACGCACACAATAAACACACATACGCGCGCGCGCGCGCGCACACACACACACACACACACACACACACACACACACACACACACACACACACACACACACACACACACACACACACACACACACACACACACACACACACACAATAAACACGCCCACACTGAACACGTACACACTGAACACGCACAGTTTGACTAAGTACACACTGAACACACAATTTGAATACGTACACAGTACGTACACACCGATGCACGCACACCGATGCACGCACACGCTCACACGGAGCAGGCACACACTACTGCACGCATGTATTCATTCACGCAAACACTGATACAAGCACTGATCAGAGCACGCACGCACACTAATATACGCACACACTGATACACACAGGCACTGATACACACAGGCACTGATACACACAGGCACTGATACACACAGGCACTGATGCACACAGGCACTGATGCACACAGGCACTGATACACACAGGCACTGATACACACAGGCACTGATACACACACACTCAGATACGAGCACAGATACACGCACACAATGATGCTCACACACACACAGGTTCATGTACATACTGATACACACACACACACACACACACACACACACACACACACACACAGAGCCACTAAACAGGTGGTGGGTCATATTTAGCTGACGTGTCGGAGTGTGGAGATGCAGAAAGATAGGAAAGAGAGAGAGAAAGAGAGGGGGGGGGGAGGCATGAGGTTAGAGAGAGCGGGGGGGGGGGGAGGCATGAGGTTAGAGAGAGCAGGGGGGGGGGAGACGCATGAGGCAAGTCAGGCAGGCAGGAGGAGGGTAGACTGTTGTTGTTCGTGTTCCTCCTCCAAATTCCCCTATTCGTCAACGCGATAGGATGGCCGGGGATACTGTAGAGATGGAAGGCAAAAGTGGCAGGAGATAAATTATATAAAATGGTGATCCCTGAACCTCACCTGTATCGAATCGTTCGTGTCGTATCTTTATAAAGGATCTAACATGCTTGCATGCGTCGTCGGCCTTGGTCACATAATGGCGGCTCTCCACACTGCACAATCTTTTGCTGCCTCTCTATTCACTCCCTTATCCCTGAAGTCACACACTATGACCTCGTCCCAGGCCTTTCTCGGTCTGTCTCTAGCAGCCCTACCCCCGACCTTCACACACCTCTTTCTCTCCGCACCCAGCTGCCATCCTTCATCCTCTCCACATGTCCAAACCATCCTATTCTACTCATCCTCATCACAACACCAATACACTCCTGTCCCATCCTTCCTCTTAACTCGTCAATAGTAAACATAGCCCCCCCCCCCTACACACACACACTCCCAGGCCTCGCATTCAAGGAGACATTTCACATCCATCTAATCATTGTCATTTCTGTGCTAAATGTGTTTACGTAAACCTTGGTTAGGTAAAGATTCGTTTATTCCCATGAACCAGAGTGACATCATTCTTATTATATTCTCATTGTTATCAAGCCATTTTATTCAGCTTACGAGCAGCCTCTCGTACTAAAGACTTTATTAGTACTGCATCTGACTCCTTCAGTTTGAAAAGTGTACCCTAAGCTGAATAAAATCATCAGGCTGTTGCAAGAATAAAATGAACGACGTTTCCTGGCTGAATGGGTTAACACTAACATGATCATTTGCCCCGACATTATCCGATTTATTCACCTTCTCGATAACTGACTGAAATTTTGGTAGTCATGGTCGGTGACAGGATGGGGCTTTGACCATAATGGCTTTCAGGTTGGCTCTCATGACTGTACCGTTCACATATTTGGATAAAGATTGTGATTTACACCATTCCTTGATCAGGGCATGCGTTCTGACGTCGTGCGTTGTGTGAACTACGGGGGGAGGGGGGTGAAAATTATCTGTACCCCCTCCCCTCCAACAAATTAGTTAAAAGAAATAATGCGTGTACTCTATTGGATGACGTGGATGTGGACGTATTATAACTACATATTTACACGGTACAGCAATTCCACTATGACACGAGCTGTTGACAATGCTGGTGCTCTTGGGTCTAAAGAAGCTATTTTTTCGGTGACAATCCCTACTAAGAAATGAGTTCATTATTCACACACCCGTCCGGCAAGGGAGATACAATAATCCTGGTTAACAGCTGTTTATTTCGAAGGTGCCCTGAGGTTTATGAAAAGTCCCAGACACTCCTTGCTAATTAAACAACCGATGGAAAATATGTTAAATACCATTGTTAAATTTGCCAATATTTACAAACAACCACACTGATATATTTCCAGAGGAAGATTTTTGTGTTTTGGCGTCGTAGCAGTGGCTAATTGTACACACCATCTCTAAACTGTCACCTCCTCTATGCCCGCTACTCCAGTCCCCCTTCCCTACCCCCTCACCTCTTCCCTACCCCCTCACCTCTTCCCTACCCCCTCACCTCTTCCCTACCCCCTCACCTCTTCCCTACCCCCTCACCTCCTCCCTACCCCCTCACCTCTTCCCTACCACCTCACCTCTTCCCTACCCCCTCACCTCTTCCCTACCCCTTCAGCTCTTCCCTTCCCCCTCACCTCTTCTCTACCCTCTCCCCTCTACCCCCCTCACCTCTTCCCTACCCCCTCACGTCTTTCCTACCCCCTCACGTCTTCACTCTACCCCCTCACGTCTTCCCTCTACCCCCTCACCTCTTCCCTGCCCCCTCACCTCTCCCCTACCCCCTCCCCTCTCCCCTACCCCCTCCCCTCTTCCCTACCCCCTCCCCTCTTCCCTCCCCCCTCCCCTCTTCCCTACCCCCTCCCCTCTCCCCTCTACCCCCTCCCCTCTCCCCTCTACCCCCCTCACCTCTTCCCTACCCCCTCACCTCTTCCCTACCCCCTCACCTCTTCCCTCTACCCCCCTCATCTCTTCCCTCTACCCCCGTCATCTCTTCCCTCTACCCCCATCACCTCTTCCCTCTACCCCCCTCATCTCTTCCCTCTACCCCCCTCATCTCTTCCTCTACCCCCCTCACCTCTTCCCTCTACCCCCCACCTCTTCCCTCTACCCCCTCCCCTCTTCCCTCTACCCCCTCCCCTCTTCCCTACCCCCTCCCCTCTTCCCTACCCCCTCACCTCTTCCCTAAACCCCCTCACCTCTTCCCTAAACCCCCCTCACCTCTTTCCTACCCTCTCACCTCTTCCCTACCCCCTCACCTCTTCCCTCTACCCCCTCACCTCTTCCCTCTTCCCCCTCACCTCTTCCCTCTACCCCCTCACCTCTTCCCTACCCCTCACCTCTTCCCTCTACCCCCCTCACCTCTTCCCTCTACCCCCTCACCTCTTCCCTACCCCCCACCTCTTCCCTACCCCCTCATCTCTTCCCTACCCCCTCACCTCTTCCCTCTACCCCCCCTCCCATCTCCCTGCCACCAGTCAAACCTCCCCTACCCTCACACCTCTGCTCTCCACCTCTCAGGTTGAATTTTTCCATTGACACGAAGAAAGAAGAGGATTTTCGCACGACCAAGCAGGCAGAGGATATTTACACGGCCAGGCAAGCAAAGGATATTTACACCGACACGACAGACGACAGGAGTGGGAAATAATCGCTTTCTTCACAAGTAAAAGGTATTGGAACCATTTGTAAACTTTTTGAAATTTGAAATATTTTTTTCTGAGCTTTTCTCCCATTGTACATTTAGTCATGCATTTTGTTTATTGTTAAAGAGTGATTTTTCACGCACACACACACACACACACACACACACACACACACACACACACACACACACACACACACACACACACACACACACACACACACACACACACACACGAAACACGCACACGCACACGCACACACACACACACACACGAAACACGCACACGCACACGCACAAAAATCTCTCTCTCTCTCTCTCTCTCTGACAAATTTTGCGCGAGAGCACTGATAGCTGTGTGGTGGTTGTGACGGTGGTGATGTCAGCTGTGTTGGTGTTGGTGGTTGTGATGGTGGTGGTGGTGGTGTGTAGTTGTGGTAGTGATGATAGTGTTATGCTGGTGGTTGTATGATGATGGAGTGTGGTTGTGATGGAGTGTGGTTGTGGTGGTGGTGGTGGTAGTGTGGGTGTGGTGATGGTACAGTATGGCTGTGAAGAACTTAAAGGAAGGATGTGTGGAATGGGAAGGAATTGGGTGACAAGTTGGGGTTAGAAGACACTGACGTAAGTTTGCAATATAATGTTGGTGTTATGGAAAATAAATCTCTCAGGGAAATGCGCTACGAAGCCTCCTATGCCACCCAGAATACGGGACATAGGCTCAGCAGTAGCATATAGTGTGTACTTTGGCCTAATTGATATTTGCTCCACAGAAAACGATGGAAACGCCGGAGGACGAGATGTCAACCCTGGCCAGCGAGATGGCAACTGAGGCGAGGGGGAAGGCGAAGCTGCAGCCCCAGAAGACGACATGGCAACCTCAGAAGACGAGATGGCAACCTCAGAAGACATGGCAACCTCAGAAAACATGGCAACCTCAGAAGAAGGGATGGCAACTACGGAAGAAATGGCACCTGTAGACGACGAGATGGCGGCTCGAGAACATGGCAAGCCCTGCAGAGGAACTAGTGCGGCGTGTGTTGTAGGTTGTACTGATAGATGATGTGGTAGGGAGGGTAGCAGCAGCTGTGGCGGCACCTGTATAGCGTTACTCTGGTAGGCATTGCATTCCTTAGGCACCTTTGATGTTCCTGTATTTCCCCAGGCGATGCAGAGACGGCTGCGAGGGAGAGACGAGACGGCCGAGAGATCAGGGGAGACCGACCGAGAGACCAGGGGAGACCGGAGAGCCTGCAGGGAGATCGGAGCTCCGGACAGGACAGGTGACAGGTTGTATTTTTCTTTGTATTTTCCTTTAGTGTGTGTGTGTGTGTGTGTGTGTGTGTGTGTGTGTGTGTGTGTGTGTGTGTGTGTGTGTGTGTGTGTGTGTGTGTGTGTGTGTGTGTGTGTGTGTGTGTGTGTGTGTGTGTGTGTGTGTGTGTGTGTGTGTGTGTGTGTGTGTGTGTGTGTGTGTGTGTGTGTGTGTGTGTGTGTGTGTGTGTGTGTGTGTGTGTGTGTGTGTGTGTGTGTGTGTGTGTGTGTGTGTGTGTGTGTGTGTGTGTGTGTGTGTGTGTGTGTGTGTGTGTGTGTGTGTGTGTGTGTGTGTGTGTGTGTGTGTGTGTGTGTGTGTGTGTGTGTGTGTGTGTGTGTGTGTGTGTGTGTGTGTGTGTGTGTGTGTGTGTGTGTGTGTGTGTGTGTGTGTGTGTGTGTGTGTGTGTGTGTGTGTGTGTGTGTGTGTGTGTGTGTGTGTGTGTGTGTGTGTGTGTGTGTGTGTGTGTGTGTGTGTGTGTGTGTGTGTGTGTGTGTGTGTGTGTGTGTGTGTGTGTGTGTGTGTGTGTGTGTGTGTGTGTGTGTGTGTGTGTGTGTGTGTGTGTGTGTGTGTGTGTGTGTGTGTGTGTGTGTGTGTGTGTGTGTGTGTGTGTGTGTGTGTGTGTGTGTGTGTGTGTGTGTGTGTGTGTGTGTGTGTGTGTGTGTGTGTGTGTGTGTGTGTGTGTGTGTGTGTGTGTGTGTGTGTGTGTGTGTGTGTGTGTGTGTGTGTGTGTGTGTGTGTGTGTGTGTGTGTGTGTGTGTGTGTGTGTGTGTGTGTGTGTGTGTGTGTGTGTGTGTGTGTGTGTGTGTGTGTGTGTGTGTGTGTGTGTGTGTGTGTGTGTGTGTGTGTGTGTGTGTGTGTGTGTGTGTGTGTGTGTGTGTGTGTGTGTGTGTGTGTGTGTGTGTGTGTGTGTGTGTGTGTGTGTGTGTGTGTGTGTGTGTGTGTGTGTGTGTGTGTGTGTGTGTGTGTGTGTGTGTGTGTGTGTGTGTGTGTGTGTGTGTGTGTGTGTGTGTGTGTGTGTGTGTGTGTGTGTGTGTGTGTGTGTGTGTGTGTGTGTGTGTGTGTGTGTGTGTGTGTGTGTGTGTGTGTGTGTGTGTGTGCTTTTTCGTGTGTGTGTGTGTGTTTAGTTCCCCAGCATACTAGGGCTGGGTGTGGCAGGTAGAGTGGGTTCTGGGGAGGGAGGTGGGGGGGGGGGGGGGCGGGGAAAGGGGGGGACTTCCTTCCACTTCCATCTTCCTCTCCGTCTGTCCTGTCTGCCTGTCCTCAGCGCAGCCGAACGTGCTGGGATGGTGTGTCTGTCTGTTAGTGTCCTGCTTTCTGCTTTAATTAGCTTCTCTTTCCACTTCCCCACCTTTACTTTTTTATGCGCTTTTTTGCTTTTTTCTTGTCGTTCTAGAGTGAGCGTGATGGAGAGAAGGGTAGAGGGGCGAGTAGGAGCGAGGGGAGCGAGTTGGAGATAGACATAGGACCTACTACATAATATTAATTGCTAAAGGTATCTTGCCCGTATTTAACTGATATACTTTGATAATATACTTGAAACATTTGCTCTAGTCCAATACTTTTGTTGATATACTTTGAGATACTTTGATATATAAAATCTTCTGCCAGAGTAACCTAACAGCTGCTGCCATTGCTACTTGTATACTTTGTAAATGTATTGTAACTGCAAACTCTTGTAAAACACTAAAGATAATAAAAGAATCAGCTGAATATCAACTTTACTTTTGCCCTTTATGGTATTGCAAATGACAAATACAATATCACAGAAAAAGTAATGTATGCAAAGAAAGCCTACAATGCTATACTCTAGTTCCCAAAGACATGGAACAGAGTACACAGTAGACTCCAGCACAAGTTAACTTGCTGCTATAAACTCTTGGGTATAAAAACCCACAATTCAACTTGGACTTTATACCAGTTCCACCATCTCGAAAAATCCTAAGTCCAAAAAGCACTCCAATTTGGACTTAGGATTTTTTCGAGTGACTGGATCTGGTATAAGTCTTAAGGGCACCAAAACCCTTACTTCGGACTTAGACTTTATACCCACCAGAGAAGTGGGTATAAAGTCTAGGGATATAAAAGCCCTACTTCAACTTAGAAACTGTGACCAAAAGAGAGGGGGGGTACAACACCTACTTTACCATAAAAAACTCTACGGATGTAAAACCCCCTGTTTAAACTCAACGGTTGTAAAACCCCTGTTTCAACTAGAAACTCTATGTATGTAAAACCCCTATTTCAACTTAGAGAGTTTGGTATAAAATCTGCGGATGAAAAAAACCCTTAATTCAACTTAGAATTTGACAGTTGTGTAAAAACTCTACGGATGTAAAACCCCTACTTCAGCTTAGAATATTTTAGGGCTGTGTAAAATCTACGGATGCAAAACCCTTATTTCGGACTTTGTGCAGACCCCTCCCCCCAGGTACAGCAAAACCAGTACTTTGGTCAGCTATGGTTTATTGATGGGTAACTACAGTATTTGTACAAGACTGACTAGCTTCATTACTTAGTGCAATTAGCACTGCCTTGACTAGCAGTAATAGCCTTATTTCGGCTGTTTATATAAATCCTCCAGAGTTATTTCCTCTGGTGCCTGCAGTTTATTCATGTTACTGCCAGACTGTTTTATATATACTCTGGTGCTGAAGCTCCTGTACACTGGCCCTCCAGGTCATCTCGCTGGTTGGTAGTTTTCATAGTACTTCTTACCTTAGTGTTCTCCATTCAGGTTTTTTCCCATGTGTACTTAAGGTATCTTGAAAAGGAAACCTGCAATGAGTGTACTGCAGACACACTGCATGTAAGTCTGACCAGCTATTGTATCCAGTGTAGGTAATGGTGTTCTTTACCCATGTCCTATTTCAGAGTAGATCCAGATACTCCTATGTATCCTTTCACTAGTGCTGTTATCAAAGCCTTCTTGCCATCCTGTCAGGGAAAGTTCCAAGTCTATTGTGCAGTCAGGTTTACCCCTTCGTCAAAGTCCAAATGAGGTACTGAAGTGGGTATACTGCACCTTTAGCAGAGTTCATCAAGCCAGATCTAAAGACTATCAGTTCTCAAAGCAGCTAAGTTAAAGTATCAAGGCTTGAATGCCATAGGTAGTGCTAAGTTAATAGGAAGGCTTGAATGCCATAGGTCGTGCTAAGTTAATATGAATGCTTGGGGCCATAGGTAGTGCTAAGTATGAAGGCTTGCATGCCATAGGTAGTGCCAAGTTAAAAATATGAAGGCTTGGGGCCATAGGTAGTGCTAAGTCAATATGAATGCTTGAATGCCATAGGTGATGCTAAGTTAACATGAAGGCTTGTATGCCATAGGTAGTGCTAAGTTAATATGAAGGCTTGAATACAATTGGTAGTGCTAAGTTAATATGAAGGCTTGAATGCCATAGGTAGCGCTAAGTCAATATGAAGGCTTGACTGCCATAGGTAGTGCTAAGTTAATATGAAGACTTGACTGCCATAGATAGTGTTGTTAAAAGTATGAAGGCTTGAATGCCATAGGTAGTGAAGGGAGGTGTGACTCACTGGGTACTGATTCACTATCCTTTGGTCCTATTCACCCCTATTTAGTAACCATGTGGTAGGTAAGGTCCAGGGATAATAGGTAAAGTATCTGGATCTCCTCTAATGGCTTGAATAAAATTACTATTATTTACTGCATGTGTATAGATAAGCTGGTCAGTTACAGTATTTGTACATGGTTAAGTGTCCTATTCAGATTAAATTTTCAAAGTAAAACATCAGTGGGAATTAAGCTTTGTCTCTGGATCCTAACTCTGCAGTTCATACCATATTGTTGTTTGTTGTCAGCCTAAGTAGGTATTTAACAACACCAGTCCAGTCCTTTATTCCGGCAATCTTTACAAGGTGTTTTCCTCTATAGGATAAAAAGCGTCAGCAACCGTAGTCCTAACTAGTTGGGTTCATTATTCCCAGAAGTGTCACTTATCCGATGCAAATTCTTGTGTTTCCTCCAAGACCACAAGGATCTTTCTGGCCAGGACAGGGTTTCTCATCAGGTGAAAGGCCCGAAGAGAGGCAGTGCGTGCTGGAGGTCAGTTTGTATTGTACCCATGTCATATATAATCTGGCCAAAGTTCTTCAAAGTCTTATAATCCAGGACTTAAATGGGCATCTCTCTGGGCAGGGTGGCGAATTCTGATCGGCTGAATGGCGAAGAGGCGTAAGTAGTGGTGGTCAGTCCAATCAAAGAAAATCAATGGAGTGGCTAAGACAGGCGAGGAGTGGAGATGTGGATGGAGTGGCGAGAAGTGTGGCCTCTGGAATGTCGGTCTGGCTGCTGTCTTCCCACGTGACCACACCTGCGGGAGAAAGTCACAGAGGAGATCCACACTGCACCAGGTACAGAGTTTGTGTTTAGTTATAATGTTTTCATCAGTGTCTGCACTTGCCTCCACCTGTACTGAAGCACCAACTGGGGGTTTAATATTCAAGGAGAAAGTGTTTAAACTGTGGGAAACTTTCAGAGTAAAAGGAAAGAAATCAGGTTGTAATAGTCCTAGAGAGGGCCCTGGGGTGTGGTGTGGAGGGAGTGGGGTGAGGGGGATGGATTGGGGTGAGAGGGGTGGGGTGAAAAGGGGTGAGTGGTGGGATGAGGGGGATGAGGGGGTTGAGGGGGATGAGGGGGTTGAGGGAGGTGAGGGGGTGAGAGGGGGGTGGGGTAAAAGGGGGGAGTGGTCGGGTGAAGGGTGTGAGGGGGAGTGGTGGGGTGAAATGGGGTAGTGGTGGGGTGAAAAGGGGGAGTGGTGGGGTGAAAGAGGGGGTGATGGGTGGGGGGTGGGGATGGGAGGTGGTGGGGTGGGGGGGGTGAGGGGTGGGTGTGGGGGGAGTGGGTAAGTGGGGGGAGTAGGGTAAGGGGGAGTAGGTGGGAGGGGGAGTAGGTGAGAGGGGGGAGTAGGGTGAGGGGGAGTAGGTGAGGGGTGGTGGGGTGAGGGGGGCGGTGGGGTGAGGGGGCGGTGGGGTGAGGGGGCGGTGGGGGGAGGGGGCGGTGGGGAGAGGGGGGCGGTGGGGGGAGGGGGGAGATGGGGTTGGGGGGAGTGGTGGCTTTTGGGGGTGTGGGTAGGGAGAATAGGGAAAAGGAGGAGGGGAATGCAAGGGGTGGGGGAGTAGGGAAGAAGCCAGCAGCTAGACGTTTGAAAGAGGGAGAAGGGGAATAGGGAATAGAGGCATATCCATTCCAGTACTCAGTAATACACAGATCAACCCATCCACTGTATCCAATCCAGTCCATCCCATCCCCACATTGTACTCAAAGCAAGGCAACGCAACGCAACCCAACCCAAACCAACCCAACCCTAAGACATCCAGCCCAGCCCAACCCCAACCCCACGACATCCAACCCAGGCCAACCCAACCCAACCCCACGACATCCAACCCAACCCAAACCAACCCCACGACATCCAGCCCAACTCAACCACGACATCCAACCTACAACTCCAACTGGCTTAAATCTAACCCCAACCCCACGACATCCAGCGCTCAACCCAAATCCCACGACATCCACCTAACCCAACCCACGACATCCAGCCCAACCAACCCAACTCCCTACGACATCCAACTCCAACCCTAACTCCCACGACATCCAATCCCAACCCAACCCAACCCAACGACCTCCAACCCAACCCAACCCCACGACATCCAACCCAACCCAACCCAACCCCACGACATCAACCCAAAACAACCCCACGACATCCAACCCAACCCAACCCCACGACATCCAACCCAACCCAACCCCACGACATCAACCCAAACCCAGCCCCACTAAAACAACCCAACCCATCCCCACGACATCCAAACCCAACCCAACCCCACGACATCCAACTCCAACAGCACAACCCCGACATCCAACAACCCAACCCCACGACATCCAACCCAACCCCAACCCAGCCCCACGACATCCAACCCAACCCAGCCCAGCTCCCACGACATCCAACCCAACCCAGCCCCGAACATCAACCCAACCCAGCCCCACGACACATCCAACCCAACCCAGTCCAACGACATCCACCCCAACCCAACCCAACCCAGCCCCACGACATCCAACCCAACTCAGCCCCACGACATCCAACCCAACCCAACTCAACCCCACGACATCCAACCCAACCCAGCCCCACGACATCCAACCCAACCCAACCCCAACCCAGCCCCACGACATCCAACCCAACCCAACCCAGCCCCACGACATCCAACCCAACCCAGCCCCACGACATCCAACCCAACCCAGCCCCACGACATCCAACCCAACCCAGTCCAACGACATCCAACCCAACCCAACCCCACGACATCCAACCCAGCCCAATCCAACCCCACGATATCCATCCCAACCCTCCACAACATCCAATTCTTCCTTCAGTGTAAAGCCCTTTCAACCAACCCCACCTTATATAACCATCCCAACCCCACAATATCCACACAAACCCCACAATATCCACACAAACCCCACAATATCCACACCAACCCCACAATATCCACACCAACCCCACATCAATAGTTTTCAGGTATAAAGACGGGGGTAATTGACGTATGGTAATAGATTTCCGGATTTTATTAAACAAAAGTAAGTTTTATTTTGAGCTGGCTTCATCAGTAGAGTTGTCAACGATCAGGAAGGCTCTGGTGGGTAGGTGGGTGGTAGGTGGGTGGGTGGCAGGTGGTAGGTGGGTGGATGGCAGGATGTAGGTGGGTGGATGGCAGGATGTAGGTGGGTGGATGGCAGGATGTAGGTGGGTGGATGGCAGGATGTAGGTGGGTGGATGGCAGGTGGTAGGTGGGTGGGTGGCAGGTGGTAGGTGGGTGGATGGCAGGATGTAGGTGGGTGGATGGCAGGATGTAGGTGGGTGGATGGCAGGATGTAGGTGGGTGGATGGCAGGTGGTAGGTGGGTGGGTGGCAGGTGGTAGGTGGGTGGATGGCAGGATGTAGGTGGGTGGATGGCAGGATGTAGGTGGGTGGATGGCAGGATGTAGGTGGGTGGATGGCAGGATGTAGGTGGGTGGGTGGCGAGTTGTAGGTGGGTGGCAGGTGTTAAGTGGCAGGTGGGCGGCAGGTGGGCGGCAGGTGGGCGACAAGTGGATGACAGGTGGCAGGTAGGTGGTAGGTGGCAGGTAGGTGGTAGGTGGCAAGTGGGTGGTAGGTGGCAAGTGGGTGGTAGTTGGCATGTGGCAGGTGGTTAAGTAACATGTGAGTAGTTGGGTGGTGGGTGGTGGCAGGTGGGTGGTGGTAGGTGGCAGGTGAGTGGCAGGTGGCAGGTGAGTGGCATGTGCCAGGAGGTTAAGTTACATGTGGGTGGGTGCCATGTGCCGGGTGGTTAAGTTACATGTGGGTGGCTGGGTGGTGGCAGGTGGGTGGTGGCAGGTGGGTGGTGGCAGGTGGATGGTGGCAGGTGGGTGGTGGCAGGTGGGTGGTGGCAGGTGGGTGGTGGCAGGTGGGGGGTGGCAGGTGGGGGGTGGCAGGTGGGGGGTGGCAGGGGGGTGGCAGGCGGGTGGCAGGGGGGTGGCAGGCGGCAGATGGGTGGTGGGTGGTGGGTAGCAGGTGGGTGGCAGGTGGATGGTAGGTGATGGGTGGTGGGTGGCAGGTGGGTGGTGGATGGGAGGTGGGTGGTGGATGGGAGGTGGGTGGTGGATGGGAGGTGGGTGGTGGATGGGAGGTGGGTGGTGGATGGGAGGTGGGTGGTGGGTGGGAGGTGGGTGGTGGGTGGCAGGTGGGTGGTGGGTGGCAGGTGGGTGGTGAGTGGCAGGTGGGTGGTGAGTGGCAGGTGGGTGGTGGGTGGTGGATGGCAGGTGGGTGGTGGGTGGTGGATGGCAGGTGGGTGGTGGATGGCAGGTGGGTGGTGGATGGCAGGTGGGTGGTGGGTGGCAGGTGGGGGGTGGGTGGTGGGTGGGTGGTGGGTGGTGGGTGGCTGGGTGGTGGGTGGCAGGTGGGTGGTGGGTGGCGGGTGGGGGGTGGGTGGCAGGTGGGTGGTGGGTGGCCGGTGGGGGGGGGGGGGGGTGGTGGGTGGCAGGTGGGGGGTAGGTGGGTGGTAGGTGGCAGGTGGGTGATAGGTGGTAGGTGGTGGGTGGTAGGTGGTGGGTGGTAGGTGGTGGGTGGTAGGTGGTGGGTGGTAGGTGGTGGATGGTGGATGGTGGGTGGTGGGTGGTGGGTTGTGGATGGTGGGTGGTGGGTGGTGAGTGGTGGGTGGTGAGTGGTGGGTGGTGGGTGGTGGGTGGTGGGTGGTGGGTGGTGGGTAGTGGGTGGTGGGTGGTGGGTAGTGGGTGGTGGGTGGTGGGTGGTGGGTAGTGGGTGGTGGGTAGTGGGTGGTGGGTAGTGGGTGGTGGGTAGTGGGTGGTGGGTAGTGGGTGGTGGGTAGTGGGTGGTGGGTAGTGGGTGGTGGGTAGTGGGTGGTGGGTAGTGGGTGGTGGGTAGTGGGTGGTGGGTGGTGGGTAGTGGGTGGTGGGTAGTGGGTGGTGGGTAGTGGGTGGTGGGTAGTGGGTGGTGGGTAGTGGGTGGTGGGTAGTGGGTGGTGGGTGGTGGGTAGTGGGTGGTGGGTGGTGGGTAGTGGGTGGTGGGTAGTGGGTGGTGGGTAGTGGGTGGTGGGTGATGGGTGGTGGGTAGTGGGTGGTGGGTAGTGGGTGGTGGGTGATGGGTGGTGGGTGATGGGTGGTGGGTGATGGGTAGTGGGTGGTGTGGTGGGTGGTGTGGTGGGTGGTGTGGTGGGTGGTGTGGTGGGTGGTGTGGTGGGTGGTGTGGTGGGTGGTGTGGTGGGTGGTGTGGTGGGTGGTGTGGCTGGTGGGTGGGTGGTGTGGCTGGTGGGTGGGTGGTGTGGCAGGTGGGTCGGTAGTGGGTAGTGGGTGACAGGTGGATAGTGGGTGACAGGTGGATAGTGGGTGACAGGTGGGTAGTAGTGGGTGGTGGGTAGTAGTGGGTGGTGGGTAGTAGTGGATGGTGGGTAGTAGTGGATGGTGGGTAGTAGTGGATGGTGGGTAGTAGTGGGTGGTGGGTAGTAGTGGGTGGTGGGTAGTAGTGGATGGTGGGTAGTAGTGGATGGTGGGTAGTAGTGGATGGTGGGTGGTGGGTGGCAGGTGGGTGGGTGGTGGGTGACAGGTGAGTGGGTGGTGGGTGACAGGTGAGTGGGTGGTGGGTGACAGGTGAGTGGGTGGTGGGTGGCAGGTGAGTGGGTGGTGGGTGGCAGGTGAGTGGGTGGTGGGTGGTAGGTGAGTGGGTAATTGTGGGTGGCAGGTGAGTGGGTGGTGGGTGGCAGGTGAGTGGGAGGTGGGTGGCTGGTGGGTGGCTGGTGGGTGGGTGGTGGGTGGCTGGTGGGTGGGTGGTGGGGGGGAGGGGGGTGGGTGGTGGGTGGCAGGGGGGTGGGTGGTGGGTGGCAGGTGAGTGGGTGGTGGGTGGCAGGTGAGTGGGTGGTGGGTGGCAGGTGAGTGGGTGGTGGGTGGCAGGTGAGTGGGTGGTGGGTGGCAGGTGGGTGGCAGGTGGGTGGTGGGTGGCAGGTGGGTGGTGGGTGGCAGGTGGGTGGTGGGTGGCAGGTGGGTGGTGGGTGGCAGGTGGGTGGTGGGTGGCAGGTGGGTGGTGGGTGGCAGGTGGGTGGCAGGTAGTGGGTGGCAGGTAGTGGGTGGCAGGTAGTGGGTGGCAGGTAGTGGATGGCAGGTAGTGGGTGGCAGGTAGTGGGTGGCAGGTAGTGGGTGGCAGGTAGTGGGTGGCAGGTAGTGGGTGGCAGGTAGTGGGTGGCAGGTGGGTGGTAGGTAGTGGGTGGTAGGTAGGTGGGTGGTAGGTAGTGGGTGGTAGGTAGTGGGTGGTAGGTAGTGGGTGGTAGGTGGGTGGTAGGTAGTGGGTGGTAGGTGGGTGGTAGGTAGTGGGTGGTAGGTAGTGGGTGGTAGGTAGTGGGTGGTAGGTAGTGGGTGGTAGGTGGGTAGTGGGTGGTAGGTGGGTAGTGGGTGGTAGGTGGGTGGTGGGTGGTGAGTGATGGGTGGTGGGTGGTGAGTGATGGGTGGTGGGTGGTGAGTGATGGGTGGTAGGTGGTGGGTGGTGAGTGATGGGTGGTAGGTGGTGGGTGGTGAGTGATGGGTGGTAGGTGGTGGGTGGTGAGTGATGGGTGGTAGGTGGTGGGTGGCAGGTGGATGATGGGTGGTAGGTAGTGGGTGGCAGGTGGCAGATGGGTGGTGGTGGCAGGTGGTGGGTGGTAGGCGGTAGGTGGTAGGTGGTAGGCGGTAGGTGGTAGCTGGTGGGCGGTGGGCGGTGGGTGATGGGGAGTGGCAGGTTGCAGGTGGTGGTTAGTGGCAGTTGGTGGGTGGCAGGTGGTGGGTGGCAGGTGGTGGGTGGCAGGTGGTGGGTGGCAGGTGGTGGGTGGCAGGTGGCATGTGGGTGGCAGGTGGCATGTGGGTGGCAGGTGGCATGTGGGTGGTGGGTGGCAGGTGGCATGTGGGTGGTGGGTGGCAGGTGGCATGTGGGTGGTGGGTGGCAGGTGGCATGTGGGTGGTGGGTGGCAGGTGGCATGTGCGTGGTAGGTGGATGGTGGCATGTGCGTGGTAGGTGGATGGTGGCAGGTGCGTGGTAGGTGGATGGTGGCATGTGCGTGGTAGGTGGATGGTATTACAGTGTAGGTGCATGGTATGCATGTGTGTAGGTGGATGGTGGCATGTGCGTGGGAGGTGGATGGTGGCATGTGCGTGGTTGGTGGATGGTGGCATGTGCGTGGTAGGTGGATGGTGGCATGTGCGTGGTAGGTGGATGGTGGCATGTGCGTGGTAGGTGGATGGTGGCATGTGCGTGGTAGGTGGATGGTGGCATGTGCGTGGTAGGTGGATGGTGGCATGTGCGTGGTAGGTGGATGGTGGCATGTGCGTGGTAGGTGGATGGTGGAAGAGTAGGTGGTAGTCAGGCTGGTGGTAGGTGGGAGGTGGATAGTGGTTGGCAGGTGGTTGGTAGGTGCGTGGCAAGTGCGTGGCAAGTGGGTGGCAGGTGGGTGGCAGGTGGGTGGCAGGTGGGTGGTGGGTGGCAGGTGGGTGGCAGGTGGGTTGCAAGTGGGTTGCAAGTGGGTGGCTGGTAGATGGAAGGTGGATGGTGAGACGTTGCAGGTGGGTTGCAGGTGGGTTGCATGCGGGTGGCAGGTGGGTGGCAGGTGGGTGGCAGGTGGGTGGCAAGTGGGTGGCATGTGGGTTGCTGGTAGGTGGGAGGTGGGAAGTGGGAAGTGGGAAGTGGGAAGTGGGAGGTGGGAGGTGGGAGGTGGGAGGTGGGAGGTGGCAGGTGGGAGGTGGCAGGTGGGAAGTGGGAAGTGGGAAGTGGGAGGTGGGAAGTGGGAAGTGGGAGGTGGGAAGTGGGAGGTGGGAAGTGGCAGGTGGCAGGTGGCAGGTGGGAGGTGGGAGGTGGGAGGTGGCAGGTGGCAGGTGGCAAGTGGCAGGTGGTAAGTGGCAGGTGGCAAGTGGCAGGTGGTAAGTGGCAGGTGGTAAGTGGTAAGTGGCAGGTGGTAAGTGGCTGGTGGCAGGTGGTAAGTGGCTGGTGGCAGGTGGCTGGTGGCAGGTGGCTGGTGGCAGGTGGTAAGTGGCAGGTGGTAAGTGGCAGGTGGTAAGTGGCAGGTGGTAAGTGGCAGGTGGTAAGTGGCAGGTGGAGGGTAGGAAGCTGAAAATAACAATTCAATACATGGTTTGAATAATCAAACATTTCACAGAGTTGTCTCTCCGTGGGCGTAAAGCTTAACTGGACCAACTGAATCAGTAAATATAATGACAGTCAGTTAACGTATACAAGTACTAGGCCTGTACTGACAAAGGTACTGACTGACTAACTGGTAAAACGAATACTGACAGGAAGTGAAGACTGAGGATGTGGTCTACCTGAATCAGCTAAATGTGTGGACTGACTGACTTTGGGTGTGGACTGACTGTGTGGAATGAGGGTGTGGATTAACTGATTAACTCAACGACTGGACGGTGGATCTGGATTAAGTGAACTGGACTGGAGTGGACTGAGAATGTGGACTGAACTGGACTGAATTGTGGGTGTGGATTACGCAGACTGAACTGGAGTGGACTGTGGATGTGGACTAACTTGCTGGACTGGACTGACTGGACTGGACTGGACTGAACTAGACTGGACTAGACTGGACTGTGGGTGTGGACTGACTGGCTGGACTGACTGGCTGGACTGGACTGGGGGTGCTGACTGACTGGCTGGACTGGACTGGGGTGTGGACTGACTGGCTGGACTGGACTGGGGGTGTGGACTGACTGGCTGGACTGGACTGGGGGTGTGGACTGACTGGCTGGACTGGACTGGGGATGTTGACTGACTGGCTGGACTGGACTGGGGTGAGGACTGACTGAGTGGATTGAATTGGGGGTTTGAACTGACTGACTGGACTGGACTGGGGTGTGGACTGACTGGGCTGGACTGGATTGTTTGTGTGGGTGAGGACTGGACTGGACTGTGGGTGTGGACTGGACTGGACTGGACTGAACTGTGGGTGTGGACTGTACTGAATTGAGGATGTGGACTGACTGACTGAACTGGACTGAGGGGTCTGGACTGACTGACTGGACTAGACTAGGTGTGGACTGACTGCCTGGACTGCACTGAGGGTGTGGACTGGAAGGGACTGTGGATGTGGACTGACTGGACTAAACAGTGAACCGACTGGCTAGCTGGACTGTGAATGTGGACTGGACTAGACTTTGGCTGTGGACTAAGTCGACTGGACTGTGCACTAAGCAGACTGGACTGTGCACTAAGCAGACTGGACCGTGCACTAAGCAGACTGGACTGTACACTAAGCAGACTGGACTGTACACTAAGCAGACTGGACTGTACACTAAGCAGACTGGACTGTACACTAAGCAGACTGGACTGTGCACTAAGTAGACTGGACTGTGCACTAAGTAGACTGGACTGTAGACTAAGTAGACTGGACTGTGGACTAAGACTGGACTGTGGACTAACTGGATTGGCTGACTATTGACAAATGACTGAAGAATTAAAATGACTGATGCTGACTGACTGATGCTGACTGACTGATGCTGACTGACTGATGCTGACTGACTGATGCTGACTGACTGATGCTGACTGACTGATGCTGACTGACTGATGCTGACTGACTGGTGTTGCTAGGGTGTTGACTGTGACGGTATGGACTAAGTGACTGTGAATTTGAATGACATGGTGTTGACTGAGTGACAGGGTGTGGACCGAATGACGGTGTGGACTGAATGACAGGGTGTGGACTGAGTGACGGTGTGTGTACTGAGTGACGGTGTGTGTACTGTGACAGGGTGTGGACTGTGACAGGGTGTGGACTGAGTGACAGGGTGTGGACTGATTGACACTGGGCATAGACTGACGATCTGACAATGAAATTTAATTGGGGAGTCTGATTGGCTAAGGGGTTGGACTGATGGATCATAAGACTGGACTGACAGGGGTTTACAAGGCTGTGGACTGACAGGGGTTTACAAGGCTGTGGACTGACAGGGGTTTACAAGGCTGTGGACTGACAGGGGTTTACAAGGCTGTGGACTGACAGGGGTTTACAAGGCTGTGGACTGACAGGGGTTTACAAGGCTGTGGACTGAATCAGTAAAGGTATGTAGTGATGGAGGCTGTGGACTGAATCAGTAAAGGTATGTGGTGATGGAGGCTGTGGACTGAATCAGTAAAGGTATGTAGTGATGCAGGCTGTGGACTGAATCAGTAAAGGTATGTAGTGATGCAGGCTGTGGACTGATTCAGTAAAGGTATGTAGTGATGCAGGCTGTGGACTGAATCAGTAAAGGTATGTAGTGATGCAGGCTGTAGACTGAATCAGTAAAGGTATGTAGTGATGCGGGTCAGGGACTGAACTGGGTAAAGGTATGTAGTGATGGAGGCTGTGGACTGAATCAGTAAAGGTATGTAGATGCAGGCTGTGGGACTGAATCAGTAAAGGTATGTAGTGATGCAGGCTGTGGACCGAATCCAGTAAGGTATGTAGTGATGCAGGCTGTGGACTGAATCATAGAAGGTATGTAGTGGATGCAGGCTGTGGACTGAATCAGTAAAGGCATGTAGTGATGGCTGTATCAATCAGTAAAGGTATGTAGTGATGCAGGCTGTGGACTGGAATCAGTAAAGGTTGAAGTGTAGTGATGGAGGCTGTGGACTGAATCAGTAAAGGTATGTAGTGATGCAGGCTGTGGACTGAATCAGTAAAGGTATGTAGTGATGCAGGCTGTGGACTGAATCAGTAAAGGTATGTAGTGATGCAGGCTGTGGACTGAATCAGTAAAGGTATGTAGTGATGCAGGCTGTGGACTGAATCAGT